>NC_142804.1:55117557-55442201 GCF_049724085.1 Artemia sp. Qi Xiang Cuo | reverse complement strand
GTATTGTTGATGCAAGTATCCCATTCTTTAATTACCCGTGAGGCATTCTTAACCATCGCAATACCTTTACGCAAATATCTTTTCGCAAAAAATTCACAAATCTCGTAAACTAAAGAAGTAATTACCCTTTTCAAAAACATTAGTCCTTCTATTAATGAACTCATGAAACGAAACCAATCTTATAGTATCACACAATCTCGCTCCTAGTTCCAAAAATGGAATGCATGTAGCGTTCGTAGTAATAGGTTTAAAAACCTATTAGCCAAGTTTAAAAAAAAAACCTACTAATCAACTTACAGATGAATGACCACGGATTTAACCTAAAAAAAAACTTGTATATCAGGAATTAGAAATCTACGTCAGAAAAACTTGTCCTTAAATTGCGTAAATCTCTTGACAAAGAAATAGAATATCTATCAGAAAAACCTGATTGGTACGGGGGGACCATAGAATTCAAAAGATGGATACTACTGATGCTGCAGCCTTCTGGACGTTTTCTTCATTAATATAGACGATGATAGAGCATGGAACGCCAGGATTACCTTCTTCTTCGCCAACTAAATATCATCCGATCAAACTGGCAAAGCCTCAGCAGGCCGTATATGGCTTGATAAGTATAAGTATTACATGAAATATTGCTTGGAGTACGCTTTAAACTGTTCATTACATTCCCCCGAGAGGTTCTATCGCTTGGTGTAGCCCACGCATTCCAGGAAGCATGGCACAAACTACTTTAGCAATCTCCCTCAGATTTCTGTTTAATCTTAAAAACGCTACCACAGGGAGGAATGCGTCAGCCCCAGCTACTTTTCTGTTTAATTAGTAAAAAATAACGCTATCTTCTATCAAGGTCGCATCCAGGAAGGGGGAGGCTTTGCCCCCCCCCCCTAAATTTTTGTCTGACTCGTAAAAACGTAAAAAAATGAATATAAACACATTTTTTATGCGTTTAAAAAACAAAAATTGCACCCTCCCCCAAAGAATCCTTTTATAACCCCCCTCCCCCCAAAAAAAATCCTTTTTTACCCCCCCCCTCCCGACAAAAAAAATCATGGATACGACCCTGTCTTCTGTATTAAAATATGTGGTTGAGATCAAGACAAATTGCAGTGTGTGATATATAAAATACGAGGAACTTCAGCCTACTTATTTTTTTTTAGTTTGCAGAAACAAACTATCTTTTTGGAACCCCCCATTATTCGGGATAATTTACGGATGAAGTATGACACGCTACCGAAAAACATTCTTTCAAGCAAACCCTCCCAGACAAAAATTGAGTGCCAGAAGAGGGTCATCTTCAAGAATGAGGCATTTGAGACATATGCAAATTAGTTGATATTTTTTCAGTGTCCTGGTCAGAGTTGATATCAGTGGGGAGATTTTGAGGGGGTACTCCATGCAGTGAAAACTGATGAGTTGTAATAGCGAATGCCTTAGATATCCTCACCTTGCTACGTAGTCAGTAATTTATTACCGATACATTTAAGGGAACATTAAACACATGCATTTAAGGTTCAACTGGCTGCAAGTTTGACTTAATATTTTTAAATAACTTTCTCAGACTCCTGGTACAAGTGTTGTTTCTCCAATACTTTTGCTGGTGAAGCCGACATGGGGTGGCTGCAACACCTTACGCTGCTTAGGCAACGTAAATCCAGGTTCTTTTCATTTTGTGTTTCATTCATTCATTGATTGTTGTTTCTGTTCTTTTTAAGTTTGAATTATAATACGACGTATTTCTGTTTGTCATAAATTGCAATCTGGCTCTACTTTTCTTTCACAAACTACCTGTTTAAAAAACATTCTTAATAAAATAATTTTTTAGAGAGAGAAAGAATTTTTATTAAATATCAATATTCACAAAAAAAAACATATCAAATAGACCTGCCACGTGAAAATCAATACAGATTTGTTTGTGGCAGGACTCACTATTTTATTCACTCATATGTATATTGAAAAAAAACTTACTCACATATATAATGGAAAAAAAATGCATTATTTTAAAACATCCTGCTTTTATAGTTTAAAAAGCTTTAAGAGACGATATAAGACGACGAACAAATAAGGGAAATTATATTATAAAAAAAGATCCGATTTTGTTAGCCTTCAAATTCTGATTATTCATTTTCATTAAATTTGTTTCCTTAACTTTTATCTAATTTAATAACGATACTGTTGCCAGAACAAATATCACGGATGCGTTTACCAGATTCGTGACCTGCCTACAATTTTATCATCGATGGGATCTGATATGGAAGAACTTCGGTTTATTTGTTTTAATGTAACAGTTTATGGATACACTAGTAAACCACTCAAGGTATTATCAGTTGAAACTGGGTATCTTAATATAAACGCTAAGGGTTCTACTGTCCATTCAATTGAGCCATTTTTTCCTCCAAAGGCAGAACCTGGTCAACCTGGCTTGGTTGGCCTAAGTGGAGGAACTGTTTTGACAAGAGTTCATTTTTCTGTCAAAGGTGGCGTGTTGAAAATCATTGGAAATGGAGGTGATGGTGGAGACGGTGGAGATGGTGCGCCTGGTTTACAGGGAGAAGATGGGAAGGATGGGTCTATTTCTGCCAGGCTTTATGACAAGTTGTATTATGATGCGTATTATGATGCTAATCAATTAACCCAACAACATTATGCCGAGGAAAAGTGTTCAGGAAAGTGTTTTCTTTTGGAAAGTGACGGATTTTGGAGAAAGGTTACGTTCGAAATGAGGGAAAGTATTGATGACTGGGTGGACAGTGTTTTAGGACAAAATGGAGGACAAAATACACGGGGGGAATACATGAAGGAAATTTGCAAAAAAAATTGGAGCTACACACAAATTATTGTACAATCATCATATGGTGCTACGCTTGGAGCAACATGTTTTTATGGCAATCCAGGTCAACCCGGGGGTGACGGAGGTGAGCCAGGGGAGCTAAAACTTGACAGTGATGTAAGTTTCAGGAAACAATTATGCTAGTCACCCAAGGCGGAAAAGGAGGAAACGGTGGGATTGGTGGACCTGGAGGTAGAGGTGGACAGAACAAGATTTTGGAAGTAACATACACTCGGATTCGAGAATGGAAGTATTTTTGCAATGAATTACTTCCGTACTGTTATTGTAAATCCCACGATAAAATCCTGAATAGCGCTATAGGGTCCGGTGAAAAACTTAATGGAAGACAAGATGATGGTGGTCTTGGAGAAGATGGAGCAAAAGGAAAAGATGGAAAAAATAATAAAATAAACATATATGGAAGCATTGAAGTCTGTTGATGACCTTATAAGTCAATTTAAAACTGGCAACTTAAAATATATTGTCGACAAGTTAAGAGATAAGCTTTTATCAGAGGCACAAAGTGGTTTAGCTCAGGGTATTGAAGAAGTAGAGGAGGCAAGAAAACAGGCAAGAGGCTCAATTGGATCTTTTTTTTCAAAAGTGAACATTATCAGCAATGTCAGTATAACTATGTCCTTAGTTCATCCATTAGTGTTGGTTTTTATAGTTTGGTATGAAAAATAAGAAAGTTGTGGCAATTAGACCACTATATTGTAAGAGTTTTAATAAAGTCTCTCTTTAACTATGGAAAAATCTCTAAGAAAACTTGCAGATTCGATCATTGCTATACAGAGATCTGAAATTTAATAAAACATCAAAAAATATTCAAAGAGGGCTAAAATGTTCAGTAAAGGTAAAAGTTATCTACTATTTACAACTGAATAATGAATAATCAAATTTTGAAAATGAATCCACTATTCACAACTGAACCAAAACTAGAAGACAGTACATTTTAAGTATTCATAAAAAAAACTTGCATTTATATGTGAGAACTGACAGTATAAAGACGATACCAATAATATATAAAACAAATATCACGGAGACGATATTCACCACAGCGAACACTTTTGAAAAAAAAGATCCAATTGAGCCTCTTGCCTGTTTTCTTGCCTGTTTTCTTGCCTCCTCTACTTCTTCAATACCCTGAGCTAAACCACTTTGTGCCTCTGATAAAAGCTTATCTCTTAACTTGTCGACAATATATTTTAAGTTGCCAGTTTTAAATTGACTTATAAGGTCATCAACAGACTTCAATGCTTCCATATATGTTTATTTTATTATTTTTTCCATCTTTGCCTTTTGCTCCATCTTCTCCAAGACCACCATCATCTTGTCTTCCATTAAGTTTTTCACCGGACCCTATAGCGCTTTTCAGGATTTTATCGTGGGATTTACAATAACAGTACGGAAGTGATTCATTGCAAAAATACTTCCATTCTCGAATCCGAGTGTATGTTACTTCCAAAATCTTGTTCTGTCCACCTCTACCTCCGAGACCTCCAGGACCACCAATCCCACCCTTTCCTCCTTTTCCGCCTTGGGTGACTAGCGTAAAATGTTTCCTGAAACTTACATCACTGTCAAGTTTTAGCTCCCCTGGCTCACCTCCTGCACCCCCGGGTTGACCTGGATTGCCAGAAAAACCTGTTACTCCAGGCGTAGCACCATATGATGATTGTACAATAATTTGTGCGTAGCTCCAAGTTTTTTTTGCAAATTTCCTTCATGTATTCTCCCCGTGTATTTTGTCCCCCATTTTTTCCTAAAACACTGTCCACCCAGTCATCAATACTTTTCCTCATTTCGAACGCAACCTTTCTCCAAAATCCGTCACTTTCCAAAAGAAAACACTTTCCTGAACACTTTTCCTCGGCATAAATTTGTTGGGTTAATTGATTAGTATCATAATACGCATCATAATACGACTTGTCATAAAGCCTGGCAGAAATAGACCCATCCTTCCCATCTTCTCCCTGTAAACCAGGCGCACTATCTCCACCGTCTCCACCATCACCTCCATTTCCAATGATTTTCAACACGCCACCTTTGACAGAAAAATGAACTTTTATCAAAACAGTTCCTCCACTTAGGCCAACCAAGCCAGGTTGACCAGGTTCTGCCTTTGGAGGAGAAAATGGCTCAAATAAATGGACAGTAGAACCCTTAACGTTTATGTTAAGATACCCAGTTTCAACTGATAATACCTTGAGTGGTGTACTAGTGTATCCATAAACTGTTACATTAAAACAAATTAACCGAAGCTCTTCTATATCAGATCCCATCGATGATAAAATTGTAGGCAGGTCACAAATCTGGTCAAAGATTCTTGCCTTCTTGCCATTTGAGACAATATTAGGAGTAACACTGATAAAGTCAAAATGTGCTTCAATTGGATTCATTTGGTTTATAAAGTTAAAGCTGTTCTTTAGTCTTTCTAAGCCTTTGCTGAAGGTAGTTTCAATGTATCTAAAAATTGCTTGCACTTTTTTCAAGGAACCCCATATATTACACGGAACTGCACAGTTGTTTTACAATTTCTGGTATCGTATTATTTTAAACAAGGGTCAGAAACAGTGGTTCTAATAGCCTATTATTCAACAAGAGCAGTATATCTTTCAAAGTTCCAAATCTGTTTGGATCTTGTGTTATCCATTGGAACCATTGGTCCGTATTAGTTATCGGTGCCGAAATTTCCTTGTTCTTGCTCCCTTGCATATTTTCTGCCACTTTAGAATCAAATATAGGCATTGGGGGCTTAGGAGGCATCCTTAATATTGGGTTATTGGACTTAGAAACTTCTTCCTTCTTCAACATCCCACGTGGACAGTCCTCAGTATCTGTACATTCACCACTTCTTGTTATATCTTGGCGGCTTGGCGCTGTTTCATAGGTTGGAAAAATTGTAGCTGCAAAAAAAATATTATTTTAGTACAGAGTCATGTCATGAGAATTGAACAGAAAAAAAAACAGGTAGCAGGAATATAGAAACATCAAATTTTCAATGTTTCAGAGACTTGACTATGAGCTAGAGTAAATGCAACTTATTATTCAGTTCTGTTGGAAGGTTTTGGTCCCTAGTTTAAAAATTAAGTAATCACAAAATCATTTGAAGAACACTTTTATGCTGTTCAACAGAAACTTGTTGATATACTTCTACATTTGTGAAAATAATATTTACTTTGAAAATAAATTCAATCTCTAATGATATCCACAATAAATGCTAGGTATATAAATAATTAATGCTCCGTTATTTTTGAAGCCAAATGTTTTATTTTTGATCCAAAATATTATTTGGTTTTTTTGTTTTAAAAAAATTACATATAGTTTTACTCGAGTTATTTATATTATATTTGAAAATTATCATTCTTTTAAAGCTTCCTATATTATAGGAAGAAATTTTAAGAGGATGCTTTGTAATGTGAAGATTGACCGAATAGCTAGCTTCCCCTAATGGTATTGTTTGTAAGGATGGTGTAAGCACAGAAAATGTAAATAGCAGAGTAACCGAGGCTCAGGGTTTTATTTTCGCAATCGAGAAAAAAACATTGAAGCGCAAAAAGATAAATCTAAGGGCTACTATGCTTGTCCTTCAGTACAATTGATAGCTGTAAAAGCATAACAAGTTACTTATAAAAGGCACAGTCCTGTCTTTTTCCTCATTTCATTTCACTAGATCCATTAGCCATAATGGGTTTTTAAACTAAAGTATAAATAAAACCGAAAAAAAATTTTAACTTATGTGCGCCTTTTTGTGCACCTATTCAAACTTGCCTTATAACAACAAGAATGGTGTTCACTTTGAGTTGATCATAGAAACGATACCAGAGGTTCTCCCTTTCTCTACTTCTCTCTGATATCTTCTTGATTTTATTATTTACCCCCAAAATTTCCTACAAATTTTATATTATTTGTCTGTTTTAAGTCGTTTCTCTATAAACTACTTCACAACTATTTAATCAACTACTGAAGTCACTATTTAAGCCGCAGCAAGGTTGGGCGACAAGCTTGCTACTTTTCCCTGAAAATAAGACCCAGCATCTGAAACATCGATTCGACGCCCTATGAGCCCTAACCTGTAGGATCTTTTTCGTTTTTTTATCCTTTTACTTTAATCTACAGCAACTATATGCTACTTTGACAAATATGGTCTAGTAGGTGCTTTTATTATAATTATATTATATAAAATTATATTATATCATTTATAATATTATAGTATACTATATAATAATATTATATTATAATATTACATGATTACTAATTTGTGAAATTTAACACAAATTAGTAAAATATAACTAAAAAATCCATTTCCACGAACTAAAGTTAACTTAATGCAATTAATGGCGAAAAAACAGATGGGGGGGGGGATAAAATGATAATACATTATGATCAGTCGTGTAATTTTGGTTTATCCTGATGGAAGGGCAAAGTTGTAGCCAATTTTCCCAAATCAAATAAAAATATAAGCGGAAACTTAAAAATGAGCCGTATAGTAGTAGCACCAAGACAAAGGTCTACTGAGACAGACCCATTTCTCTGGATGCTTGAATTATACGGGTTTACCTCACTTATGGCAAGGTTCTTGAAGAAACTATAGTTCAGCTGGGGTCTAGACTAGTGTTGGGCGATATTGGATATCGATATATCAATATATCGTACCAAATATTGATATCAAATATCGCAACGTAAATATCGATATTGAAAACGACATTATTTCGGTTTTTTCTGGTATCTACCGGTGAATATCCAGCAGAAAAGATCCAACATAGAAAATTGTTTCGCAAATGGCAGAGAAGAAAAATAATCTATTCAATATACTGACTCATATATACTGATATAAAGCAAGCACAGCTGTATCCAAAAGAAGGCATAGCCCGTTCCAAAGCTACGTTTAGTGAGGGTGGGCTCTCAAATGTTGCTGAGAACCTCCAAAAGGCTTGAGTAGGAAAACTATCTCCTAGGCTTATTAGCCTTGTTCAGATCACACTCGTAAAAATTGCCAAATACCTCAATCCGCGTTTCTAGAAATTGTATATTACCCCTGATGATCTTCTCCAAGTCTAGAGTAAGTAGCAAGAGACATCGATTGGGCCTTTCTGAAATCTGTATCAGTAGACACATCTACCGTGACAGTTCCTGTGATTCAGCCACTACAGAATCAAGCCAGTTTGTGGGATCAGAATCAACTAACTTTCAGTAGTCAATGCCAGGCAAGCTTCGTCAGCAGCTCTATCTGTCATGGTTCTCTAGATTTTCAGTAGGGAGTCTTTAGCTCCAAGAAAAACTGATCCACTGATCCACAAGTCATGGAAGTCTTGTAATATTGGTCTAAGAAATATCTATACGAAATTGTCATAGCATTAATATCCATGCCTGCCACCAATATCCTTTCTGAGAATGGATTTCAAGCCTGATTAGTTAATAATGAAATAGTTTGTGGTAACAGACTGTAAGTAAGCAACAACCTTGCCAAATAGCAACGGAAACTCTAAAAATGGAAATTTTATAACAATAGATAAATGAAATGAGTTTGCTTTTGCCGACTCCAGATATATAAAATTTATCATGTTTCATGTACCCATCAAAAGCTACGAGCCTGAGAAAATTTTAAATTTTCTAGAAAGGGTGAAAACGCTCCTAACAAGTCAATGTATCTTAATAGAAATCACACGATCAGATTCAACATATCAGAGAACCATACTGTAAGGTTACCTAGCTTGGTTCTGAAAAAATGTGAAATTTTTTACTTTTTGCCAGAAGAAGATCGGGAGAGGGATCGTTCGAACGGAAAATTACAGTTCTAGTTCCCAATTTCGTAGCCATATGGTTGGAGGGCAACTAGATTCCCCCTCTCTCCCCCTTGCTCCTTTTTTCCCAAAGTCATCTGATTAAAATTTTGAGATACCAATTTCGATCAGCATAGTTGGGTATCATTATTAGAGTATCATTACTCTTGGGCTGACACGACCCTGAAAGTTCCTGAAGAAAAGGGTCGTAAGTTATGAAATTTGTTTAGTGTTTACATATAGTGTTTGTTATTGGGAAGTAAACATACTTTTTTAGGATGAGTGAATTTTATGTGGGGGAATTTTCCAAGGGAAGAATTTTCCGTGGCGAGAGAAGTTTCTGAGGAAGAACTTTAAAAGGGAAACTTTACAGGGATGTGAGATCTTACATTGAAGGAACTTTCCAAGGAGGAATTTTCTTGGGGGGGAGGGGGGTGTTCCATGGAATGAAAAGGAAGACTTTTTGGCATTATTTTAGAAACAATCAGATATTCAATAAAAAAAGAAAAAAAATTTTTAACTAAAGGTAAGGAGTAAAATTAAAACTTAAAACGATCAGAAATTATCCCATGTATGAGGGCAAAGCGCCTTCCTCACTATCTCGCTCTTTACGCCAAATTCAACTTTTTGTCCGAATTAGTTAAGAACAACTCCTGAAACACAAGAGTTGTCTAATCAGACTAAGGACATTGTTAAAATACAAAAAGAAACTTTGGCTTGAAGAGCAAACTATTAAAGAGGGATTATCCCCATAATATACTGAACAGTTTCATCTAATATCAATATCAATATACTTCAATATACGTTACTAATATCAATATCAGTAACGATTCTATTTGAACTTTCTCCAAGTTGATCAAATTGGTCTCTAAACAGTTCATGATAAAAAAAAATAGTTTGGGACAAGAAAAAAAAAAAAACCTAAAATAATGTCGTGAAATCATTTTCAACACTCAGAGCAGGGGGGATGTTGGGATTGAATCATAGAGAAACAACGAATTTACTTTTTAAAAAAAATGTGACTCAAAGACGTTCTATTCTTTTCACTGGCTTGAAATTGCATACAAACGAGCAAATCAGAGGTTACAATCCTTTTTTTGGCTCAAAATTCAACAAAGCAACGACGGCTAGGCTAGTTTATTTTGCATGATATTTCTAAAGCCAATTAAGATGAAGAAATGTCTTCAAAGTCAAGGCTATAAGAAAAATAAAGTTCTGGATATTTTTTTCAGTTTGTAGTTTACGCACTAATATCAATATCAGTAACGATTCTATTTGAACTTTCTCCAAGTTTATCAAATTGGTCTCTAAACAGTTCATGATAAAAAAAAATAGTTTGGGACAAGAAAAAAAACCTAAAATAATGTCTTGAAATCATTTTCAACACTCAGAGCAGGAGGGCGTTGGGATTCAATCATAGAGAAACAACGAATTTACTTTAAAAAAAAATGTGACTCAAAGACGTTTCGTTCTTTTCACTGGCTTGAAATTGCATACAAACGAACCAATCAGATGTTACAATCCTTATGTTTGCTCAAAATTCGACAAAGCAACGACGGTTAGGCTACTTTATTTTGCATGTTATTTCTAAAGCCAATTAAGATGAAAAAATGTGTTCAAAGTCAAGGCTATAAGAAAAAAAAGTTCTGGATATTTTTGTCAGTTTGTAGTTTACGCACTAATATCAATATCAGTAACGATTCAATTTGAACTTTCTCCAAGTTGATTAAATTGGTCTCTAAACAGTTCATGATAAAAAAAATAGTTTGGGACAAGAAAATAAAAAAACCTAAAATAATGTCGTGAAATCATTTTCAACACTCAGAGCAGGGGGGGTGTTGGGATTGAATCATAGAGAAACAACGAATTTACCTTTTAAAAAAAATGTGACTCAAAGACGTTTCGTTCTTTTCACTGGCTTGAAATTGCATACAAACGAGCAAATCAGAGGTTACAAACCTTATTTTGGCTCAAAATTCGACAAAGCAACGACGGCTAGGCTAGTTTATTTTGCATGATATTTCTAAAGCCAATTAAGATGAAGAAATGTCTTCATAGTCAAGACTATAAGAAAAATAAAGTTCTGGATATTTTTGTTAGTTTGTAGTTTACGCACTAATATCAATATCAGTAACGATTCTATTTGAACTTTCTCCAAGTTGATCAAATTGGTCTCTAAACAGTTCATGATAAAAAAATAGTTTGGGACCTGAAAAAAAAACCTAAAATAATGTCTTGAAATCATTTTCAACAATCAGAGCAGGAGGGTGTTGGGATTGAATCATAGAGAAACAACGAATTTACTTTTTATTAATGAAAAAGAAATAAGTTATTGATCAATTCTATTTTCCCAAAATAATATCAAAATTTTCCACTTCAGTTCAGATTTTTCTCAAAGAGATGAAAAAAATTTAAAATACTTCCAAATTTTTTATAAAAGATAGAAAAGTTCAAGTTCTCTTCTGAATTTTACCAACGAACACAATTCAATTCTAATTTCTCAAGAGAAAATAAAAAGCTTCCACTTCAGTTTTAAGTTCACCATGACATAAAAAATCTAAAGTTCAGTTCTAAATTTTTACATAGAAGATAGGAAAAGTTATACTATGATTTTGATTATTTCCTATGAAGATTAAACGTTTCACTTCAATTTTTAATTTTTTCTCAAAGAAGTGAAGAAAAGTTCAACTTTGATTCTGAATTTTCTCAATGAAAATGAAATAAGTTATTGATTATTTCTATTTTCCCAAAATAATATAAAAATTTTCCACTTCAGTTCAGACAAAAGTTATACTATGATTGTGATTATTTTCCATGAAGATAAAAAGTTTCATTTTAATTCTAAATTTTCTTAAATTCAATTCCAACCTTTCTCAAAGAGATGAAAAAATTTAAAGTTCTGTTCCAATTATTTTCCCGGAAAAGAAAAGTTCAACTTCGATTCTGAATTTTCTCAATGAAAATGAAATAAGTTATTGATCAATTCTATTTTCATAAAATAATATAAAATTTTCCACTACAATTCAGATTTTTCTCAAAGAGATGACAAAATTTAAAATATTCTTCCAAATTTTTCATAGAAGATAGAAAAAGTTATAATTTGATATAATTCTAAATTTTCTTAAATTCAATTCCGACCTTTCTCAAAGAGATGAAAAAATGTAAAGTTCTGTTCCAAATATTTTCCCGGAAAAAAAAAGTTCAACTTCGATTCTGAATTTTCTCAATGAAAATGAAATAAGTTATTGATCAATTCTATTTTCCTAAAATAATATAAAATTTTCCACTTCAATTCAGATTTTTTCTGCCTAAACACACAGAGCCTAAAGAGACACACACATCACAAAGAGACCCCCACAGCCCAATGAGACACATACAGCCCAAAGAGACGCACACGGACCCTAAGAGACGCACACATAAAACAGAAAGACACACACAGCCCATGAAATACGTATCGCTGAACCTTTTTTTTTGTTTTCCCAAACTATTTTTTTATCGTGAACTTTTTAGGGACCACAGCCCAAAGAGAAACACATAGCCCAAAGAGACACAAACAAACCAAAAAGACTCAAAACACCCCAAAAAGACACACAGTCCAAAGAGACACATACAGCCCAAAGAGACACACACAGGCTAAAGAGACACACACAGCCCGAAGAGACAAACATAGACCAAAAAGACTCAAACAACCTAAAGAGACACAAACAGACTAAAAAGACTCAAACAGCTCAAAGAGACACACATCCCAAACAGACACACACAGACCTAACAGACACAAACAGACCAAACAGACACAAACATCCCAAAGAGAAACACACCCCAAAGAGACAAACACAGACCAAAAAGACTCAAACAGCCTAAAGAAACACACACAGCCCAAAGAGACAAAAACACCCCAAAGAGACACACACAGCCCAAAGAGACAAACACAGACCAAAAAAAAACTCAAACAGCCCAAAGAGACGCAAACAGCCCAAAGAGACAAACACAGACCAAAAAGACTCAAACAGCCCAAAGAGACACAAACAGACCAAAAAGACTCAAACAGCCCGAAGAGAAACACATAGCCCAAAGAGACACATACAGACCAAAAAGACTCAAAACACCCCAAAAAGACACACAGTCCAAAGAGACACACACAGCCTAAAGAGACACACACATCACAAAGAGACAGCCATAGTCCAAAGAGACACATACAGCCCAAAGAGACATACACAGGCTAAAGAGACATACACAGCCCGAAGAGACAAACATAGACCAAAAAGACTCAAACAACCTAAAGAGAAACAAACAGACTAAAAAGACTCAAACAGCTCAAAGAGACGCACATCCCAAAGAGACACACACAGCCCTAAGAGACACAAACAGCCCAAAGAGACACAAACACATCCCAAAGATACACACAACCCAAAGTGGCAAACACAGACAAAAAAGACTCAAACAGCCAAAAGAGACACACACAGCCTAAATAGACAAAAACACCCCAAATAGACAAACAGAGCCCAAAGAGACAAACACAGACCAAACAAATAAAAACTCAAACAACCCAAAGAGACGCAAGCAACCAAAATAAAAAAACAAATACATAAAAGCAACATAAAGCCCAAATAGAAAACCAAAGACCAAAAAAGACAAAAACAGCCAAAAGAGACACAAATAGCCCACTGACACCCACACAGCCAAAAGAGACACAGACAACCCAAAGAGACAAACATACACCAAAAAATACTCAAACAGCCCAAAGAGACACAAAAACAGACTAAAGAGACTCAAACAGCCCAAAGAGACACACATCCCAAAAGAGAAAGACACATAGCCCTAAGAGACACAAAAACAGCCCAAAGAGACATACACAGCCCAAAGAGAAACACGACCCAAAGAGACAAAAACACAGACCAAAAAAGACTCAAACATCCCAAAGAGAAAACACATAGCCCAAAGAGACACATACGGACCAAAAAGACTCAAACACCCCCCCAAAAAAAAGACACACAGTCCAAAAAGACACACACAGCCTAAAGAGACACACACACATCACAAAGAGACACCCACATCCCAAAGAGACACATACAGCCCAAAGAGACGTACACGGGCCCAAAGAGACGCATAAATCCAACAGAGAGACACACACATCCCAAAGAGACACACACAGGCAAAAGAGACACACACAGCCTGAAGAGACAAACACAGACCAAAAAGACTCAAACAACCTAAAGAGACACAAACAGACAAAAAAGACTCAAACAACCCAAAGAGACACACATCCCAAAGAGACACACACAACCCTAAGAGACACAAAACAGCCCAAAGAGACACACACAGTCCAAAGAGAAACACAACCCAAAGAGACAAACACAGACCAAAAAGACTCAAACAGCCTAAAGAGACACACACAGCCCAAAGAGACACAAACACCCCAAAGAGACACACACAGCGCAAAGAGACAAACACAGACCAAAAAAAAAACACAAACAGCTCAAAGAGACGCAAACAGTCCAAAGAGACAAACACTGACCAAAAAGACTCAAACAACCTAAAGAGAAATAAACAGACCAAAAAGACTCAAACAGCCTAAAGAGACACACATCCCAAAGAGACACACACAGCCCTAAGAGACACAAACAGCCCAAAGAGACACACACACACAGACCAATGAGAAACACATCCCACAGAGACAAACACAGACCAAAAAGACTCAAACAGCCTAAAGAGACACACACAGCACAAAGAGACAGAAACACCCCAAAGAGACACACACAGCCCAAAGAGACAAACACAAACCAAAAAAAGTATTTTTGGTTTTCCCTCCAAAATTGACCCTCCCCCCTCCCCTACCCTCAGAAATGGGGGAAGGAGGGGCCACCATCGTGCTACTGAACCCTCGTGCAACTCAACCCTCCATGCAATCCCATCTCTCTCAAAACACTTTTCAGCCATTTCTTGTTAAATTTTTTTTTATTTCTAAACTATTTTAAATTGAAAATACTCTCCAAAACATCACTTTTGCATTATACAGCAAACTCTTATCCCATCTCCTCCAATTCGCAAATCCCCCCACGTGCAACTGAACCCTCTATGTAACTGAACCCCTGTATAATCGAAACTCCGTACAACTGAACCCTCGTGCTACTGAACCCTCGTGCAACTCGACCCAATTTAACTAAACCCCTGTGTAACTATACCCCCTTTTAACTGAACCCTCGTGCACCTCAACCCAATTTAACTAAACCCCCCGTGTAACTGTATCCCCCCGGTCACTGAACCCGCGTGCACCTCAACCCTCCATGCAACCCATCTCCCTCAAAACACTTTTCAGCCATTTCTTTTTAAATTGACTATACTTTTCAAACGTTACTTGTGTATTATACAGACCACATCGGAGAGGTAAAGCGAGGTCAAGGCACAATGTCATTCTATCGTTACTTTTCAGACATTTCTTCTTAAAACTTTATTTTCAACTAATTCATCCGGGTTTTTCCTGAGCCTTCCCCTTGATGCAGATGTTTTCCCTCCACAATTGACCCCTCCCCTCCCTGCCCTCAGAAATGGGGGAACGAAGGGAACGTTAGATCCTATTTTAAAATGACAATACTTATCAAACATCACTTGTGTATTATACAGATCACATATCTCATTACCCCTTTTTAAATGTTAATCAAATAATTCTGATTTTAGTGTCCAATTTTTTGTCTTCTTTTCAAAATGTTCGTATTTGGAACTCTGTCAGTTAACACTAAGAAATAAGTTGGGTAATCCTCTCGCAATAACAAAAGGCTTAGCAGTGATTACATCTCATTGTCGGGTGACAATTCAATCAGATCAGAGTTGTGCAAATGGAAGACCTTTTCGCAAATTGAGTTAGCTTCTATTTCATAGGCAAAATATTTGAATTCCTTTTATTCAAATCACCTATCAAGTTATCAACAAATATTTGAATATATTAAGTTATAGGCAATTCTGGTTTCTGAAATCCGGTAAATTGTGTCAGAACAACTTGTCCTTCATCAAAGTGAAAGACAAGTCCTCAAAGTATAAGACCAATGTCCGGTTGGCCTAGAAACATATCTGGTTGGCCCGGAATGTGAAGGAGCTCTGAATCTCTTTGAAAAGGTGTAATGCCCTGTAGAATAACATTGAAATTGCTATGTGTCTCCGCAAAAGTATTTCCTAAGCAAATAGCATGGTCCTATACCTGCAAGCAAATAGCATGGAAATTGCTATACCTGCAAGCAAATAGCATGGTCCTATACCTGCAAGCAAATAGCATGGTGCTATACCTGCAAGCAAATAGCATGGTCCTATACCTGCAAGCAAATAGCATGGTCCTATACCTGCAAGCAAATAGCATGGTCCTATACCTGCAAGCAAATAGCATGGTCCTATACCTGCAAGCAAATAGCATGGAAATTCCTATACCTGCAAGCAAATTCCATATGTACTTACTACTATGGTTTATGAAAGGGATGCTCGTACAAACTCCATAGAGAGCTCATTTGATTGGAAATTGAAAGTTCTAGTTAACTTTTTAAGAGTCAAGAGGGTTAAGGACGTCTAGCCCCCCCCCCTCTTCCTTTTTTCCCCAAACGCACCCACTACAAATTTTGAGATAGCCAGCTATCTCAGTTGCAGTTCAATAACTGTAACTATTCTGTATAACTGTATATAGAAATTTTTAGAGGACGTTAAGACACATCATAACACAGTAATTAGAACTAGATGAAGAACTGGCTATACAAATACTCCCAGAAATTCTCTCAAACTGAAAATGCTAAAATAATTAAAATTAACGCCATACTTAAAATAATGTTAAATACATACTCTGCGATAGATGCAAAATTGCTTTGGGACACAAAATCCGATTAAGGTCAAATACACACAATCCTGATCTCTCTGAGTCAGCAGATGAAATGGTCTAACCACCCTAATTGAAGCTATTTTTTCAATCCATTCATTGTTGTGTTAATCGCTGTCAATAAGTTATGCAAACTGTGCATTATTCATATATAAAGTTTTTTATCAAAGAAGTAATCGTGTAGACTTTTAAAAAGCCTCATTCGATTTAAATCAAAAGTTCTATTTCCGTTTTTTAAAGTCAAGAATAATCGGACAGTAAGCAACCCCCATGCCATAAACTTGAAACTTTTTGCAATCAAAAACGAAAAAAAATTAGTTAAAAAAAAATTCTGAAAAATAAGTTCTTCAAAGAGAAGTAAAAGCCATTTTAAACCTAAGCTCAGCAGATGCAAATACCTGTTAAAATTCAAACTCAAAACGACCAGAAATTACTATTAAAGAATAAATGAAACCCTAAACGACCAGAAATTAAATAAACAATCATAGCAAAAAATATACAACAAGTAATAATATAAATGAATAAATAGATCTTAAAGCGAGTAATGCTTAGATTGAATATGAAAATCAAGCTGAAAACGAAAAAGATATTTTGCTATTGAAGTATAAATGAAAATTAAAACGAACAGAAATTAAATAAACAATCAATGCGAACAAACATACAATAGATATTAATGTAAATGTATATATAAATCTTAAAACGAGATAAACTTAAATCGATTATGCAAATCAAGCTTGAATCGAATAAAAATAACTACAAACAAGAGTCTGGGTATCGCCTTCTCCCACTGCAGAAGCCTAAAACCTACTACGTCATTGGCGCTTTACTGAAAACAATTTATCTCACAAATGTTTTCTTTTTTACTTAATATTGAAAATAAATATTAAAATTACAGTAAAATTTTGAACTGATGAACTTTCTGCATTTAATATTATTATAAATCAAATATTCAGTTTAATTTATTAGTTCTTTCCAAGATTGTTCGAGACAAATATAGTTTCACTACAAACAAAATTTGGATACTGCCCCCTTCTTTAACTGTAAAAACCTAAAGCCTGCTGCGTCATTGGCATTTTACTCAAAATGAATTATATTACAAATTTATTCTTTTCCAGTTCTTACAGCTTTGAAAATGAAAATAAAAATCACAGTGAAAACAAAATCTTGAGCTGATGGATCTTTAGACAATTAATATCATTATATATGTAATATTCAATTTGATTTTGTTTATACTTTCCAAGACTGTCCAAGACTCATATAATTTTCAGTAAAAAGACAATGACGCAGTAGGTTTTAGGCTTCTGCAGTGAGAGGAGGCGCTACCCAAACTCTTGTTTGTAGTTGTTTTTATTCGATTTAAGCTTGATTTACATATTCAATTTAAGTTTTACTCTTTTTAAGATTTATTTATTCATCTACATTAATGTCTATTGTATGTTTGTTCGCATAGATTGTTTATTTAATTTGTGTTTGGTTTAAGTTTCATTTATACTTCAATAGCAAAATATTTTTTTTCGTTTTAAGCTTGATTTTCATATTCAATCTAAGCATTACTCGCTTTAAGATCTATTTATTCTTTATATTATTACTTACATGTTTTTTGCTTTGATTGTTTATTTAATTTCTGTTTGTTTTGGGTTTTATTTATTCTTTAATAGTAATTTCTAGTCGTTTTGAGATTGAATTTTAAAAGGTATTTGTATCTGCCGAGCTTAAGTTTAAAATGGCCTTTACTTTTCTTTGAAAAACTTTTTTTTTTGAATTTTTTTTAACTAATATTTTAAATAATGCTTTTCTTCCTTTCTGTGCCATTGCTGTAATATGATTCATCCATTTTTATTTTGACAAATGATAAAACCTAAGTATTTGGCTTTTTCAACCACTTCCAGCCAGGTTGTTTTTTAACTTTTTCAACCAGGTTCTTCGCACAGTGGTTACCTAGGGACATAACTCAACGTGATAGGTGCATAAGCCATGGTAAAAAATATTCTATATCATGGGATCCTCATCTGTGGATGTTTAACAGTGAACTTTAAGTACTATTTTTATGTAAATATGTATTTTTTCAAAATCTTTAAGCAATAAATATCTTAAGTCTCAACCATCTTTATTCTTTAGAATAGTAAATCGCCATGAAAATTGTACTTTCAGACTCAGCATGTCAGGGAACACACTTTCAGGTTCAGCATGTTCGAGAACCCTAAATGGTCATCCCTAAAAAGGTAAGTTAACCCTAAAAGGTTAAAGAATTTCTCTGCAATTACACTTTCAGATCCAGCATGCCGGAGAAGTCATATATTACTTTTCAACTTCATGTATATCCCAACACCAAATTTTCGCAATGAAAAAGAAATATGTTACAGATCAATTCTAATTTTTTTCCTGAGAAAATAAAAAGGTTCCACTTCAGTTCCAGTTTTTCTCAAAGAGATCAAAAACGTAAAGTTCTGTTCTAAATTTATCATAGACGATAGAAAAAGTTATACCGTGATCGTGAATATTCTCCATGACGATAAGGAGCACCACTTTAATTCAGGTTTTTCTCGAAGAAATGCAAAATGTTCAAGTTCTCTTCTGAATTTTCTTAAAGAAGAGAAAAAGTTAGCTCAATTCTGAATTTTACCAAAGAAAATGAAAAAAGCTTCCACTTCAGCTCTTAATTTCTCAAAAGACATGAAAAATTTAAAGTTCTGTTCTAAATTTTTCCGTAGAAGATAGAAAAAGTTATACTATGATTGTGAATATTTTTCATGAAGATAAAAAGTTTCACTATAATTCTAAATTTTCCTAATTTCAGTTCCAATTTTTCTCAAAAACATGAAAAAATTTAAAGTTCTGTTCCAAATTTTTCGTAGAAGATAAAAAAAAATCATACTTTCATCGTGAATATTAGCCATGAAGATAAGGAGCTCCACTTTATTTCTGAATTTTCTCGAAGAAGTGCAAAATGTTCAAGTTCTCTTCTGAGTTTTTTTAAAGAAGAGAAAAAGTTAGCTCAATTCTGAAATATACCAAAGAAAATGAAAAAAAGCTTCTAATTCAGTTCTTAATTTCTCAAAGACATAAAAATATAAAGTTCTGTTCTAAATTATTTCATAGAAGATAGAAAAAGTTATACTGTGATTGTGAATATTTTCCATGAAGATAAAAAGCTTCCCATTAATTATAAATTTCCTCAATGAAGTGAAGAAAAGTTATAGTTCTCTTCTGAATTTTCTCAATGAAAAAGAAATTAGTTACAGATCAATTCTAATTTTTTCCATGAAAATAAAAAGGTTCCACTTCAGTTCTGATTTTTCTCAAAGAGATGAAAAAATTTAAAGATTTGTTCTAATTTTTTTCCATAGAAGATAGAAAAAGTTATACCGTAGTTGTGAATATTTTCAATGAAGATAAAAAGTTCCACTTTAATTCTAAATTTTCTCAATGAAGTGAAGAAAAGTTCATGCTAACTTCTGAATTTTCTCAATGAAAAAGAAATTATTTACAGATCAATTCTAATTTTGCCAAGAAAATAAAAAGTTTCCACTTCAGTTCTGATTTTTCTCAAAGAGATGAAAAATTTAAAGTTCTGTCATAAATTTTACCATAGATATTTCAATTCTAAATTTTTCCTCCAAGAAAAGAAAAAGTTTTGCTTTAATTCTATATTTTCTCAAAGAAGTGAAGAAAAGTTCAAGTTCTCTTCTGAATGTTTTCCCTGAGAAGATAAAAAGTTTCCCTATAATTCTAAATTTTCCTAATTTAAGTTCCGATTTCTCTCAAAGAGATGAAAAAATTTAAAGTTCTCTTCCAAATTTATCATAGAAGATAGAAAAAAATTATAATTTGATCATGAATATTCGTCATGAAGATAAGGAGCTCCACTTTATTTCTGAATTTTCTCGAAGAAGTGCAAAATGTTCAAGTTCTCTTCTGAGTTTTCTTAAAGAAGAGAAAAAGTTAGCTCAATTCTGAAATTTACCAAAGAAAATAAAAAAAGCTTCCACTTCAGTTCTTAATTTCTCAAAGACATAAGAATATAAAGTTCTGTTCTAAATTATTTCATAGAAGATAGGAAAAGTTATACTATGATTGTGAATACTTTCCATGAATATAAAAAGCTTCCCATTAATTCTAAATTTGCTCAATGAAGTGAAGAAAAGTTAAAGTACTTTTCTGAATTTTCTCAATGAAAAACAATTCTGAATTTTTTCTCCAAGAAGAGAAAAAGTTCTGCTTTAATTCTATATTTTCTCAAAGAAGTGAAGAAAAGTTCAAGTTCTCTTCTGAATGTTTTCCCTGAGAAGAGAAAAGGTTTCACTTTAATTCTGAGTTTTCACAGCGAAGTGAAGAAAACCTCAAGTTCTCTTCTGAATTTTATCAAAGAAAAGAAAAAAGTTATAGTTCAATTCTAAATTTACCAAAGAAAATAAAAATCTCAGACTTTTTAATAAACCTTCTAAGTGTTTGACATGCTAACGTATCTTAAAATAATAGAAATATAACAAAGTAATGCATAAGATATTCTAATTGAAATAACAACATGAAGAATATTAACATAAAAATATGTTACAGACATTATTATTTATTATTAACATCATTGAACAGCTTTGGACATTTGAATCTGTTCTATAAAATAATTTATCATGTTCTTTCTTGATACTAGAGTTACTTGCTTCTCTTAGTTCATAACAACTAGAATAATCATTCATACATTTTGAGTCATATACAATTTTTACTGGGATGTCACTTACAGGTTCAATACAAGTTTCATCCTTGGTATTATTTAATTCATAGACTATATGATCAATAATAGTAATAATGTTCAATTGTGCTTCATTTTCCATCAATTTATGATTATATTCATTAGTGATATTGTCTGCCAATACTCTTTTTATTTTTCCGGCAATTTCACTCTCTATTATCACATTATTTTTACAGAGGTAACAGCTCTGGCATGTTGACAAGATATGATTTATGATATTAGTGCAGCAGTGGGCACATCTTCTATTTCCCTTTGCTTTCATTCGAATGGTAACACTGGAAAGATGACGATAAGATCTATCAATGGGTAACATGTTACCAGAACCATTAGCTAGAAGTTGTCCCTCTTCATCAACTATTATTTTTATGTTGGCATTCTCTTTGAGTTCTAACTTTTCTGGAAATGATAATTTCATATATCCACGACTTTCTTGATGGAAATTCTTGGGTACTCCAAAGGAATTTAACTCCTCACTGTCATGACAACACAGGGATAAATTCCCAATAAGATCTCCACTACTACTTGTTTCATAGTTCAAATATATCTCTTTGTCAGCATTCAAGGCAACGATGACTTTATCATGTGTACACACTTTCCTCGAATAATTCATTTTCACTTTTTTTTAAATATAATGTCGGTCATTTGACATTTTTTCTGATTTTGTGTGGTTTCGCAAGAAAATAACTCGTCTTTAACAAACTTAGCCATAGATAATCGAAACTGTCTATAAATATCTTCATTTTTAGCGCAATTGCGTAGCTAATAAAGAAACAAACTTTTCAAATATTTTAAGCATGGGGGCTTTCATATATGCTACTTTTGACTTTCAGGGAATACATTGTTTATGTAATTTCGATAAACCGTAAAACGTTGTATCAAGAGCTAGCCCAGGGATGCATTTTAGGTTACTTTTTTCTCATAATGGCATGAAATATGCTGTACTCGTTCACTTTAAGCCTATTTTTTCATATTCTTTTAATATTTTTGTGACTCGAGTTCAAAGGGACATTTGAGGTGATGTTTTATTTTTATGGATGTAAGGATTTTTATTGTTTACCACACACGCGGGCTATCATTCCAAGCATAAACAGGCCAATTGATGTTAAGCAGCACATTATCGTAACAAGTTATTTGCACATTCAATTTTTCAATTGGATTTTTAATAGGTGTTAACAGTGACATGTTTCGGGGCATTATTTACGGTATCATCCTGAGAAAATACATATCACGATGATTTGAGATGCATATTGGACACACAATTTCTTCTGATGGTTGGGTTTCATGTTATCACTCAAGAACCCGAAGTACCCCTCCCTCCACTAGGGTACCACCCAGAGCGCAGGCCGCCACCGAGGGAATTATCCAATCCACCGTACGGTTTATCTTAACCCATGGCACAACACAGGAGACATTTTTCAGCTAAAAATATCAAAACGTGCAAAGGGGAAAATTCTCATTCCCACCCATCCCGCGCGATGTGGGGGAGTTTGTTCAGTGTTGTCTCACTCCAGGGACGGAATCCGATCACCCCAACGCAATTCAGGGGGGTTTGCTCACTGTTGAATCGTTCCGAGGAGACGGAATCCGGGCTTCGGCTAGATGATAAAAGAGGCCAAAAATGGTCTCGTTTGAGATAGTTTAAAGGTATTAATAATAAGAAAATTAAAACATTGATATTTCTTAGGGGGGTGGTGATTCAAGGGCTCATTGGGTACATTTTTACATCTCGTCCAGAATTGAGTGCAGTATTAGCGAAGCTCTTTTCAAAATTAGCTAGTGAAAATATTAAACAATGTAGGCGACTTATGAAAACATTTTTATTTTTTGGGGGAGCGGTGGGGTGGTGATTCAAGGGATCATCGGGTACATTTTTGCATCTCGTCCAGAATTGAGTGCATTATTAGCGAAGCTCTTTTCAAAATTAGCTAGTGAAAATATTAAACAATGTAGGCGACTTATGAAAACTAATATTTTTTAGGGGGGGGCGATTTAATGGTTCATTGTGTACATTCTTATGCCCTTCTTTTTTCAAAATTAGCTAGTGAAAATAATAAACAATGTAGGTGACTTATGAAAACTTTAAAATTTTTAGGGAGGTGGGGGACGATTCAAGCGCTCATGGGGTACATTTTTGCTTCTGGTCCAGAATTGAGTGCATTATTAGCGATATCTAATAATGATAAAAAGTTATATTACTTTCTTAAGATTCAAAAACAGCTCTTTTCAAATTAGTTAGTGAAAATATTAATCAATATAGGCGACTTATGAAAACTTTAATATTTTTAGGGGGTGGGGGATGATTCAAGGGTTCATTGGGTACATTCTTATGCCCTTCTTTTCAAAATCAGCTAGTGAAAATATTAAACAATGTAGGCGACCCTGATTTTGTGTGGTTTCGCAAAACAATAGCTCATCTTTAAAAAAAGTAGCCATAGCTAGTAGAAACTGTGTATAAATATCTTCATTTTTAGTCTCGAAAATATAATAATTATGTCTCTTAGGATGACTTAATCCTCCAAAGTCCCCAGGGGGAGACTTACGTGCGCGCGCGTAACCTAGTCTAAATTATCGTAAAAAATGAAATAATAGTGTAAATTAACCTTAAAAATGAAATTAAGCTATGTCGACTTTGCATGTCTCTCTCGCTATGTATGCTTGCGGCTGTAGCAAACGTACTCTATTGTTGCTCTTACATTGGAAGCAGCTTTCCCAGTGGTACTTGTAGGTTATCGAGACTATCTAATTTATTGCATGTATTAAATCTGTAATTTTCATCCATTGGAGGGATAAACACCGACATCATATTTAAAAAAAGTGAAAATGAATTATTCGAGGAAAGTGTGTGCACATGATAAAGTCATCGTTGCCTTGAATGCTGACAAAGAGATATATTTGAACTATGAAATAAGAAGTAGTGTAGATCTTATTGGGAATGTATGCCTGTGTTGTCACGACAGTGAGGAGTTAGATTCCTTTCGAGTACCCAAGAATTTCCATCAAGAAAGTCGTGGATATATGAAATTATCATTTCCAGAGAAAAAAGCAACTGATAAACAAACGAAAAAATTATGTATTGTCCTTAGCCTTCAGCATAGACAATTTCGTTTGCACAAAAAAAACTCATTTATTCAAAAAAAAATGACTAATTCTGTCAGGAAATAACCCACTTATTCACATTTGTTGCAGCAAATCGTCTGCCTGTTATTCTTAATTGATTCTAACTGAGGGTTTTATGTGACTAAATAACTTGTTTTGATGAAAAGTTTATTATTCGAAAAACCATCATAAACCGAGTCAATATAAAGGTTTCTGTTGTGTCTATCTACTATTATGTTTTATCTATAGCCTGTGAATTCTGCTGGCCTTAGACTGGCTTTCTTGATTTTTCTTATTATTGTCCTTGGAAATTTTGTCATGGCTGGTAATTTTGAGCTCAGGTTTTTCATGTGTAAAAATGGTAGGATATTATGGTAATGGTGTAATATTCATGATATCTATAAGACAACCAGACGTGGGCCGTAACCCCCCCCCCCTCTTCTGTTATATTGATTTTCTTGGGGTAGTTCTCCCAGTTTATTCATTTTGCCACGATTTTTGTGTCTACTAAATAAGTTTTAGAGAATACAAATCTTTAACCTCCTGCCAAGGCCGTATCCAGGGAGGATTTCCGGGTTTGAGCCCTCCCTCCGAAATTTTTGTCTGACTCATAAAAAAGTAACAAAAATTCAAATAAACAAATTTTTGATTCGTTTTGTGAAGTTCTTTTTTAAAACCCCTCCGAACGACAATATACCCCCCCCCCCTCCGAACACAAATCTTGGTTACAGCCTTGCCTTCTGTTAATAAACTTAAATGAAAGACTATCTACACTTTGTAAAATTTATATTTGTACTAAAGTGATAACTGATGAAATAACGTCATAAGTAATACGCCTTAGGAAGCTTATACAGAAATTGAGACGACCAGATTTGTATTTTTACTATACTATTATTATACTTGTTGTTGTGCTTGTCCTATACTATTCATGTATAAGACAGTTATAAGCCACCATGTTATCCTCTCCTTTCTTAGTCTCCTCAATAGTGCGTGTAAGAGGATTTGGAGATACCATGTCTTTCCCTCCTTCCAAATCAATCCAAATCGTAACCTGTATTTGGGTACTATGATGAATAAAAAAGAGAAATGAATTCTTATTTAGTTTGAATAACGCTATTTGCCTTATAAACGCGCTGGCGTCCTTCACGCTGAGCTAAAGGAAAATTACTTATGACACAGGCAGAGCTTCCACTATCCCCGAATTTTCGGGGATTTCCCCGAAAATCTATGTGTCTCCCCGAAAAAAAATTTGGTTCCCCGAATCCCTGAAATTTCCCCGAAAATCATTCAATCAGGGTGTCACCCCTAGTGACTATCCCTAGCAAACATTACTTTACATAACATAATTTTTCACTTAACTTTTGTTCGTTAATTTTCGTCTCCTGTGGTACTTTGCATAGAAACCAGGCCGATATAATTTAAGTATAGACGGTTCTTCATATTTTCACAAAAGTCTCATTTTCCTGGATATAGATAAAACCATTTTGAATGCAGCATTCCAAATGCTATAAGATTCTTACATTTATGTCATTCGTGGTCAAGACACTCTTGACAAAATAAGCCAAGAATTATACTTGAAGTTGTTTAACGGAACACTCAGCCGGATTTTGGGTTTTGAAATTGAACTTCTAAAGAGGGAGAAATGTTTTGAAAGCCGAATCATAAGTCTATGATAAGTCTATAGGTCTACATATTTATTGTGGGGGGGGGGGGGGGTAAAACAGAGCATATATTAAATACGTAACCAAACAGAAACTTGGTACCTTTTTTTTGACCCTTCAACCCCAAAAAACTGAAGTTTAAACATTTTTCACGGAGTGAGCAATACCTCACAAGGTAGTGGAAGCCTGTTTTTCATTAGGATTTCATTAGATTCTAGATATGGTTCTTCGCGTGTTTACTGGATTCTAGTAGAAAGGCCTTATTGACTCGTGACATTACCACGTGGTTTATGGTTTTTGTCAGTGAGAATGAAAAAAAACATGATTTTTCTCACTTGAAAAAACATGATTTTTCTCACTTTGATGGATGTTTCTTGGACGATTATGGGTGTTGGTCAATTTATTTGATGTTTTTTCATGGATGTCAACAACAATTCATGTCTGTTTTATGGTTTTCTCACTGAGAATGAAAAAACAGGAACTTTCTCACATTCATGGATGTCAACAGCAATTTATGTCTGTTTTATGGTTCGTTGTCAGTGAGAATGAAAAAACAGTAATTTTATCGCATTGTTTAATGTTTCATGGACGGTTATGTGTGTTGGTAAATTTATTTGATGATTTTCATGGATGTCAAAAGCAATTCATGTCTGTTTTATGGTTTTTGTCAGTGAGAATGAAAAAACGGGAACTTTCTCACATTTATGGATGTCAACAGCAATTTATGTCTGTTTTATGGTTTTCTCAGTGAGAATAAAAACACAGGAATTTTCTCACTTGAAAAAACATGAAGTTTTGCACTTTTATGGATGTTTTCTTGAACGGTTATGTTTGTTGGTCAATTTATTTGATGTTTTTCATGGATGTCAACAGCTATTCATGTCTGGTTTATGGTTTTGGTCACTGAGAATCAAAAAACAGGAACTTTCTCACTTTTATGGATGTCAACAGCAATTTATGTCTGTTTTATGGTTCGTTGTCAGTGAGAATGGAAAAACATGAATTTTCTCACATTGATGATTGTTTCTTGGATGGTTATGTGTGTTGGTCAATTTATTCGATGTTTCTCATGGATGTCAACAGCAATTCATGTCTGTTTTATGGTTTTTGTCTGTGAGAATGAAAAAACAGGAACTTTCTCACTTTGATGTATGTTTTATGGTTCATTGTCAGTGAGAATGGAAAACGAGAATTTTCTCACTTAGATGGTCGTTTCAAGGTCAATTTATGTGCTGTTGTTTGTCCAGGTGTGATGACAATGGGGTGATTTACGTACTCTGTGGGGGACTTATTGGTTTACGAAGGGGGAATTAAGAAACAAACATTGCTTCATTGTTGTTTGGCTAGCCAAACCAGAAAAAGTGATTTACATAATCGGTGGGGGAATGTAATGATTCACGAAGGGGGAATTAAGAAACAAACATGGCTTCTTTGATCTTTAGGCGAACCTAACCTGAGAAATTGATTTACATACTTGGCGGCGGAGAATGTATTGATTTGCGAAAGGGAGATTAAGAAACATTTTGGTTTCTTTGGTCTTTAGGCTAACCTAACCTGATAAATTGATTTACATAATCTGCGGGGGAATTATTGGTTCACGAAAGGGGAATTAAGAAACAAACATTATGGCTTCTTTAATCTTAGGTCTGAGGAATAAACGGTCTTTAGGTCAGAGAGAAAAATTAACATTCTATTTTTAAATATGGCTTCATCGATCTTTAATGTCAAGAATTAGAAATAACATCACTTGTTATCATGGAATTATCCGGGAGTCTAAAGAGATAGCAATTCTATTTTTAAATACGGCTTCACTGAGCTATAAGTCGGAGAGATAAATTTATATTCTAACGAAACCTTATTAGTGTAGCTAGGAACATTTATGAGATGAAGAGATTAACGTAGGAAAAGGTTTCCTAGAAATTTGAAATGTGTCAGCGCAGAGATGCCAAAAACAAAAGGAACACACAGAAATTACTTTTAGGGGATTATTTGGGCGAAACGGTTTTAGACAGCTTATGGAATTATTTCGGCGAAACCGTTAGATACATTTTAAAAGCTGATTTTAGAAGAGGTTTTGAGTGTGGTCGTTATAATGCACAAGCTCCATTTGAACAGTGTTGTGAGGTCACCTACCCAAACCCCCAATGGTTCCTTTCCCCCTACCCCCACCCCCCACGCACCCCCCGCTCTTCACAGGCTCTCAGGAGTCCCCACGGGCCCGCGGTGCCCCCAAGGCTTCAGAGCCACCAGTTTAAGACCTTGTTAAGGCTTAATTATTTATTTTAAGAAAAAATTAATATTCTATTGACTTATTTCGGCAACACAGTTAGAGATGTTTTAAAGGATGGTTTTTGAAGGGATTTTAGAAGAGGATTCGATGATGAAACTCTGAAGTCATTATAATACACAAGTTCCATTTGAACAGTGTCGTGAGGTCTTCTACCCCAACCCCAAAGGGTTCCGATCCCTCCATCCCCAACCCTGAAGGAAGCGCCTGATTTTCAAAGGTTCTCCAAAGCTTCCAAAGGACCTTCCGCTCGTCAAGGGTCCCACAGATCCTTAAACGCTGTCCCCAAGCTCCGTCTTTCGTTGAGGAGTGTTGTCGGAAGCTTATGTTGATGGATATGTAAATTACTATTTCGGACTTTTCTTAGCTAAATTTTTTAGTCTTTCGTTGGTGTGTGTTGTCTAAAACCTATGATTTGGGATGGATGGATTGCAATTTTTGACTTTTCTGAGCTGGATTTCATAGCCGTTCATAGGTGAGTGTTGTCTGAAACTTATGATTTGGGATGGTTAATTTGCTATTTTTGACTTTTCTGAGCTAGGTTTCTTAGCCTTTCATAGGTGTGTCTTGTCAGAAAATTATGATTTGGGAATTGTAGTTTGCTTTTTGGACTTTTCAGAGCTAGGATTCTTAGTCCCTCATAGGTGTTTGTTGTCTGAAGCCTATAGTTTGGGGTGAGTAGTTTGTCATTTTACGCTTTTTATTGCCAGATTTCTTGGTATTTCGTAGCAGTGTGTTGTCTGAAACCTATGATTTGCATTGTGTGGATTGTTATTTTTTTACTTTTCATAGACAGATTTCTTAGTCTTTCGTAGGTGTGCGTTGTCTGAAACCTATGATTTGGATTGTGTGGATTGCTATTTTCTGACTGTTCTGAGCTTGATTTCATAGCCTTTCGTAGGGATGTGTTGACTGAAACCTATGATTTGGAATGAGTGGTTTGCTTATTGGACATTTCAAAGCAATGTTTCTTAGCCGTTCACATGGGTCTTTTGTATTAAACCACTGGATTGTGGTGCTTTATTTGACTAATTTTAATTCTATGAGATATGTTTAATATACTTTAATAGGTTTATGTTGTCAGAAAATTATGCTTTGGCATGTGCAGTTTGCTATTTCAGACTTTTCTGAGCTAAGGTTTCATAGTATTTCGTAGGTAAATGTTGTCTGAAACCAATAGTTTGGGATGAGTAGTTTGCTATTTCAGGCTTTTATGAGTTAGGTTTCTTAGTCTTTTGTAGGTGTGTGTTGACTGAAACATATTATATGGAATATTTAATTTGCTATTTCCAACATTTCCTAGTCAGATTTCTTAGTCTTTCGTAGGTGTGTGATGTCTGAAACCTATGATTTGGGTTGTGTAGCTTGCTATTTTTTGACTTTTCTGAGCTGGATTTCTTAGCCTTTCGTAGGTGTGTGTTGACTGAAACCTATGATTTGGGATGGGTAATTTGCTATTTTTGACTTTTCTGAGCTAGATTTCTTAGCCTTTCATAGGTGTGTGCTTTCAGAAAATTATGATTTGGGAGGTATAGTTTGCATTTTGGACTTTTCAGAGCTAGGATTCTTAGTTACTCATAGGTGTTTGTTGTCTGAAACTTCGAGTTTGGGATGAGTAGTTGGCTATTTAAAACTTTTCTGAGCTAAGGTTTCTTAGTATCTCGTAGGTGAATGTTGTCTGAAACTTATGATTTGGGATATGTAAATTACTATTTCGGGCTTTTCTGAGTTGGATTTCTTAGTCTTTCATAGGTGTGTGGTGTCTGAAACTTATGATTTGGGATATGTAATTTGCTATTTCCGACTTTTCATAACCAGATTTCTTAGTCTTTCGTAGGTATGTGTTGTCTGAAACCTATGATTTGGGATGTGTTGGCTGCTATTTTTTGAATTTTCTGAGATGGATTTCTTAGCCGTTCATAGGTGTTTGTTGTCTGAAACCAATAGTTTAGGATGACTGATTTGCTATTTTTGACTTCTCTTAGCTGTATTCCATATCCTTTATTAGGTGTGAGTGGTCCGATTCATAGGATTGTGAATTAATCCAATACTATGTTAGGCTTTTATGAGAAGGAGTCCCTTGTCTTTAATAGGTATGTGTTGTCTGAAACCTATGATTTGGAATGTATGGGCTGCTATTTTTTGACTTTTCCGAGCTGGATTTCTTAGTCGTTCATAGGTGAGTGCTGTCTGAAACTTATGATTTGGGATGGTTAATTTGCTATTTGCGGCTTTCATTAGCTAAGTTTCTTAACCTTTCATAGGTGCGTGTTGTAAGAAAATTATGGTTCGGGATGTGTAGTTTGCTATTTAGACTTTTTAGAGCTATAATTCTTAGTCCATCATAGGTGTTTGTTGTCTGAAACCAGTTTGGGTTAAGTAGTTTGCTGTTTCAGGCTTTTATAAGCTATATTTGTTAACCTTTCATAGGTTCTTGCCTGTAGATAATTATGATTTGGGAATGTGTAAATTACTATTTAGGGTTGTCCTGAGCAGGACGCTTCTAAAATTTTCCGTAGACGATAGGAAAGGTTATACTGTGATCGTGATTACTTTCATAAGGATCAAAAGTTACACCATAATTTCAGATTTTCTTTAATTCAATTCCAACCTTTCTCAAAGAGATGAAAAAAATCTAAGTTCTGTTCCAAATATTTTCCCGGAAGAAGAAAAGTTCAACTTCGATTCTGAATTTTCTCAATGAAACTGAAATAAGTTATTGATCAAATCTTTTTTCCCATAATAATATAAAAATTTACACTTCAGTTCAGATTTTTTTCTCAAAGAGATGAAGAAATTTAAAGTTCTGTTACAAAATTTTCATAGAATGTAGGAAAAGTTATGCTTTGATCGTGAATGTTCAAATTCTCATCTAAATTTTACAAAAGAAAATCATTCAAATATAATTTCCACGATACAAAATTTAAATTTATGGTCTAAATTTTTATGTGGAAGATATAAAAAGTAATACCATACTTTTGAACATTTTCATGGAAGATAAAAAGTTCTAGTTCAATTTTAAATTTTCTCAACGAAGTGAAGAAGCATTCAAGTTCTCTTCTGAATTTTACCAAAGAACACAATTCAATTCTAATTTCACCAGAAAAATAAAAATATTCCACTTCAGTTCCTTATTTCACAAAGACATAAAGAAATTAAAAGTTCTATTCTATATTTTTCTGTTTTAGATAGAAAAAGTTAGAGCCTACTTGTGAAATTGATTTACGTGGGATATAATGTCCGAGCTTACTTGAGTTAGTCCTCCACGATACCAAGGAAAGCTAATGTTATATGCTGAAAGTTCTCAATGTCTAAGTAATGTGACATAGTTTACATCTATTTTTTCCAAATAATATAAAAATTTTCAAATTTAGTTCAGATCTGGCTCGAAGTGATGAAAAATTTAAAATACTGTTCCAAATTTTTCACTGAAGATAAGAAAGTTCAAGTTCTCTTCTGAACTTTACCAAAGAACACACTTCAAATATAATCTCTCCAGAGAAAATAAAAAGCTTCCACTTCAGTTCTTTATTTCACAAAAGACATAAAGAAATTTAATGTTCAATTCTAAATTTGTCGGTGGAAGATAGAAGAAGTAATAATATACTTGTGAATATTTTCCTGGAAGATAAAAAGTTCTAGTTCAATTTAAAACTTACTCAACGAAGTCAAGGAAAGTTCAAGTTCTGTTCTAAATTTTACCAAAGAACATGCTTCAATTCTAATTTCTCCAGAGAAAACAAAAATCTTCCACTTCAGTTCTTTATTTCGCAAAGACATAAAGAAATTTAAAGTTCAATTCTAAATTTTCGGTGGAAGATAGAAAAAGCAATACCATACTTGTGAATATTTTCACGGAAGATAAAAAGTTCTAGTTCAATTTAAAATTTTCTCAACGAAGTCAAGGAAAGTTCAACTTCTCTTCTGAAATTTACCAAAGAACACACTTCAAGTCTAATTTCTTCAGAGAAAATAAAAATCTTCCACTTCAGTTCTTTATTTCACAAAAACATAAAGAAATTTAAAGTTCAATTCTAACTTTTTCGGTGGGAGATAGAAAAATTAATACCATACTTGTCGATTATTTTCACGGAAGATAAAAAGTTCTAGTTCAATTTAAAATTTTCTCAATGAAGTGAAGAAAAGTTCAAGTTCTCTACTGAATTTTACCCAAGAACACAATTCAATTCTAATTTATACAGAGAAAATAAAAATCTTCCACTTCAGTTCTTTATTTCACAAAAGACATAAAGAAATTTAAAGTTCAATTCTAAATTTTTCGGTGGAAGATAGAAAAAGTAATTTTCCCGGAAAAAGTAAGAAAAAGTAATTTTCCCGGAAGATAAAAAGTTCTAGTTCAATTTAAAATTTTCTCAACTAAGTGAAGAAAAGTTCAAGTTCTCTTCAGAACTTTACCAAAGAACACACTTCAATTCTAATTTCTCCAGAGAAAATAAAAATCTTCAACTTCAGTTTTAACTTCCCTAAATAAATAAATAAATTTTAAGTTCTATTCCAAATTTTTAGATGGAAGATAGAAACAGTAATACTATGACTTCGATTTTTTTCCATGAAAGTAAAAAGTTTCACTTTATTTTAATTTTTCTTAAATTCAGTTCAGATTTTTATAAAAGAGATGAAAACTTTGAAGTTCTGTTCCAAATTTGTCATATAAGATAGAAAAATTTATACATTGATTGTGAATATTAAAAATGATGATAAGTAAATACTCTGTAATTCAGAGTTTTATCGAAGAAGTTCAAATTGTTCAAGTTCTCTTCTTAATTTTCTTAAAGATGAAAAAAAAGTTAACTCAATTCTGAATTTTACCAAAGAAAATGAAAAAACCCTTCCACTTCAGTTCTTAATTTCTCAAAGACATAAAGAATTTAAAGTTCAGTTCTAAATTTTTCTGTAGAAGATAGGAAAAGTTATACTATGATTGTGTTTATTTTCCAGTGAAGATAAAAAGTTTCACTTTAATTCTAATTTTCTTAAGTTCACTTCCGATTTTTTGCAAAGAGATGAAAAATTTAAAGTTCTGTTCCAAATTTGTCATAGAAGATAGAAAAAGTTATACTTTGATTTGAATATTCGACATAAAGACAAGGAGCATCACTTTAATTCTGAGTTTTCTCGAAGAAGTGCAAAATGTTCAAGTTCCCTTCTGAATTTTCTTAAAGAAGTGAAAAAAGTTAGCTCAATTCTGAATTTTACCAGTGAAAATGAAAAACGCTTCCACTTCAGTTCTTAATTCCTCAAAGGCATAAAAAATTCAAAGTTCTCTTCTAATTTTTCCAAGAGAATAAAAAGGCATCACTTCAGTTCTGGGTCTTTCTCAAAGAAATGAAAAATTTAAAGTTCTTTTCTAACTTTAAGTTAAATTTTAGCTCCTTTTTCTTATGGATTTACCCATCAAATTTTTAAATTAGAAAATGAGTGACTCGTTCTATTATTAAAGACAATCGTTCAAACTCGTTCATCTAACCTTCAAAACAATAGGTTAGGTTAGGTATAAATAAATATTAATAAATAAATGAATATTAAACATAATGATAAGGAACTCCACTTTAATTTTGAGTTTTCTCAAAGAAGTTCAAATTGTTCAAGTTCTCTTCTGTATTTTCTTAAAGATGAGAAATAAGTTAACTCAATTCTGAATTTTACCAATGAAAATGAAAAAACCTTCCACTTCAGTTCTTAATTTCTCAAAGACATAAAAAATTTAAAGTTCAATTCTAAATTTTTCTGTAGAAGATAGGAAAAGTTATGCTATGATTGTGATTATTTTCCAGTGAAGATAAAAAGTTTCACTTTAATTCTAATTTTCTTAAGTTCAATACCGATTTTTTTCAAAGAGATGAAAAATTTAAATTTATGTTCCAAATTTTTCATAGAAGATAGAAAAAGTTATACTTTGATTTGAATCTTCGATATGAAAATAAGGAGCATCACTTTAATTCTGATTTTTCTCGAATAAGTGCAAAATGTTAAAGTTCCCTTCTTAATTTTAATAAAGAATTTAAAAAAGTTATATAAATTATGAATTTTACATATGAAATGAAAAAAGATTCTACTTCATTTATTAATTCATAAAATACATAAAAAATTCAAAGTTCTCTTCCATTTTTTCCAATAAAATAAAAAGACTAAACTTAATTTCTGGTTTTTTCACAAAAGGATGAAAAATTTAATGTTCTATTCTAATTTTAAATTAAATTTTAGCTCCTTTGTCTCGTGGGTTTGCCAATCCAATTCCTTAATTCGAAAATAAGGGACATATTAATTTTTTGAGGAGAATCGTTCAAATTGATCCGAATATCCACCAAAAAAATAGGTTAGGTTAGGTAACAGCAACCCTGGACAAATAGTTAGACACAGTCACACAGGTGTAAGCTAGGTTAGGGTAGGTTAAATTAAATTGAGGTATCGTGATAATTTAACATAAACTTTTCCAGCGAGGCGGGCTAGGTTAGTCTATGGTAGATTAGGTTCGAAGCGATTAGGTTAGGTTAAGCCCACGTACGCGTCACTTAGGTGAGCTTAGGTTAGGTGAGAGACATGGAAAAAATTAGGTGTATGATTAGGTTAGGTTAGGTTAGATTAAGTTAGGTTAGGTTAAGTTAGGTTAGGCTAGGACCGCCTCCCTCCGCCCCCGCCCCCTGCCAAACCAAGCCTAACCTAACTTAACCTAACCTAACTTAACCTAACCTAACCTAATCATACACCTAACTTTTTGCCCGTCTCTCACCTAACCTAAGCTAACCTAAGTGAAGCGTACTTAATCTAGCCTAACCTAACCATACTCGCCAGAAAAGGTTGGGTTAACTTATCATGAGCGCTCATGATAAGTTAACCTAACCTAACCTAACTTAAACATGTAGAAATGTTTCTATTTATTTATTAATATTTATTTATACCTAACCTAACCTATTGTTTTGGAGGTTAGATGAACGAGTTTGATCGATTGTCTTTAATAATAGAACGAGTCACTCATTTTCTAATTTAAAAATTTGATGGGTAAATCCATAAGATAAAGGAGCTAAAATTTAATTTAAAATTAGAATAGAACTTTAAATTTTTCATCTCCTTGAGAAAAAACCAGAACTGAAGTAGAACCTTTTTATTTTCTTGGAAAAATTAGAAGAGAACTGTAAATGTTTTATGTTTTTGAGAAATTATGAACTGAAATGGGAGCTTTTTTCATTTTCATTGGTAAAATTCAGAATTGAGCTAACTTTTTTCTCTTCTTTAAGAAAATTCAGAAGAGAACTTGAACATTTCTTCACTTCGTTGAGAAAATTTTAAATTGAACTAGAACTTTTTATCTTCCGGGAAAATATTCACAAGTATGGTATCACTTTTTATATCATCCACCAAAAAATTTAGAATTTAAGATTACATGTCTCTGTATTGTTTGTATTCTAGAGAGTTTATGTAGGGTTTTATTTTCCCCTCTAACGTTAGAATCGAATGGACGTCCTTAGTAAAATTCTGACTAGACAATTAACTTTTTTTCTCCATTTCAGTTATAAAATTTAATGTGACCTAGAACTTTTTATCGACAATGAAAATAGTAACAAGTCTGGTACTAATTTTTCTATATCCCACCGAAAAATTTGGAATTGAACTTTAAATTTCTTTATGTCTTTGTGAAATAAAGAACTGAAGTGGAAGACTTTTGTTTTCTGTGGAGAAATTAGAATTGAAGTGTGTTCTTTGGTAAAGTTCAGAAGAGAACTTGAACTTTCCTTGACTTCATTGAGAAAATTTTAAATTGAACTAGAACTTTTTATCTTCCGTGAAAATATTCACAAGTATGGTATTACTTTTTCTATCTTCCACCGAAAAATTAGAATTGAACTTTAAATTTCTTTATTTCTTTGTGAAATAAAGAACTGAAGTGGAAAATTTCTATTTTCTCTTGAGAAATTAGAATTGAATTGTGTTCTTTGGTAAAATTCCGACGAAAACTTGAACTTTTTTATCTTCAGTGAAAAATTTGTAACAGTATTTTAAATTTCCCATCTCTTCGATCCAGATCTGAACTAAAGTGAAACATTTTTATATTATTTGGAAAAATATAAATGATCAATGTATAATTTTTTTTTTATTGATAAAATTCAGAAGAGAACATGTACTTTCCTTGCTTTAGTTGAGAACATTTTATAGTAAACTAGAACTAATCATATTCAGTAAAAATATTTCAAAGGTATGGTATTACTTTTTCTATCTTCCACCGAAAAATTTAGAATTGAACTTTAAATTTCTTTATGTCTTTGTGAAATGAAGAACTGAAGTGTAAGATTTTTATTTTCTCTGGTGAAATTAGAAATGAATTGTGTTCTTTGGTAAAAATTCAGCAGATAACTTGAATGCTTATTCACTTGGTTGAGAAAATTTTACATTGAACTAGAACTTTTTATCGTCAAGGAAAATATTCACAAGTATGGTATGACTTTTTCTATCTTCGATCGAAAAATTTAGAATAGAACTTTAAATTTTTTATTGGTGAAATTATAATTGAATTGTGTTCTTTGTTAAAATTCAGAATATAACCCGAATATTCATGATCAATTTATAACATTTTCTACCTTTTAAGAAAAATTTTGAATAGAACTTTAAATTTCTTCGTCTCTTTGAGAAAAATTTCCGAACTGAAGTGTAAATTTTTATACTATTATGTGAAAAAAGATTTGATCAATAACTTATTTCAGTTTCATTGAAAAAAATCAGAAACGAAGTTGAACTTTTCTTATTCCGGGAAAATATTTGGAACAGAACTTAAATTTTTTTAATATCTTTGAGAAAGGTCGGAATTGAATTTGAGAAAATTTAGAATTAAAGTGAAACTTTTTATCTTCATGGAAAATAATCACAATCATAGTATAGCTTTTCCTATCTTCTACGGAAAAATTTAGAAGTGTCAAACTCAGAAATGCCCGAAATAGTAATTTACATATCCCAAATCATAATTTCCTGAAAGCACACACCAATGAAAGGCTAAGAAATCTAGCTCAGAAAAGCCTGAAATAGCAAACTACTCATCCCAAACTATTTGTTTCAGACAACAAACACCTATGAGGGACTAAGAATTCTAGCTCTGAAAAGTCCAAATAGCAAACTACACATCCCAAATCATAATTTTCTGACAATACACACCTATTAAAGGCTAAGAAACCTAGCTAATAAAAGCTGGAAATAGCAAAATAACCAACCCAAATCATAAGTTTCAAACAGCACTCACCTCTGAACGACTAAGAAATCCAGCTCTGAAAAGTCAAAAAATAGCAACCCACACATCCCAAATCATAGGTTTCAGACAACACATACCTATGAAAGACAAAGAAATCACACTCAGAAAAGCCCGAAATATTAATTCACATATTCCCAAATCATAGGTTTCAGACAACACTCACCTATGAACAGCTAAGAAACCTAGCTCAGAAAAGTCAAAAATAGCAAACTAGTCATCCCAAACTATAGGTTTCAGACAACAAACACCTATGAAAGGGCTATGAAATCCAGCTCAGAAAAGTCAAAAAATAGCAACCCACACATCCCAAATCATAGGTTTCAGACACCACACACCTACGAAAGACTAAGAAAACTGGTTATGAAAAGTCGGAAATTTCAAATTACATATCCCAAATCACAAGTTTCAGTCAACACACACCTACGAAAGGCTAAGAAACCTAGCTCATAAAAGCCTGAAATAGCAAACTACTCATCCCAAACTATTGGTTTCAGACAACATTCACCTACGAAATACTAGGAAACCTTAGCTCATATCAGACTTAAATAGCAAACTACGCATCCCAAATCATAATTTTCTGACAAAACACACCTATGAAATGATATAAGACCTAGCTCAGAAAAGTCAAAAATAGCAATACACACATCCCAAATCATAGGTTTCAGTCAACACACAAATACGAAAGGCTCAGAAATAAATATAAGAAATGTCCAAAAAGACAACCTCTCATCCCAAATCATATTTTGCAGACAACACAAAACTACGAAAGACTCAGAAATCCAACTCAGAAAAGCCCGAAATAGTATTTTATAAATCACAAATCATAAGTTTCAGACAACATTCACCTAATAAATACTAATAAAAATTATCTCATATAAATCTGAAATATAAAACTATTCATCCCAAACCAGAATTTTAAGACAACAAACACCTATCAGATACTAAGAATCATAGCTCTAAAAAGTCCAAAAAAGCAAACTACAACTCCCAAATCATGATTTTCTGAAAGCACACACCTATGATAGGAAATAAAATCTAGCTCAGAAAATCCAACAATAGCAAATTAACAATCCCAAATCAAATGTTTCAGTCAAAAGAAACCTACGAAAGGCTAAGAAATCAAGCTGATACAAGTAAAAAAATAGCAACACACACAACCCAAATCTTCGGTTTCAGACACCACACACATATGAAAGACTAATAACTCTTGTTATGAAAAGTCGGAAATAGCAAATTACATATCCCAAATCATAAGTTTCAGTCAACACACACCTACGAAAGGCTAAGAAACCTAGCTCATAAAAGCCTGAAATAGCAAACTACTCATCCCAAACTATTGGTTTCAGACAACATTCACCTACGAAATACTAGGAAACCTTAGCTTAGAAAAGCCTGAAATAGCAAACTAAACATCCCAAATCATAATTTTCTGACAACACACACTTATGAAAGGCTAATAAATCTAGCTCAGAAAAGTCAAAAATGGCAAATTAATCATCCCAAATAATTGGTTTCAGACAACGCTCACCTATGAACGGATAAGAAATCTTGCTTTTAAAAGTCAAATAAGCAAACAACTGATCCCAAATCATATGTTTCAGTCAACACATCCCTATTAAAGTCTATGAAATAAAGCTCTTAACAGTCAGAAAACATCAATCCACATAATCCAAATCATAGATCTCAGACAATATACACATACGGAAGACTAAGAGATCTGGCCATGAATATTCAAAAAATAACAACCCACACAACTCAAGTCATAGGTTTCAGACAACACACGCCTAAGAAATACTAAGAAATCTGGCTATGAAAAGTCTGAAATAGCAAACTATTCATCCCAAACTATAGACTTCAGACAACAAACACCTATGAGGGACTAAGAATCCTAGCTCTGAAAAGTCCAAAAAGCAAACTGTAAATCCCAAGTCATAATTTTCGGACAACACACACACCTGAAAGGCTAAGAAACCTAGCTCAGAAAAAGTCAAAAATAGCAATTTAACCATTCCAAATCCTAGGTTTCAGACAACACACACCTATGAAATACTCTGAAATACAGCTCAGAAAAGTCAAAAATTGCAATCCATCTATCCCAAATCATAGGTTTTAGACAACACACACAAACGAAAGACTAAAAAATCTAGCTCAGAAAAGTCCGAAATAGTAATTTACATATTCCAAATCATAAGTTTCCGACAACACACATCAACGAAATACGGGGCTCGGGGAGATCCTTGGAGGGTCGTTGGTACCGTGGAGGGCGGGGTGGTCGTTGGGGAGGTGGGGGGTACCTTGGAGGCCGGGGGTCGTCGGGGGGGGTTGGGGTGGGGGAATCAGAATCCTTTGGGGTTGTGGTCAGGGGCTGCACAAAACTGTTCAAATGGAACTTGTGTATTATAATGACCTCAGAGTTTAATCCTCGAATCCTCTTCTAAAATCTCTTCAAAAATCATCTTTTAAAACTTCTCTAACTGTTTCGCCGAAATAATTCCCTAGAATAATCATTTGTCCTGAAAAGAAATAATAAAGCCTTAAACAATTATTAAATTGGTGGCTCCGGAGCGTTTGGGGCGCCGGGGGCCATTTGGGAATCTGGGGAGCCTTTGCGGACCGGGGGGTCCGTGCGGGGTTGGGGTGGGGGGAGCAGAACCCTTTGGGGTTTTGGTAAGGGGACCTAACAATACTGTTCAAATGGATCTTGTGCATTATACCGAACATAATCAAAACCTCTTCTAGAATCATCTTTTAAAATGTCTCTAACTGTTTCGCCGAATTAACACCAAAGCCTGTCTAAAACGGTTTCGCCTAAATAATCCCTAAACTTAATTTCGGCGTGTTCCTTTTGTTTTTGGCATCCCTGCGCTGACATATTTAAAACTTTTATTAAAGCCTTACCTACGTTAATCTCTTCATCTCATAAATGTTCCTAGCTACACTGTTAAGGTTTCGTTACAATATCAATTTATCTCTCCGACTTAAAACTCAGTAAAGCCGTATTTAAAAATAGAATTTCTATCTCTTTAGACTCCCAGATAATTTCAAGATAACAAGTGATGTCATTTCTAATTCTTGACATTAAGGATCAATGAAGCGCTATTTAAAAATATAATGTTAATTTTTCTCTCTGACCTAAAGAATGTTTATCCCTCAGACCTAAGATAAATGAAACCATAATATTTGTTTCTTAATTCTCCTTTCGTGAATCAATACAGTCTCCCCGCCGATTATGTAAATCAAGTTCTCAGGTTAGGTTAGCCTAAAGATCAAAGAAACCATAATGTTTCTTAATTCCCCTTTCGTGAATCAATACATTCCCCCGCCGATTATGTAAATCAAGTTCTCAGGTTAGGTTAGCCTAAAGATCAAAGAAGCCATGTTCGTTTATTAATTCACCCTTTGTGAATCAATACATACCCCTGCCGATTATGTAAATCAAGTTCTCAGGTTAGGTTCGCCAAACAACAATGAAGCCATGTTTGTTTCTTAATTCCCCCTTCGTGAACCAATAATTCCCCCATCGATTATGTAAATCACCCCAATGTCATTACACCTGGACAAACAACAGCAAATAAATCGACCTTGAAACATCCATCAAAGTGAGAAAGTTCCTGTTTTTCCATTCTCACTGACAACGAACCATAAAACATACATAAATGTGAGAAAGTTCCTGTTTTTTGATTCTCACTGACCAAAACCATAAAACAGACATGAATTGCTGTTGACCTCCATGAAAAACATCAAATAAATTGACCAACAACCATAACCGTCCAAGAAAACATCCATCAAAGTGAGAAAATTCATGTTTTTTAAAGTGAGAAAATTCCTGTTTTTTTATTCTCACTGACAACGAACCATAAAACAGACATAAATTGCTGTTGACATCCATAAATGTGAGAAAGTTCCTGTTTTTCCATTCTCACTGACAAAAACCATAAAACAGACATGAATTGCTGTTGACATCCATGAGAAACATCGAATAAATTGACCAACACACATAACCATCCAAGAAACAACCATCAATGTGAGAAAATTCATGTTTTTCCATTCTCACTGACAACGAACCATAAAACAGACATAAATTGCTGTTAACATCCATAAATGTGAGAAAGTTCCTGTTTTTTCATTCTCACTGACATAAACCATAAAACAGACATAAATTGTTGTTGACATCCATGAAAAAACATCAAATAAATTGACCAACACCCATAATCGTCCAAGAAAACATCCATCAAAGTGAGAAAATTCATGTTTTTTCAAGTGAGAAAAATCATGTTTTTTCATTCTCAGTGACAAAAACCATAAACCACGTGGTAATGTCACGAGTCAATAAGGCCTTTCTACTGATTCTTAACAAGTACCCCGATTTTTTCCACGGGGGGATTTTCCGGAGGGGGGGGGGTAAACACCAAAAACATTAGAATCAGTATGAAAAACCAATTTCATTTAGTTCTTGTTTGTTTTAAGTTTTAATGTTGCCCTATACTTATAGGTTGAATTTCGTTTGTTTAATTTACCTATATAGAAACCGCAAACAATATTTGTTTTTAATTATTATTAATGAATTACTGAGATTGATGACTTAATGAAAAACTGCTACTGGTATTTACAGTTCACATGTGTTCACTATTTTTTCTTAGACAATTTTGAAGTTTTCGCCGCAATATCAGCAATAAGTGTTTTCAGCTATGGTTTCCAATTCCGTGCTCTGGCTCTAAACCCTACTTTGTAAAACGCTTGATTTACTGCGCGGATCCAAGCCCTACTTTAGCCTGAAAACGAAGCTAAAGCACATTTTGGCTTCAAATTTTTGCAACAAAATTCCATTTTGTTTTTTCTCCGAAAATTCCCCAAATTTTGAAGACATGTCCCCGAAAACTACCCAAATTTTTAAGACTCATCCCCAAATTTTAAGATTCGAGAGTTGAAGCCCTGGGCACAAGTTAGATCAGTATTGAATTAGAGTTCAAAGAGTCAAAAGCTAAATAAGTTTCAATTCAGTCGGATATAAATAAAAAAAACAAGTTTTTTAAACTGAAAGTAAGGAGCGACATTAAAACTTAAAACGAACAGAAATTATTCCGTATATGAAAGGGGCTGTCCCCTCCTCAACGCCTCGCTAGTTAAGCTAATTTTTTTTCTTTTTTTATAAAAAAAATTTGTTATAAAGATTCAAACTATAGAGTAAAGAGTGAGGTGTTGAGGAGGGGACAGCCCCTTTTGTATACGGAATAATTTCTGTTCGTTTCAAGTTTTAATGTCGCTCCTTACTTTCAGTTTAAAAAAATTGTTTTTTTTATTTAATTTCTGATCGTTTTTTAGTTAATGCAGCTTTTATTTTGGCTCGCCGTCATTGAATAAGTAAACAAAATTTGCATAAAAATTTTACTTTTCTTTTGCTAAATGGCTGTCTCTAAATTTGGTTCTGACGTAATTTACAAATTAACTTACGTAACGAACTTCTATATTCGTATATTTTTCTTCTGGCAAAAAATACAAAGTTGCAGATTTTTGCAGATATGAGCTTGAAACCTATGTTATAGGGTTTTCTGATACGCTGACTCTGACGGTGTGATTTTCATTAAAATTTTTTCACTTTTAGGGGATGTTTCCCCCCTCTTTAAAAAATCAGGTAAGTTTTCTCAGGCTCGTATCCTTTGATGAGTAATACTAAACTTAATAAAATTCATATATTTAGAATCAGCATTATAAGCCCATTCTTTTGATACATTTATTGACATCAAAGTTCCGTTTTTAAAAGTTTGTCTTACTATTGAGCCGTATCGCTTGTTTTGTTTTTTGTTTTTTTTATTACGTATATGTTATTACGTATATGATGGGGTTCTCCCCTTAGTCAATACCACGCTCTTTACGTTAAAAGTTAAAAAAAAATTTAATTAACAAACCTATGAATCACACAGGCTGTTTAATTAGAATACATAGCTCTTTTGAAAGCACTAAAAAAAAACTGTAGCGTAAAGAGCGAGGTATTTACTTGGGGGAGAATCCCCTCATATACGTTATAATTTATTTTCGTTTAAGTTCTAATGTTGCTTCTTACTTTCAGTTGAAAAAACTAGTTTTTTTTTATTTAATTTCTGATCGTTTTTTAAATAATGCTTGGAAATCCGGCGCCCCTTCATAGAAATGTCCCATACCCCAAAGAAAAATCCTCCACGGAAAAATTCTCCCGAGTAAACCCCTCTTCCAGCCCCCTCCCCCCCCCCAGAAAATAATTCTTCCTGAAAATGTCTGTATACTTCCCAATAACCAATACAATATGTAAGCAATGGGCAAAGTTCATAACTTGCAGCCCTTCCCCTGGGAACTGTGTGGGATTAAGTCATCGTAAAAGACATTTATATTAGATTTTCAACTATGCTGAACAAAATGGCTATCTCAAAATTTTTATTAGGTGACTTTGGGAAAAAAAATGAGCATGGGAGGGGGCCGAGCTGCTCTTCCTTTTTTTTGGCCGCTTAGAAAGGGCAATAAAACTTTTAATGTCTGTTCGAATGAGCCCGCCAACAATATTCTAGGACCATTGGGTCAATACAATTATCCCTGGGAAAAAAAAAAAATAAAATAAACACGCACCCGTGATCTTTCTTCAGGCAAAAAATGCAAAATTCCACTTTTTTGTAGATAGGAGCTTGAAACCTCTACAGTAGGGTTCTCTGATACACTGAATATGATGCTGTGATTCTCATTAAGTTTCTATAACTTTTAGGTGGTCTTTCCCCCTTTTCTCGAAAATCAGCCAAATATTCTCAGGCGCGTAACTTTTGATAGTTAAGATTAAACATCATGAAACTTATATATTTGAAATCAAAATTAAAATTTGATTCTTTTGATGTATCTATTGGTATCAAAATTCCGTTTTTTAGAGTTTTGGTTACCATTGAGCCGGGTCGCTCCTTACTTAAAGTTCGTTACCACGAACTGTTTGAAAACACATACTTAAAATCTCAACAGCTTAGCTTGCGTAACCAACTAGTTTGACCGCTACTGTGAATAAGTGAATTGTTATAGCTGTGACGTCAGAATCTTTTAATTGGAGACGTTGCGATCTATCATTCAACGAGTGAACTTGTTTGACTAGTTATACCGGCGTTAGACCAGTTTCTGTCATTTGGATACTGCTTTCCTTTCGGACCCTGAAATAAAAAAGGATCCCCGTAAATGGCACCGTCTAGTAAGGCAGATTGCTGGAAAAACAGTATCATCCAGTATCCGTATTCTGAACGATGATGGGTCACTCGTGAGTGCAAATGACGTCAACAATTACTTTACTGACATTTGTACATCCTTTCCTGCCCCAACTAACACTGAAATAGAGAATCTACTGTCAATATGCCCTGACGATGGTGAAATCAAAATAGTTGAGTATCAAGTTTTCAAAGAGCTGAACAAGTTGAGTCCATCAGGTAGCTCTTTTCCTGAAGAGCTGCCTATAAGGTTAATACGAGAGTTCTCTCTTTTCCTGGCCAAGCCACTTGGACACATCATCAGAGAATGTTTCACTCAGTCAACTTTCTCGTCGTGCTGGAAACGCGCATTTGTGCGTGTTATACCGAAGACTAAAACACCCAAATCTTGCAACGAGTTACGACCAATATCAATCACATCTACCTTTGCAAATTGCACCGAGTCATTCATCCTGCGTGAATTGCTCAAGCAAACGCGGGAAAACATAGACCTTTACCAGTATGGCGGCCTCAAAGGTTACAATACCTCGATATACCTCGTGCGCCTAGTTGACATTATCTTTAAGAGGTTTGACAAGGGCAGTACCTTCATCGACCTAGCTCTCGCCGATTTCAGGAAGGCATTTGACCTGATTTGTCATCTTACGGCAGCAAAAAATATGCGAGCAATGGGCGCACAGAAGCGGTCTCTTCCATTAGTGATTAGCTTCCTTCAGGACAGAATGCAGTGTGTATTTCCTTTGTTTGAAGGTGACTTGATCTCATACTGGTCTAAACTTACCTGTGGAGCCCCTCAGGGTACAAGACTTGCTGGTTTAATATTTATCTCCCTCATCAACTTCCTCCTTCAGAATTTCGAAGAGCGACTCAAATTCGTCGACGATTTATCATTTGTGCTCAAATACCTCGTGAGGGAAGATGTAATCGAACGTCAGTTCAGCGAGATCCTTCTGGCATCCTTCTCTGAGGACTGTGAACGTTACAAGCTGACACTCAATGCAGATAAATCAATGATCCTCAGGTTTTGCCCCTTAAAACGTGATCTGGAATTCCCGCAAGTCTCTTTCCCTGTTGTTCCATCTGCAAAAATCCTCGGAGTCACATTATCGATGGACTGCACATTCACCGAACACGTGGAAAAGGTTATTAAGGCTGGCAATGCATCACTTCAGACCCTAGTCCTGATGCGCAGGTTTGGCTGTGACACTCAAAGCCTAAAAAATGCCTATATTACGTATGTGAGACCTCTACTCGAATACGCCGTCGCTGTCTGGGGACCTTTTGTCCAGAGCACCCACTACCTTTGCGATGACCTTGAATCTTTGCAGAAACGAGCTGTTAACATAATCGTTGGTAACAAAAGTGACGACTACAACAAACTCTTGCAAGAACTGAACCTTGAATCTCTCAGTCGTCTCACTGATCATGTCCCTCGGCAAGTCACTGCTATCCTCGCCCCATCACAGACTAATCCTCCCACCCAATGCCCCTGTTAACCAAAGAACCAGATCCCAGTCGAAGCTACAACCCCCTGTCTGCAGGACCAACCGCTACAAAAACACGTTTGTCACCTTTTTCGTAGAAGCATACAACAAGACTTAGTGTTATTTGTATTCACGTGTTAGTGTTCTTATAGTGTTATTATAGTGTTATTTGTATTTTTTTTTCCATATTGTTGTAAAGACGACATAAATTAGCCATGGCTACGCTGTTCGATCTTAATAAACCTATGTCTATGTCTATGTCTACGCTTGGATACTGCTCCTTGCCAGTAAGTCTGTATTTGATGAAATTCTAAATGAAAGCATAAATCTCACCTGAGAGCGGATTTTGTAGCTAAAGAAATATGTCGTCAGTCGGCCAGAAAACGTTTGATGATGGAATAAGGGCACTGGGAAAGAAACTGGATCTCATAACTAACCAACAAAAAGAGTTTGCTGTTACACTGTTGTCGATTTAGGATGAGGTTCAGACTTCGAAAAATGAATCAAAGTCTGGTGATGCGAAGATTGCTAGTCTAGAACAGCTTGAGGAGAAAAAGTCAAAGTGTGATACAATCGAAACGAAACTGCTGGAAATCGAAGTAAAAGACCGAAAACTCAACTTAATCATCTTTGGATTACCGAAAGAGAAAAACCAACAGACAGTTCTCGTTGAATGTGTCTACGTTACCTTCATCAAAAACGGAAATCAAGGACAAAATCCAAATATCACAGTGCTACCGGGTTCCTCAGAAGTCAAATGTGTCTAGCCGTAAGCCGATCGCCCCACCAGTTTTCGTAACAGTATCGTCGAGAGAATGGATCCGAACAACTCACACGAGTGAAACAAAAAGGGGCCAAACTCTGGCTAGAATATAAATCGGATTCCGAGTCGCAGTGGGCAAAAGCATAAGAAATTTTAAAGGCGACTAGTGTATAGATATTAGATCAATCCCGCTCTAGATTGATGATTGTTTCGTTTTTGCGTTAGAGAAATGTTGATTTTTTTTATTTTTATGTGTTATTTAGGCTAGCTCGGTTCAAGTTTTTTTTTATTATTTCTACCCCAATAATTTCTGTTCTACTTATACCTTCTCAACTTAGGTCTTCTCGAAGGATGATAAGCATAATGAGTTTTCATGACTCGGCAGTGGTACGGGCTACGGGCTACGGGCAATCTCTGGGGTCTTTACTAGCATCTTTGGAAGATAAGGATGTTGTCGTTATGGGGGATTTTAATATAAACCTACTGTAATTTAATGAAAATACCCATACAACAGAATTTATTACATTAATGACATCGAATTCCATAATTCCTTCGTGTACAATTTCAACACGTGTAACATCGACTATTGCAACTCTCATTGACAACATATTTTTAACAACACCAGCCACGTCTTCACAGGTTGTTGTGACGGATTTCTCTGATCATTTTTTGTTAATTTCTGATGTGAGATACCAGATTCATAAAATTAAATCACCAGAAACAGCAACCCGGATTATTAATAAAAAAAATCTCGTATACTTAATGGATAAACTGAATTTGACTGATTGGTCTCCTGTATTTGATGCTGATAAAATAAACTCTGCGACGGATTATTTTTTAGAAGGATTTAATGCTGCACTTGATGAGTCGTGCCCAAGAGTAAAAACAAGAAAACGGAATTATAATCAACCCATCCAACCATGGATATCACCCGCCCTTTTGACGTCAATAAAACATAAAAAAAATCTCTATGAAACTTTAATATCTTTCCCAATTGAAGAAAATAGAAGAACTTTCAAAAATTATAAAAACCTACTTTCAAAAATAATACGTAATACTAAAATGAAATTTTATTTCGATTCTTTTAATGAAGTAAGTAAGTCCCCAAAGAAAACTTAAGAACTAATCAACTCATGTCTAAATCGATCGCGGACGTCTTCTTCACCATCAAACATACGGGATGCCGATGGTAATACAATTAAAAGGGAACTAGAAATGGCAAACTACATAAATTCTCATTTCGTGTCAATCGGGCAGTCAGTAGTTAATAAGCTCCAACGTAATATGTCCGATGGACAATATAATTATCGTACATACCTAGGAAGTACTTCTGAAAAATCTATGTTTTTAACTCCAGTAACAGAGGAAGAGCTTGCTAAGGTTGGTAAGCTTTTAAAGAATGGAAATTCCCCGGGGATTGATGAATCGTCGACCAATATTGTTAAAGCCATTTTACCTAGTATTAATAAAGTTATGTGTCATTTAATAAATCTGTCATTTAGATCGGGACTTTTCCGAATTCTTTCAAAAAAGCGAAAGTGTTACCGTTATATAAAAGTGGTGACTGGACTAATTGCCCGAATTTTAGACCCATTTCTATTCTTCCGGGTTTTTCTAAGCTAATGGAGCGATGTTTTTATAATCGAATGTATAATTTTCTCTGTTCAAAAGATTATTTTTCAAAAACACAATATGGATTTAGAAAAGAGCATAGTACGCAGGATGCTATATTAACTATGGTACAATTTTTTCACGAATATCTGGACAAAAAATGGATCCCGGCGAGTATATTTTTGGACCTTGAGAAGGCATTCGATTCGTTATGCCATGAAATACTGTTTTACAGATTAAAGCTTGGTGGGATACGAGGACCAGTGTACGGTTTTTTCGCATCTTACCTAAGTGGTCGCTCCCAAGTGACTATGATCAACGACACAGTTTCGGATGTATCTCTATTGTCAAATATTGGTGTCCCGCAAGGTTCAATCCTGGGACCACTGCTTTTTATAATATACATAAATGACCTTCCATCAGCGACAGAAAACCATGGTCTGAATGTTCTTTTTGCTGATGATACTGGATCATCACTTACTGGACAGTCGGAAGAGGATCTCAAAGAGAGGCTGCAAATCGTATTTTCACAACTTCTTGTATGGCTAAAAGCTAATCGTTTGTCATTAAATGCATCAAAAACTAAATTTATCATTTATAGTGGAAAAAACGAACAAAAATTAATTAAAAAAAACTTTCCGAAAAATAAGTTTTTCAAAGAAAAGTAAAGGCCATTTTAAACTTAAGCTCAGCAGATACAAATACCTTTTAAAATTCAAACTCAAAACGACCAGAAATTACTACTAAAGAATAAATGAAACCCAAAACTAACAGAAATTAAATAAACAATCAAAGCAAAAAACATACAATACGTAATAATATAAATGAATAAATAGATCTTAAAGCGAGTTACGCTTAGATTGAATATGAAAATCAAGCTTAAAACGAAAAAAAATATTTTGCTATTAAATCATAAATGAAACTTAAAACGAACAGAAATCAAATAAACAATCAATGCGAACAAACATACAATATATGTTAATTTAAATGAATAAATAAATCTTAAAACGAGTGAAACTTAAATTGAATATGGAAAGCAAGTTTGAATCTAATAAAAATAATTACAAACAAGAGTTTGGGTATCGCTTCAATGCAGAAGCCTAAAACCTACTGCGTCATTGGCGCTTTACTGAAAACTATATGAGTCTTGAACAGTCTTGGGAAAGTATAATCAAAATCAAATCGAATATTAGATATATAATGATATTAATTGTTGAAAGATCCATCAGTTCAAGATTTTTTTTCACTGTAATTTTTATTTTCATTTTCAATGCTGTAAGAACTGGAAAAGAATAAAATTGTAACATACGAGTTTTCAGTGAAGCACCAATTACGCAGAAGGCTTTAGGTTTTTACAGTTAAAGAAGGGGGCTGTATCCAAATTTTGTTTTGTAGTAAAACTATACTTGTGTTGACCAATCTTGGAAAGAACTAATAAATTAAACTGAATATTCGATGTATAATGATATTAATTGCTGAAAGCTCATCAGTTCAAAATTTTACTGTAATTCTAATATTGATTTTCAATATTAAATACAAAAGAAAACATTGTAAAATAATTCGTTTTCAGTAAAGCACCAATGACGCAGTAGGTTTTAGGCTTCTGCAGTGAGGCGATACCCAAACTCTTGTTTGTAGTTATTTTTATTCGATTCAAAATTGATTTGCATATTCAATTTAAGTTTCACTCGTTTTAAGATTTATTTATTCATTTATATTAATATCTATTGTACGTTTGTTTGCATCGATTGTTTATTTAATTTCTGTTCGTCTTATGTTTCATTTATTCTTTATTAGCAAAATATTTTTTTTCATTTTAAGCTTGATTTTCATATTCAATCTAAGCATTACTCGCTTTAAGATCTATTTATTCATTTATGTTATTACTTGTTGTATGTTTTTTGCTATGATTGTTTATTTAATTTCTGTTCGTTTTGGGTTTCATTTATTCTTTAATAGTAATTCCTGGTCGTTTTGAGTTTGAATTTTAGAAAGTATTTGTATCTTCTGAGCTTAAGTTTAAAATGGCCTTTCTTTGAAAAACTTATTTTTCGGAAAGTTTTTTTTTAATTAATTTTTGTTCATTTTTGATTGCAAAAAGTTTCAAGTTCTTATGGCTTGGTGGGGGGGGGTTGCTTACTGTCCGATTATTCTTGACTTTAAAAAACGGATCTAGAACTTTTAATTTAAATCGAATGAGGCTTTTTTCAAAGTCTAAAATTATATCTTTGATAAAAACCTTATATATGAAAAATAGAAAGCTTGCATAACTTGTGGACAGCGATTGACAGCAATGAATGGATTGAAAAAATAGCCCCAATAAGGGTATTTTGACCATTTCACTTGCTGACACAAAGGGATCATGACTGTTTTGAATTGACCTTAATGGGATTTTGTGTGACAAAACAATTTTGCATCTTTCAGAGAGTATTTATTTTAAACTTATAATTGGATAATTAAAATAGATTTACTATGTGTTATTTCCAAACAAAACTTTACCTTGTTAAAGTGTTTGGGAGTGGGGGTGGTGTACTTGGCATAAAGAAGAAAACTTTAGCGTAGACAGTAGGGGAGGGGAAGGGTGAGGTTGGAGACTCATCCAATACGGTGCGGAACTTCACTTATCTCCTCCGTTCCCGATTTAGGAGATTAGACAGACTAATTGGGCTGTAGAATGTTGGACCGTTTGAGTTGTGGAAGACGTTAAAATACTCAAAAATACTTTATATTTTCAGTTATTGCATGATTGATTTCATAGATTGTGGGATGGTGAGCCCCCTGGGCCATCATTTGGATGAGCCTCAACTCATGATATGCCATTTTGATTAATAGTTCCGTGTTGTGTGCATATATTATTCTATATATGTTATTTTGAGTTATACTTTTATCGCATTGCGTTCATTCTTAAGCCTTGAGATAAAAACTGAAACCTTAGCGTAGACAGTGGTAGGAGGAAGTCTCCCCCTTCACATGCATAATTGAGCAGCCACAGAGAATTTCTCCCCCCTCAAAGAATATTTTCTTTTCCTGCTGATGGTTCCCCTGCTTTAAATTCCACCCAGCAGAATTTTTTTTATTACTTTAGATTAATATCAGCACTAAGTATGTTTATTAAGTTACATTAATATCTATCGTGTGCTTGTTTGCATTGATTGTTTATTTAATGATTGTTTGATTGTTTATATGCCCCCAGGGCATAACTTACAACGCCTACCCCTGGGCCCTGGGGGGCTGTGTCGACACCGAAGTTTTTTGTTATCGGAACTTTGAACTATTTTAACAAAATGCCTGTCTCAAAATTTTTATCTGATGGATTTAGGGCGTAGAGGAGGGGGTGGGGTGGCTAGTTGCCCTCCAATCTCTTTTGTCGACTTGAACTTGATCACCATCAGTTTCCAACATGAGATATAATAATACTCTTTTACTCTGTTCTCGATAGGTCAGTGGCAATAGGTTTCCAATTTTCGATACAATTGAATTCAATTCCTTCTCCTTTGATTGCACTGCTGCAGAATCTTAAGGAGATGTTTCCTGGTTAGAGGGATCGGCGACAGCGGTGGGTCTCTCACGATAAGGTTTGTGTTTGTCCACACGTCGCAATGTATCTTGAAGTAAAAGCAGTTTTTTGTCATCGGCAATGTTCTCATCATTAAAGAATTTGCCTAGCTTGTCTTGAAAATCTTTAACAGGCGAGAGGACAATTTCATATGGTGTCAATTTATATAGTTTTGCCATTCTCTCTCTAGAAAAAACTGTTTAGAAGTCCTGCAATTATCGGTATTAAAAGTGTGAAAAAGCTACCGCCCGCTTGAAGGAGACGTTTTCTTTTAAAATTTTTTTCCTTGTTTTTACCAGCCAAGGCGCGTACAGTTGAACGATGTTGCTTTGTCTGTTGTCTAACACCTTCTGACAGTTGAACATTACCCTCAGTTAAATTTAAACAAAGTTCAGATATTAGATTAATGAAATCATTGTCAACACCATGTTTGAGTATGGCCTTCCTAAGGAAGGGTTTTGAAGTGCTTAAAACAGAAAATAAGTGCCGTTGTTTGTTTAGTTCCTTCAGTGTCATAACACCAACTAATAGCCTTTTCTAATGTTCACTGGAAGACATACTGTAATTTCATTGTCGAAAATGTCGGTGACTACACGTAGATCCTCGGGCGTGCTCTGATTAAGATCCAGCAAAATGGAACCATAGGGCTTGTTAGTCGCCTGAGTGTATGCTGACAACCGAAATTTTAGAGTGTCGGGGTATATCTGTTTATTGAGAGTAATTAGCGAGCTAGAATCCCAAACAACTCGATAGATAACATAGATAGTGAAATTCAAAGCAAGGGTTCGCATACATTTTCTCTGATGAAACAGATTGTGTAGAACTAGGGTTATGGAAATGTGTTCATGGTGGGAGCGAACGGTGAAACGTTGTAGCATTTCCTGTGAGAACTGTTCAATGGATTCAGCCAAATCATCAAGAGTCAGCCATGACTTCGATTCAATACTATTGAAAACATCAAGTCCCCATATGAATTGTATTGGTATGGTTGTGGCAATAGCTTTTATTTGATCGTATGACTCCTGCCAAATACTATAGCAATAGTAGATTTTTTTCGGCTTTTCCAAAAACATTTTCTGACAATTTTGAATTATTTTAGCTAAAAGTGTTGTTTTCCCCGACATTGACGGTCCACACAGAAACGATCTGAAGGGTGTTTTAAATTGATACATGCTGCTGCTAATGCTGCTGTTGACAACAGTTGGACTACAACTAACTGTAATTCATACGCGTCCAGTGAAGAAGTAGTACTAGTAATAATTTCCCCATAGATCTATCTACGTTAACAAGAACAACAACAAAAAAACAATATTTCATGATCATTTAATTGCAACATGAAAACTCTATTTGTTCAACATGAACAACATTAAAATAACACTTGTTCAACAAGAACCTGACAAAAACTCTATTTGTTCAACATGAACAACAACAACAACGATAAAAATAACACTATGTTCAACAAGAACAACAATATTTCATGGTCATTTATTTGCAACATGAAAACTCTATTTGTTCAACATGAACAACATAAAAATGACACTTTATATAGAACACATATTATTAAAACACTTTTTGTCCATCAACAATAACACTATCTGTATAACACTTATTGTCTTAAAAACACTTTTTGTCCCGCAAGAACACTTTATGTACATTAGTAGAGTAGCACACTTTTCTATACAACAACAATACTTTTTTTTTTGTACAACAGCAACAACACTTGAAAACAACAAAAAAAACACATGAACTTTAAAATTGATAGCACAGTTGAACATTATGAATTTAAATGGGGAGACCCCTCCCCCCCCCCAGGGCCCCTACGGGGGCCGAAGGCCGGCCACGGGCGGGACCCCCCTCCCCGCGGGAGCCGGCCGCGGGCGGGACCCCCACCCCTCCGGAGCCGCGGTGGAAAATGGATTGTATACAATAGTTGTCGTCACTGCGGCAGGTTAGGTTGGGTTAGTTGGGTTAAGGTGGTGGTGAGATTGGGTTAGTTAATTTATGAGCGGGATTGGGTGGTGGTTAGTTAATTTATGAAAGGTTGATGATGGTGGTTGGGTTAGTTGGTTTGGTTAGCTGGTTAGGTTAATTTATCCAGACCAAGTTGATTGCGATAGTCTATGCATTCAACTCAGTCTGAAATACGGTAGTGGCCATGAGGCAGGACACACACAGCATTCTCGAGCACATAGACTTTGTCGGATGTACACGACTTTGCATTTTTTTCCACTCTCACAGTATAATTTCTATACTGTAGAGAGCGAATTGCAAGCACTTGTGCTCTCGGCCCTAGGCTACTTTCTACACAGTCTCTGTACACGCTCATGTTGAAATTACTCTTTATAAAATGTGTAGGCACCTCTTTGTACGCCTGATTTGCATCCCAACTCTGTGTTTCAAAGCAATAAACTTTAGGACCCGGAGACCCCTCTCTTCGTCTCAACTACCTGTCCGCCTCTGATTCTAGTATTGGTAGTTGGTTGAATGCATAACATTACAAAAGATTAACGAAAAAAATCAGCTTTCAATTGGTAAAACCGTCGTACGACCTGATGTGTTTCCCATGGTTTCAACCACCAAATAAATCCTCGGTTTTTACCTTTAGCAGCAGATAATATTTATTCCCATATTAAACTTCGCCCTTCCCGTCCCGGGGCTATTGTACATATTGTAATAAAATGAAAAAAAGAAGCTTATCGGAAATTTTTAGTACTGAACAACCTCTTGCTATATTCTTGTTTAGCACTGCATTTTGCTTTTTCCTGTGTAGAAGAACCGTGCCAGTCTCTATGCTCGTGAATGATGTAAAATTGGGATCGGCAATAATTTGTGCAAACTCTAGAGGGTCAGTCGCGACGTCGCAGCGAGATCTGTTACGTACGCTTTCACACATTTTGCCAAACGCTGAATTTAGAACGAGTTTGTAAATTTCCTTCTTTACCCTGGAGTTTGCCCTAGAGCGTTTATCAACAAAAGTGTCGATAAACGTTTTCAAATAAGGTTTCTGATTGAACAACAGGACCCTATGTATTTTTGTGATCTTGAAATCATTGTTCACCATCCAGTGCAAAAGCAAATGGTGAACAACGATATTCTCCTTAGGGTCCAAATCAGCAATTAGTTTTTGCTTATAGGGGGTCCAGTGCAGCCTCAAATCGTCGACCAGTGACTAATTATAGGGACTTATCGAGTCCCTGCTCACGGGTCAATTGATATAGGGAAAAACAAAATCTTTGACGGAATCGGGAAGCGCAAGAGGACTATTACCCTCGATTTGAAAGAGCCATCCATTCGGCCCATTCTCCTCGACGGTGGTTATGTGGGGGAACTCACAAGGATTCTCAAGCCATTGATAGTTCCCACACGGCAAAGAGTAGTGAGACATTGCCGAGGGGTACAATAAGTTCATCTCCAAGAACACTGCATTTGACTTAGCACCGGTGTTTTGTCCGCTTAGATCGGTTGACAAGACGTAGTCCCCATCAAAAACATACCCTCCCCTCATTGAACGCTCTACAAAAAGATGTTGATCTACGTCGGGGATTAGGCCTATTTCCTCCCCACTAATTTTTATAATTAAATCTATCACCAAGTATGGTGTTGTAAAATATTAGCCTAGATCTAGCCCGAGCAAGGTGAAGAGTTCGGCCTCTACTCTAGTTGCCTATGGCCGACCGAGTTAAAACGACTCTGGCCAGAGGCAGTTTGTGCAAATCTCGATATTTATGAAAAGTCTGCATATCCCACAACTTCTTGGCAAAGCTATAGTTCATGGCTTTGCGTTCATTGCAGGTGAGTGAATTGTAAAAACCTCAATTGGAGGTAGGTTCACCTCGCTTAAGCGAGCGCCAGAACAGTAATAGTCGTATGCGTATATATCTTTGCAGGTTAATAGGTCATAAATTTCACTGTCTGAATAGTGCTGTTTAAAAAAAGAAAATCTATCAAAATTGTCACTTCTTCACACTTGAATCAATTGACTCAATGCCGTTGGAAAAAAAGCTAAAAGAATCTGAAAACCTGATTTGATTACAGAACATTAGCTCATTATTTACTACCTGCCATTTCAGCTGGAGAAGCACGAATTTCTCGGTCACTTTGGGAATAGTATTTTAGGTAAATGAATTATTTACCCATGGACTGTCTACTCCCCCTCCCTCCCTGTGCATACGTGCCAGTTCCGGTAAAATAAATTTTAAATCATAATTTGAATTGTGGATAAAAACTGGGATAAAAAACTGTTGGCTAACATTTAGGTTACACAATTGATGCGCTACCCCTCTAAAATTACTACCCCCAGAGGATATTTCCTGCCACAAGTGATTATGCTCTCTGACTTTGCCCCTCCCTCCTCTTTTCCCTTTAGTCCCTTTACACCCCTCTACAAAATCCCCATTACAAACCCTACCTATTGTCTTATCTTTAATCGTGAGACGATCCTCTGCAGACAAAACCATTGGATAATGGGTATTTCACAAACGAGAAATAGCACCATTAGCCGTGTCGATTAGTCTGGTCAGTGCCTTGATCACGCAATCCCGCTCATCCAATGTTTCTACTATTTCTAACAACCGCATGGTGTTAGAACTGTCTCTTTGGGCATGAGCATAGGGCACTGCAATAGCTTGATATTCTTTGATTTGGTTTGGAAATCGAGGATCGTTCACTTCCACCAGCTTAGCTTCACAGTCCAAAGATATTTTGTTGCACTGGAGGAGGGTGTTTTGAAAATTTTTGAAGCGTAAAATGGCCCTATCCCCTGAAACCGTTTCCACTGTCTGGTAGCCATGCCGTCTACAGTGCTTCATATGATTTTGCAACTTTAATTCTGTCCAAAATCTAGAGAGGCATGTTGGACAGTAGAAACTTGAACTCTGTTTCTTACCCTCCCCCAGAACTCTACTGATGTCTGTAATCGGATTAAAATGGCCAATTGAATTGGCAAAGTCACTAGATGGTGGTGTATACAACAACCAAACCCAGTGTTTGACCAAATCAATTGACGGGCCCCTTACTGGGAAAACCACCCCCTTCTTTTTAGAACGAACCCCATCTTTAAACTCAGTTTCATACTGAACCACAGTAACGCCGATATTTAAATGGGCATTAGCACTTTCAAAAATATCAATAGATCTAAGCGTTACTGGGTATTTTCCTTCTAAACAAGAAAAATCTACAATGGGGAATTGGACCCTTCCTTCCCATGTACAGCCCAATCGTCTAAATTCGTCTTGGTAGCGTCACGTGCTAGAGGCTCGAACGCTGATATGAGGAAAGCATACTTGAAACATTTTTGACCTGTTTAAAAACAGATCCGCTGGAGACCACGACAACCTACTAAATCTGGATTATAATTTAAAACTGTATCCCTATCATACCCTGCCCGCCTCTTAAAATAAAATCTTTCTTAAATTTACAAATATTCACACTTAAATTTTCAACAAAAAGAACTACAGAGCCGATCCCATTTTCATTAAAGTTCTCAAGATGCGCAATAATTTGACCTACCCACTCGCAAAAAACACCCTAAAAATTTTCTAAATTCGGATAGATCAAACGCATCTCGGAGTGTATATAATGGTGGTAGACTTCACTTTTCCCCTCATTTAAATAAAACACCTTTAAAACAATTGAAACCTTAATTGAATCCCTCCCCCCTCTCCATAATTGAATTTGGTTCTCCAGCAGTGCACGAATTCTATCTACATAGTCATGCACAATTTCTACGGGATCAAACACAAAATTTCCCCCCATAAGTGAATTAAATGGATTGCCAAAAGTTGCAGTGTAGACAACTATTGCATTTAAAATTGTATTAGATAATTGAAATTCGGGAAAAGGCGTCAATTAGACATTACCCCCCTCCCCGGCTTTTATTTTCTCAACACCCCCTCCCCATTATTCAATATTTGGGGTATGGGAATCCACTTCAGTTGTTTGAAGTGGAAGTAGGTTATCATTGGGGGCTAGAGGAGGATTCCCAGTTAATTCCCGGGTAAAATCATCCAAAAGCTGCAAGGTGTTTTGACTCAAGTCCCCCTGCTCAACTGCGCTATAATCTACATTAAAATAATCAGCTAAAAGTCATTATAGTTATCTGAAATTTGATGTGAATTACCACTCCATGGTAAATTGCTGTGGAAGTCCACTGGTGCGTCCTCTCCTCCAACTGATGAGCACGGCGACAAGGAATATGGGACCAATGCAACCTATAAATGAAAAATAGCTTATTTTCAATGTGTCTAAATCACCCTATTTTTAAAAATTGGATTATTATTTAAAACGCGCTTAGTAGCATTTAATTCACTACTCTATCGATATTCTGAAAGTTCCAACTTAACGAAAATCTAAAACGCTTTACATAGAAGGCAATACTTAACGAAAATCTAAAACGCTTTACATAGAAGGCAATTTGATTTTGTTCAAACAACTCCCCCCTCAATTTCCATTATTTAATGCTCCCCTCCGAGTGGCCCAGCGGGCCACCGCGGCGCTTCCCGGGCCCACCGGCGCTTCCCGGGTCCCGTGGCGCAAAAGGCTATCTTTTTCTTAGAAATTCCAGCCCAACAGCTTTTCACGTGAAGAAACAGTTTTTTGTTTTTTCCCTGTTTCAATGATGGTGATAGAATTGAGGCATGTCCCCCTCCCCCCTTTCAGCAATGTCCTAAATATATTGTTAGCAATTAATTTGAAAATAACTCGTTTCACTTCTCCAAATAGAGATTGTGTAGGCCTGCGCTTAATTATTGCAATTGTCTGAAAAACCGTTTTTAATTTGATGGAGAAAAACAATCCCCCTCCCCCCTTTTCAGCAATGTCATAAAAATATTGTTAGCAATTATTTTTGGGGGAATAACATGTTTCGCTCTTACATAGAATATAGAATTCCAATGTCCTAAATATCTATCGCTAATTTTGCAGACACTTACAGTTTCTCCGCTATTTTCAGACAAACACAGAATTAGGTAAAAAGCATTGAAAACCTAGATTGCCTAACCTAACCCCTAATGTTTCAGACAAAACAGGACTGAGGGGTGACAAAACTATCTATAAGCTTGCGCGGAGCTTTATGTCAAAAATTAAAACTATAATATTCAATTGCGAAAACAGCATTTTGAGATAAAAAGGCTCTCTATCAGTAATTGCGACTAGAAATTAACTAAAAATATTATTAAGAGATAGCGAAGAGATAGCAACAGTTTATGACCTACAGTGGATGAGCCAGAGAAAATTGGAAAGATTAGAAAAAGAGAGTGGTTTGACAAAAAAAAAAAAATTATATTTAGATATCTCTGAGGGAGGGGGGGGGAGCAGAGAAATTTAAAACAATGATTGGGGGCGAGGGGTTTATATTTTAATATCTCTGAGACACTTTTACTGCGCAATGAAAAATGGCTATGTTTAGATATACCTGATAAGTTAGGTAAGAAAAAATGCTCACATTTGCAAATTCCGGCTGCACTTGGGTGCCAGATGGTCTGGGTAGCGCGTGTTGGAGGGCAACCTCATAATCTTGTATAGGCGACGCAGGTCCTAAGACCCTCGACAATGTATGATAAGGGGGTGACGGGCCGGCTATTTCATGATCTTGCGTAGCTTCGGCATTGTAGTTATCCGCCCACTCTCTCTTTAACTTTCTGTCAGGCTGCATTGGGGCTGCCTCATCCTCTCTTGCTTTCTTAGATGGAGGGGGCACACATTCTTCACAATTGTCCTTAAAGAAGAGAAAAAATTTAGTATGGAAAATAATTTCCCCCTTTTTTTACAGAAGGAAAATTAGTATCCCCACCACCACTAACCATAATTTTGTCTAGAAAAGCATTTATCGCAAAGAAGCCCCCTCCCCCTTTTCAGCAAAGCAAAAAGAAAAATTTCACGAGAAATATACTAGGCTTAGAAATCAAGCGTTTTTATTACACAACTTGTGAAAAAATAAATCTTGACAATCAGTAGTCTATAGCCTTAGGATAGAAATCAATGTTTCTATTTTTATCATTTAGAAAAAAAATTAAATTGTTAACACACAGCTTATATGCCTAAGATTTGTGATCATAGGTAAAAATGCTATTCAATTTACGTATAATATAGTCTTCATGCAAACACCTAAAGACTTTTCTTTCTAACCTTGCATATAAAATTTAGAAACCATAGTTTTCACGCCTCCTCCTGGGAATATAAGAGAAAATTTATCTAAAGAAAGCTTGAAAAAAATTAAAACCATGCCTAGATACGCATCGCTTATATTTAAACATTAGTTTTCTTGTCAATGGTTGGACATGTCTACACAACGAATCCCCCCTTACTTTTCATGCGAAGGAACAGTTTGTTTTCACCTTACAACGAAGCTGTTAGAAGCGAGGCATTGCCCCCTCCTCCCCCTTTTACATTATGTCCTAAAAATATTTGTTAGGCATTAATTTTGGAAATAACTCATTTCCCTACTTCCATACAACATAGAATTTTGCAAAGCCTGTAGCCTTACATAGGTTAATCAACAGCAATCTCTTACCACGCGAATCTGTTTTTAATTTGACTGGAAAAACAACTTTTTTTATCTGTGGAACCTTTGGCTAAACCGTTAATGTAAGGATTGACATGCAGGAAGTGCAATTGTGGGGGTGTCAGCTAATTATAATCTTGCGGAAATGTTTTGTCAATTTAGCGTTTTAATGGCTAAGGGATTGACAGAAGTCAGTGGTCGCTTTTAGATAGGCTTACAGAAAGAATAAATTTATTTCTATTGGAAGAATTATACTTGTAAAAACAGTGGGGGGGGGGGTTTGAGGAGGGTTTAGGTAGTAAAAAGAACATATTTTTTGTTTTCTAGTGAGTATAAAATAGCATAGTGGAGTTTGTATGGTGGGGAGGGAGTACTTACCTAAATATACTGGAGGGTGACCAAGGAAAATAATTTTATTTTGAAAATAAAAAATGAAAATGCACTAAAACAGAACTCACATTGTAAATTGAGGCTGTCAAGGCTTCAAGCTCATCAATAATATCCATTCTTGTTTCTACTGTGTCACAATACTTTCTGATAATCTAATCGCATTGCATGTCCGTTATATACGAAATCTCAAGGGTGAATTGGTATGCAAAGGGAAAATCATATGTAGGCGATTCTCCGATTGGTCTAGAAAGGGGGATGTATCCGAGTCTCTGATTGGCTAAGAAGGAGAAATATGATCGTCTTTCATATTCCAGGTTCTTAACATTCGCCCCTAGCGTGCACTTGGCCAAACAACAACAACAAATAAATCGACCTGGGAAAAAGAGGTCATTGACCCACTTCGATTATGCAATCATTCTCCCTGGGGATTCCATGCCCATATTTGGTGCCCGTCAGCATTAAACTAAATTGTAGATGGCAGCGGGGGTGAGCAATGGGATCAATAGGGGTCATTCTACTGTGAACTCTCAGCTGATATGTACCAGTTCCACGAGGCTGTCTCTCATCTTCAGTAAATGGAAGAAGACGTTCTTGACACCCACAAACAAGTTGTAGAGAATTTTCCCCGATGGCAAACAGCCTGCTGACAGCTCTTAGCAATGACTAATGAAGTTGATTATGATGTTGATGGTAAAATAGATTTTTTTTTTCCTTTCGTTTTCACGTTTTTGAAATGCTTTTTGTTTTCCAAAATATTCATTTATTTGTTGAAAGAACAGTTTATTATCTTGGTAAAGTCTGAAGTTCTTTAACTTCAGACTGTTCTAAAGTTTTTAAGCTCAGAACAGTTTATTATCTTGGTAAAGTCTGAAGTTTTTAAGCTTCAGAAAGGCGCGCTTAGCCATCAAGTTGAGAGGGAAATTCTCACAAAACTGACTCAAAAGCCCTCAGAAAATCTTAGAAATCTTCGTCTTAATTAAAATTTTTTATACATTAAACCATTCCCTGTTACTATAAGTGAAATTCTTTTAATACGCCCCCCCCCCTCCACTGATAAAGGTCAAAGTTTGTGCATTTGTGTATTTTATTGCATGTAATTGTCACTTTTCGTCTTCTTTCATTTTATCCATTTTCTTTATTTTTAGCATATTCCCAGCAGCTTGAAGATGTCCTTGCTGAAACGATGGAACATATGCTGAAACTTAAAGAAAAAGTAGCCAACTATCGAAGCCATTTAGCGGCTGAAGAAGAATTCAGTAGGCAAATGATTACGTCATCGCAGCGAAAATTTTGAAAAAGACAACAAAAATAAAGTCTATTTGTTTTATTTATGCTATTCAATGGAATTAACACCTTTTAATGGGGCTTGTTTATGCCTCGGTTTGTCCCTATTATGTGCACTCACTCGAACAAAGCTGATTGTAAAGACTAGTTATGCTATATTAGCCCCTTCTGTTTTTGGGAAGGGGCTTGTCTGTTTCTGTTTTGTTATGCCTTCTCTTCTTTGCTTTCTCTCTGGGCCCATCTTGCAGACACGGTAATCTGCAAATGTGATTCGTTCTCCGTTCCAATGGTAACCGAAACTCTAAAATAGGAAAGTTTCGAAACAATGCAAATATATTAGATCGCAGCACAGTATTGTCATTATCCTGTTTGGCCTCAAGAAAGAATTTGAAAAAGGATCTATGGGACTTCTCTATAATTTTTCTTGGAATTAAAAAATAACTAGCACCGAAGACAGAACAAGTAAAAATACCTATCTAATTGCAGTTTCATTGCACACCCCCGGCGATTCATTTTCTATGCAGGGAATGCGTTTTGTTTTTAGATGTCTGACTAGCGCTAGAAGTAACCGAGCAGTGAAGAGTGAAATGGAAAAAGCGATACCGTCTTAGACTTTCACTCAGAAGTGATTTGTAGTTTAGCGGCTGTTCAGACGGAGAAATTACAACACAAAATGATTAACACCGCTATATTTCTTATTATATGCTCTTACGCAATATTATGGTCGTTTTATGACAGTGCACAACACCCCTCCCCCCTAATTGTTCCAGATATAGCCTTGATAATATATTTTTCCATTGTATTTCATGTCTTCTTTGTTAACCAGTTTTCTCGGAGCCAGTTTTCTTGGCCCGATGAAATACAATTTGCTTGAGTGATTAATTGCATTTTATTTTACAGAAAATACTATTTTTAATGATTTGAAATGTGGATAACAAAGGAACGAAGCATTATAATTTGTTTACTAGAAGCATACTGAATATTCTCAAGTAAGAATTTCAGTGTTGAATGTTTTTTTTTAGTTTTGTATATATCCTAGGGCCCTTCTTTTTTTTTGGGGGGGGGGGGGGGGTAACTACGAGGAAACCCAAAAAAATTCAGGGTACATAGGAAGGACAGCCTCTTCTTGTCAAATATAATGAGTTGTAGAATATAGTTTCTAAAGATAATATAGCCACTTAGTATCGTAGATTAACTCAGTTAATATCTGAATAAAGTGGGTGGGGGTTACATAAATAAATACAATGAGCAGGCAATTGTGCAATGGATGAATTGAACAATTTAGCATTAATTGGACCGAAGTCTTTTTTCTATCACAAAAATTCTGAATATAAAAATTTGACATAGAAAAACGCGGGAGTCAAAAGCTGTTTCAGAAGGTAATACCGAAATTGATACTTACTACTGGTAAATATGCAATTTCCAGTAATTTGGGACGCACTACAATGTCTTATTCAATTCCGTTTCCGGTTTTGATATAGGTATTGGTTAAAAGAGGTAGATGACATAGTCCAGTAATTTGCTCAAAGTTTTGAAATTTGGTGTTAAATTACCAAATCTGCAAATAAATTCGGCTAAAACTAGTATTTCTGGGATTCTCCGCATTTTGTTTTTTTTTAACTGTTATTAAGGGCCGTTTGATTATACAATTGAGGGCCTAAGCTATTTGAGTGTTGATTTTTTTTCACCATCAGAGATATGTCAACAATGATTTTGAAATTAAAAGATCCTTGACCCAAATACTTATGTTAGTAAGAGAAATCATTTTTTGGAAAATACCAATAGTTCAAAATACTTTCCGAACCAAATCGGCTGTGATAATTTAAGGGCGAAATATGCCATTTTTGTAACGTTTCAGGAGAGCCAAAAACGGAAAAAAAAGTTTTTCGGCAGTGGTTGCTCTGAAGGATGAGGCTAATGAGGATAAAGAGAAGATGTTCTAGACTTAATTTTTATGCTATTTTCAGTAGTATAAACTAAATTTAGGTATTCCGAACAAATTCAAAATTATTTCATTTCATGGCGTAAACAAATGCCAGGTCCCCATGTTATATATTCCTAAGATAAGCCTCTTCTGTCATTCTTAATCGCAAAAGGACCTGATAAAAAAAAGAGACTAATGCCGCTTGGAGGCTTATGTCTCTTTTTATCTTTGTAACAGTACAAGATAAGACAGTTCTGACTGCACCATTCGATTCATCGTGCTAAGTTAACACATGCCACATACATAACTCATTTTGATCAAATGACCTGTGTTGCACTTTTAATTATCACAGCCGAAATAAGTTTTTTTTTTTTTTTTTTTTTTTTTTTTTTTTTGAGGGTTGAGCTGTAACTAGGTTTTACAAGAAGGTTTTACATTTTGAGAGTTCGTTCTTGGAATTACTCGCTTTTACGCTCCTCCAAATTCCCATTAATGTATCGTGTATGTTATGTTACAGAATAGCAAAATAAATTTGAACATTTAAAAATTTAGTTGCGCTGGATTGTTAGAGGGTCGAGCATTCTCCCTGTCGATATCAGATTGGGCGACATCGGATGGGCTGTGCCTAGCTAACATAAATAAAATGGATAATAGGGTGAAAAGTAAAAAGTTGGATGGGCTGTGCCTAGCTAATATAAATAATAGGGGGGACAAAGAGGGCCATCGCCCATGGGGAATAAAACAAGATGATTACAAAATAGAGTCAAAAGACCTATAGTGGGTTAGAAAAAAGCTGGAAAGCGTTGACTGTTAGATTGGATCGGAAGAACTTGGGAGGAATCTAAGATTTCTCCTCTCAACTCTAAAGAGGGTTCGATCCTTTATTCGGGGGAGGAATCTCTTTGGGAAGATCCCCTGCGGGAAGTCACGAAAGATAGCCATTTTTCTCAATGCACAACTGGCAGACAAGTTGTGATCCCTTTACCGAGACTCTGCCTCTCTGATCTAGAGTCCTTGGGGGATACTCTCTCCCAGTCATTTCATATTTCACCTAAAACTTTTTTGAGTTTTGAGTATTAACTATTCATAGTTGTTACTCTTCATGGGAATCGACAATTATTTCCGACAAACCATATTCAGTATCTAAGTTTCATCTTCAGTTGGTATCAACGCTTATTCTTCATCTGATTACCCAAGGGGATAGAACCCAGAAAAAAGGCAATTCATGGTTCGCCCAAAATTTTACTTCAGTCCCTGTACCCTTATCGTTTTCACAGGCCTTTGCATTGTCGGCCTTCGATTATTTGAAATTATGCCAAGGGGTAATTTACATTTTTATTGAGGTGTGGGGTTGTTTCCACGGATGTAAATTAAGAGGCTAGTGCAGCCAATTTCTCACGATGGCTGGTATCATCAAATATGCCAGAAACTGATTCTCTGCTCCTCTCAAATGTAAATTCGTGAGAGTGAGAAAATTTTTATTTTTCATTGTGCTGAGAACAATCATGACCTGCGAATCTTGGGGACTTCAATTTTCAAAACAAGATGTGGATGCCGTGCGATAGAGACCATGGTGGTTCTACGGTAGAGATGTGTGGATGACGGCGGATTCTGAGCCAAGCGGTGGAAGTACAGGCACTGGTGGAAGAAAGAAGAGAAGATAAACAAGTTTGGTGATTTGAAGTTAAGCGTTATATTTGTAAGGGTGGACCAGCGTGGCGCATGGGTGGTTATTCATCTTACGGGGGGATGTGTTGGAGTTCCACCCTTTGCTTCTCTTCTTTTCAGACAAATCATCTATTTTCCTTTCTGTAATTATATTGGCCCAAACGATAATTTTAATGATAAGTTGAACTATGGTTGCTAAGCTATATTCTTTTGCAATAAGTAAGCTTTGAAGTTAAATTTTATTTTGGTCTTCCGGGTCTGGGCCATTGAAAAATAAAATTACGAAAAAGTGGAATGGATTTTGGATAATTATTGAGAGGATTGGTCAGGGCCAAGCGAAGGTCCACCTCTATGCAAAGTTTGTTGAAGAGAAGTGATATTATTTAGTCAGTCTAGATTTAGACCCCGTTTGGGGGAGTCTGTCCTTTTCAGAATGAATATATGTGTGTGACTTTTTGGAAGACATTTTCTACAGCTGTGTAGACTATTTTTCCAGGAAGCCAGACAGGGTAGGAACAGAGTTGCGAGATACCGTCCTTATTATATCGACAGGAGGGTTTGTTTACCTTCCAAAGAGTCAGCTAAAGATTTTTAGTAGTGACCCGAGTTGGGTGCACCCTTCGCCTTAGAGGTTGGACATTTGACCGTTCTATCACGTTATCATACCCTGGGGCAGGGTATATTGTAAATTGGGTATTAACAAACCCTATATTTACAAAACCGTTGTGGGAAGCGCGGGCATCCCATTATAATATTTGGCACAGCCGGGGGCTTTCTCTTCCAGAGAAGTGTGTAGCACAGTATTTGAACCACCGAATGGTAACACTCGTGCCTTACCACACGAATACTGGTGGCAGTCGTGGCTACCGGTATAAATACATTCTTAGACCACACTGGCTATACATGACAAATGAAACTCAGAAAGGAAAGATAATTTTTTATTTTTCATTTTGTTATTTTCTTTCGTCTCTGAGTTTCATTTGCTACCGGTATAAAACATAGCTTTTAGTAGAAAGTGACCAATTTGAACAACAGATTTTCCGATATTTCTTGTTCAAGATTTTATTCCATCTTACTGATATGTGCTTCAGATTTTTCTCCAAAATGAGTGTCTTTGAACTTTTGCAGATTAACAGGCTTTGTAACGTCTATAGCAAATGGGCTAGCGCGAGCCAATTCATCTGCTTTGATGAAATTTGACATGATTTCTTTCAAGCAGCTTCTAACCTTATTAAGAAGTAAATGAACTTGTACCTTTTCACTCTGAAACTCTACATTAAGTCGTTTCTCCACTGTTAGAATGTTACCAAGGAAAACATAGTGTAATTTAAAATCATCGCTTAAAAGTGCGTTGTAAAGGACATTAGTTGATGGTATATTGCCTTCAAAATAAGATTAAAAATTAAAGTTAGCTGTCCCATATTGCCCTAAGAGACGTTAAGCCACACTCGCCATCGCCAGCCACCTTGTTTTGGTAGGGTAAGTCAGACAGTGCTCAGCTATATCAAGAAATGATTGGCACTGTCTAAACTTTATTTTCCATTTGGGGCTAAACGGAATAAAAATAAAAAATTTCATGACTGAACTACAAAAAACACGGGTCTAAGACATTACATGCAGAAACTGAGCAAAGGTTAAACGAAGGGCAGATACAACCGACAGTTGCAACCCATGGAAGGTCCTCCTTAAAAGACTTTGCCAAGCTATTTTTGGAATCTATAATGATACTCACATTGTCCAAAGCAAAGGTAACAATGTTTGTCAGGGGTATTTTTTTTTCTTATCTTACTGAATATATCTGCAATTAAGTTCTTCAGCCCTTTAGCTGTTGCATAAGAGACAACTCGCACTGAAAAAACTGTTCAACAGGTTTCTTCTGTTCCAGAGAATAATAGCGGACAATTATTACAATAAATCTAGTTATTGTTCTGTCTGTCGATTCATTAATCATGATTGAGATCTTCTTCACTGTCAATATTGCAACTGTCTCGTATTCACATGCTTTTCAAATTATATTTTTTATTATTGCCATTGTATTTGTCCATGCCGAGGGCATAAGGTAAACGGTAGGTTTGTCTGTTTCTTTTTTTCTAACTGCTTCATTTACTTCTTAACTTTCACTGCAACTCGTGGCCTCATCCATGTGTCTTGCTTCGTAATTCAGTGGCAGTTTCTTTCCTGGAGGAACCTTAAAAAATCCATCTGACTCTTCAAAAGAGTTACTATCATTATCAGTATTAATGTTGAAATCACTTAACTTAACTTTCCACTTTCCCTAGATTTCTCAACTTTCCAGTATAAGCTTTTCCATCTTGCAGTGGGAAAGGTCTTGGTCAGGGAATTCTTACGGATCAGGGGGCAACTTCCCTTCCCAGACTCCAATTTTCCCTCACCCCCAAGTCAGCCCCCCCCCTCCTCAGTTGAAATTTAGTTTCTCCAAAAATCTTGTCAAAACTAAGATAAGCCTGCATAATTCATGCATCCACAGAAACGGATCACTTTTCACTCTCATTTTTGTTTGATTCGGGTAAATTTGCTCCAACTTTGCCTCTTCCCCAGAATTTTGACTAAATTGCCACACTGTTCATGGTCAAATTTTCTCAAGTTTAGTTAACATTTTCACGGAAACAATTTTTAATTAGAATTAATAATAAGAGTATAACACAAGCAAGAAAAGCGTAAGCACATTTCTCGCAAAAAAAAGCTAAAATCTGAATTAATGTGGATATTAAATAACATAAAAGTCTCATTTTCCAAGAAATGGCCCTTTACACGCAAAACAGTTACGATGCTACCAAAGGCAAAATGTGTTTAAAAAGCCTTTAAAGTGTTCTCTCTTGCTTAGTGTGATGCCACAATTAAATTTTGACAAGTTTTTAGTAGGGATAATGATTTAACGAGGAAAAGCTCTAAGTCCAATTTCTTAAGAAAATTTATCGTTTAATGTTGCTAAATGATATATTTGTAAATTTAGTTAAAGGTAGCTATCCATTTTCTAAGCATTTGAAATGATTTTATTTAAAAGGGATTAGACACGTGATGGTAAATTCGGTTGCATTAAAATATCAAATTTAAACTGAGTACCGCAATTATATTTACACTGAGAAAATGTTTCAGAGAGCTTAAAATTGTTTTTTTTTTATTTTATTATAAAGATTAAAACTGTATACAGCTTTCTTTATCACTAGCTAAAATGACACTGCAGTTATAAAGGGTTTGAGGAGTGAGGGACAGTTTCACTATATATAGATTCTGACTGTCGCTTATCTTCTAAAGGCAGACAATTTGAGCCTTTTCTGGATGTCTTTTTACTATAAATGTGTTTACTTTTATAACTTTAATAAATCAAAAAATATTAACATTTTGATTACTAAATTTCAGTATATATATATTAAACTGACAATGCACATTCATTTGTATTTTTTCAGTAAAGTGTAAATTTTGTTCTGGCCTTGGGAAGACATAGGGGTTTTGTGCCCAACTTATGTTAATTTCTGCTCGTTTTGAGTTTGACTCGGTTATTTATTGTAATTTCTGTTCGTTTTCGGTTTTATTTATGTATCGATGCTGATTTGTGGTAGTTTCACGCTTGGTAGATTATTTGATTTTATTTTTGTTCATTTTTGTTTAATGGAGTTCTTTACTTTTCTTTGAAAAACTTATTTTGTGGAAAAAGTTTTTTTAATTAATTTCTGTTCGTTTTATATTGACATAGTCTTTTCAGGGAAAAAGAAAATAATACTTTTAAATCTTTTCGTTTTTTAAAACTTTATAGTTTGGCCTGCTATTTGGATGCTGGAGAAAAATTTTCAGCAATTTTTAACAACAAACAACCTTTTAAAAATCTGGACGCAAATAGTACTCTTTAATTTAGTTTCATACCTCCTCTAGTTGACCTGAAATGGAAAACTTGATACCATTCGCAAAAAAATCTGTTTCCTTTCTTTGATAGCTTGGATAAACTTCCGCTATTTTGATTCGGTTAAATTTTAAGAGCAGAAGTAGCCCCGAAAGTTTGAACATAGTACCCTCAGTCGTTCTTGGGATACTGCTGAGATACTTTATTGGGAATTAGTATTAACACAGTGTATTTTGATTTAATCTTAAAACAACATTTAGCTTTTAAACATAATGGGCAAATGCGAGGGTGGCCGTGGGATGGTGGGAGTGGGAGGGGGATCAGTTGCCCTCCAATCACTTTTGACTATCAAAAAGGGCATCTACGCTTTCTATTTTTAATTAAATGAGCCCTTTTCGAAGTTACTACGACTAATCCTTCGATACGAGGTGCCCTGGTCTAAACAACAACAACAACAAAAAATAATACATTATACCCAATTCGATCTTGACAATAAAAACATCAAGCCTTCCAATCACTTTCGACTATTAAAAAGAGCACTAGGCCTTTCGATTTCCAATCGAATGAGCCCTTTTGGAACGACAACGCTTTCCATAACCACCATATATGCCTCCAGGACATAAATTACAACCCTTACCCTAAGGTCTGTTAGGGTGGTTGTCATCCTCTTAGACCGAATTTCCACAACTTTTAACTACGTTAAACAAAATGGCTATCTCAAAATTTTGATTGGATGTGTTTGGGGAAATGGTGGGCGTGAGAGGGGCGATAGTTGCTCTCCAATCACTTTCAAGTTTTAAAATGGCCCTAGACCTATCAATTTCCAATCAAATGAGCCCTTTTGAAGTTTCTACGACAAAACTTTCAATAAAAATCTTATATGCCCCAAGGGCATAACTTACAACCCTTGACCTGAGTGCTGGGAGGGGGGGTGTCATTCTCAAAGACCTAATTTACAAGATTTTCTGCTACGTTCAACAAAATGGACATCTGAAAATTTTGATTCGATGTGTTCGGAGGAATGGTGGGCGTGAGAGGGGGGTTAGTTACCCTCCAACCACTTTCGACTATTACAAAGGGCACTATCCCTTTCAATTTCCAGTTGAATGAGCCGCTTTTGAAGTTTTACGACAGCTCTTTGTATAAAAACCTTATATGCCCCCAGGGCAGAACTTACAACCTTTGCCCTTGGGGCTCTAGGGGGTTTGTCATCCTTAAATACATAATTTCCAGAACTTTCAACTACGTTGAACAAATTGGCTATCTCTAAACTTTGATTGAATGTTTTTGGGGAAATGATGGGTGTGAGAGGGGGGTTAATTACTCTCCACTCACTTTCGACTATTAAAAAGGGCAATTTCAATTTCCAATCAAATGAGCCCTTTTTGAAATTTTTATAACAACTTTCTATATAAACTTTATATGCCACCAGGGCATAATTTACAACCCTTGTACTGAGGGCTCTGAGGGGGTTATCATCATAAAAGACCTAATTTCAAGAACTTTCAACTACGTTGAACAAAATGGATATCTCAAAATTTTTATTGGATGTGTTTGGGAAAATGGTGGGCGTGAGAGGGGCATTAATTGTTCTCCAATCACTTTCAAATAATAATAAAGGCACTAACCCTTTAAATTTACAAGTGAATAAGCCCTTTTGAAGTTTCTAAGCTTTCAATAAAAACCTAATATGCCCCCAGGACAAAAATTACAACCCTTAGCCTAAGGGCTGTGGGGGGGTGTTGTCATCCTTAAAGACCTAATTTCCAAAACTTTCAACTACGTTGAACAAAATGGATATCTCAAAATGTTGATTGGATGTGTTTGGCAAAATGGTGGGCGTGAGAGGGGTGTTAGTCGCTATCCGGGTTCTCATCCTTAAAGACCTAATTTCCAAAACTTTCAACTACGTTAAATCAAATGACTATCTAAAAATTTTGATTGGATGTGTTTGGGGAAAAGTTGGGCGTGAGAGGTGGGTTAGTTGCCCTCAAATCACTTTCGACTAGGAAAAAGAGTACTAGCCCTTTGAATTTCAAATCGAATGAGCCCTTTTTCAAGTTTTTACGACAACGATTTCAATAAAAACCTTATATGCTCCCAGGGCATAACTTATTACCCTTGCCCTGAAGACTTGGGGGGAGTTTTCTGCTCAAAGGTATAATTTCCTGTACTTTGAACGTCATGGGACAAATTGGCTATCTCAAAATTTTTATTGGATGTGTTTGGGGAAATGGTGGGCGTGGAAGGGGTTTCAGTTGCCCTCCAATCCCCTTTAAATATTCAAAAGGGTACCAGCCATTTGAATTTCCAATTGTATAATCCCTTTTAGAAGTATCGACAAAAACGCTTTAAATGCCCCCATAAAAACCTTATAAGCTCCCAGGACATAATTTAAAACCCTTGCCCTGAGGGTTGTAGAGGAGTGTACTCCTCAAAAACATATCTATCTGAATATCAACTACGCTGAACAAAATGGCTATATCTCAAAATTTTGATTGGATGTGTTTGGGGGAATGATGGGCGTTGGGGGGGGGGGGCAGTTGCCCTCCAATCACTTTCGACTATTGAAAAGTGCCCTAGCCCTTTGAATGTCCAATCGAATGAGCCTTTTTTGAAGTTTTTACGACAACGCCTTCTATAAAAACCTTATATGCCCCCAGGGCATAACTTACAAACCTTGTCCTAAAGGCTGTGGGGGAGTGTCCTCCTAAAAATCATAATTTCTATCTGGAAATCATCTATGCTGAACAAAATGGCTAGCTCAAAATTTTGATTGGATGTAAATTCGTGAAATGGTGGGCTCGGAAGGCGTGTTAGTTGCCTTCCAGTCACTTTCGACTATTAAAAAGGGCATACACCACTCCAATTTCCAATTTAATTAGCCCTTTTCGAAGTTTCTGTGACAACTTCTTTGATACGAAGTGCCCGGCTCTAAAGGAAAAAAATAATAAACAATATTTTGTCCCAACAACGTTCTTATATGCCCCCAGGGCATAAATTAAAACCCTTGCCCCGGGGGTTGTGGGGGAGTGTCCTCCTCAAAAATATATTTTTTATCTGGAAGTCAACTACACTGAAGAAAATGGTTATATCAAAATTTTGATTCGATATATTTGGAGGTATGATGGGCGTGGGGGGGGGCTAGTTACCCTACAATCACTTTCAACTATTAAAAAGGACACTAGCCAATCCAATTTCCAATCGAATGAGCCCTTTTCGAAGTTTCTACGACAACTCCTTCGATACGAAGTGCCCGGGTATGGAGAAGAAAAAAATAATACATTGTGCCAACATCGTTCTTAACTTCGGCAGCGCTATTGCGCTGTCTATGATTGTTCAGGTGGTGGGAGAAAAACTTATTTTTATTCCAACGATTTATCTAGTCCAGGTTTTTGATTTTACAAGGTATGGAAGGGATTGACGACCATCTTTGTTTCTTTTAATTGCTCAGGTGGTGGGACTAAAACTTTTTTTCTTCTAACGATTTATGCAGTCTATATTTTTGATTTCAAAGGTATGGTCGGTATTGGTGACCTTATCCATGTCAAAATCTGAAACCCAATCATCATAGCTATCATTATCAATTTGTTTGCCTCGTTAGACCTCGGCTTATCTTTCGTCATTATAAAATGCATATCGCCGAATCTTTGTTTTTTTAACAGAGGCATGTTAGGCATTGATGCCTTTACTCATGTCAAAATTTAAAACACAAGAAAATTCACCGTAATTTCCACTTTGAACACGTTTTGTGTCTCTATGTCAAGGTTGATTTTCATTGATTCGCTGCTCTTCATTTTCATTTTTGACTCCCTAATTTAGCAATGGCCTTTTCTTTAGCTGTCCCTATTCGTGTTGTCACAATTGATGCCCAGGTTGTCAAATTTCACTTCTTATGACGTTTGATAGTTCAGGTGTTGGTTCCAAAGAATCATCATGAAAATTTTACTGCAACTGCAAATTTTCGTGTTTTGGTCCTCTCAACAGTCATTAAGTTACATAAATAACTATTGTGTTGGAAGCTCAACAATCTTATTTATGCTATGCATGACATCATATAAGAAAATACTTATATGATACCATATATGATGTCATAAGAAATGATTATATGATGTAATAACATAGTACATGACATCATTTGCAAAAACAAAAATTAAGGCTCTTAACGATTTTTCTCAGACTTCTGACCTATCTACATTGTTTGTTATATATATATATATATATATATATATATATATATATATATATATATATATATATATATATATATATATATATATATATATATATATATATCATATATATATCATATGATAAAGTATATATATATATATATATATATATATATATATATATATACATATATACATATATTCACTTCGAAAGGTTAGATTATATATATATATATATATATATATATATATATATATATATATATATATATATATATATATATATATATATATATATATATATATATATATATATATATATATATATATATATATATATATATATATATATATATATATATATATATATATATATATATATATATATATATATATATATATATATATATATATATATATATATGTGTGTGTGTGTGGGTGTGTGTGTGTGCGTGCATATATATATTTATATATATATATATGGTGCAGTAAAACAAAAGAAAAAAAACACACTTGCACACATTCGCACACACAGACATAAACATATACATTCACATACATGTACATACAGGAATGTATAAATACAAATGAAAACATACAAAACAAACACAAAAAAACGTAGAAAATATCATATGAGAAAATTAAATATAAAAACAGCATATCAAAACAATCGAACAAGAGGATGAAAATGACCTAACCACAGGCAGGCTCTAACTTGGAATTTACCCAGCGATAATATATATCAGTTGCACTAAACATTCGAATAATTTTACAGTTCCTATACTAATGAGGCATATATAAAAGGAAATTATAACAGCGAGAATATGATGTTCTAATTTCCTGCATGGCACTAGTATTGAAAGAATGGAGTGGTCACAAAAAGTTGAAGAGTCTTGCCAAGGTCCTGCGAGAATGCCGACCACTATTGGCAACAATTTTAGTGCAGCCTACTTTATATTTGATTTTACTACTGACCCACCTATTTAGAAATGAAAATGTGAATATAGGCTAAAATGAAAAATAATATATCATATTTTCTGCGCCTGCAACAAGCCTAAAATCGAGTCACGTGTCGTAGACCCTGCGACTGCTCTCTATTACATTTTCATTATTTTTTTCTTTATTTATATAGGGGTACGATTTATGGTCATCTCTTTGATATGCTATTTTGATATGCACTAAATTCGCTATCCACCGACAATCAAGTCTGTTAAACGGCATTTTGTCAGGATTTTCCTCACTGTATTTAAAAATCTCGAACGCAAACACTTGAAGCACAGTAAAATTGCCAAATCTTTTTGTAAAATTACCAAATGTTAGGTAAAATAACCAAAAATCCCCAGATGACCAAAAAATCACCAAACAAAAATAAATCCCCAAATTTGGTGATAAATCACCAACAGTGGCAACCCTATATTAACGCATTGCGTAAAAGAAAAGAGGTGCGTCTTGAAAACATAAATAATCCTAATGAGCTAAACTTGAAATTGTGTGAATCACCGAGAACATTTTTAGAAGTAGATTTCTCAACTCTCCAGTAGAAACTTTTCCATTTTGTAGTGGAAAAGTTCTTGGTCTGGGGCAAAATCTGTTACGGGGCAGGGGGCAACTGCCCTTCCTAGATTATAAGTTCCCTTCAGACCTGAGTTTGCCCCCCCCCCCTCCAGCTGAACTTTTGTTTCTTCAAAAATCTTATCAAAACTAAGATAAGCCTGCATAATTCATGCATTCACAGAAACGGGTCAGTTTTCTTTAGTATATCTTAACGTCCTTTGTTACTACATGGCTCATTTCACACTTTTCACTGTTAGTTTTGCTTGATTTGGGAAAATTGGCTCCAACTTTACCCCTTCTCCAGGATTTTGACAAAATTGCGCCACTGTTCTTGGTCAAATTTTTTCAAGTTTAGTTTAATTTTTTTCACGAAAACAGTTTGTAATTAGAATCAATAATAGTAATATAAAACAAGAAAGAACAGCGTAAGCACAGTTCTTGCAAAAAAAAAGCTAAAATCTGAATTAATGTGGATTTTACATAAAATAAAAGTCTCATTTTCCAAGAAATGATCCTTTACACGCAAAAGTGTTACGGTGCTACCAAAGGCAAAACGTCTTTGAAAAGCCTTTTAAGTGTTCTCTCTTGCTTAGTGTGATGCCACAATTATAATTTTGACAAGTTTTTAGTAGGGATAATGATTTAACGAGGAAAAGCTCCAAGTCCAATTTCTTAAAAATTTTTATTGTTTAATGTTGGTAAATGATATAGTAGTAAATTTAGTTAAAGATAACTATCCATTTTCGTATTGAGCTTCTAGTCTTAACCTAAATGAGCACAGCCATTTCCTTTAAATTTTTTTTTAGAGAGGACATAATCTGGTTGTAATATACATTTAGGTGAACTTGAACTCGTGGGGATATAACACTGGTACACCGCAAATTAAATGGAACTTTAATTGTAGACAAAAAAAGCTTAGACAGATATAGAGGTCATTCTCTTTTCGTTATCATTTTCGTGTAACTAGGAATAGAGTCTGTTCAGCCCTAATTGTATTTATGGCAACCGTGATTAAAAGAGATGGGTGGTCATTATCATGTTATAATCTATGTTATTTTTAGGTTTAATTTTGTCACTCTTCATAGTTGCTGTTTGTTTTAAGTTTGATTTTTTATATGAGACTAAATGTACTTCCTTACTTTTCATTATTAAATGAGAAAATCTTAGATTTTCTATGTTAATTCATAGCGAATTTTAATTAAAACTGTCTTATTTTTTTCCGATGTCAGTAATATTTGTAGTAGTATTTGAAGCAAAAAAAACAACCTGAAAATCCCGTCTCCACAATTAATATCATCTTCCTCAGCACCGACAGTTTCACTTTTGTTATCCCACATCCACATACACCTCTCTTATATCAACATCCACAACCACAATCTATATCACCATCTATTCCATTGTTCACCCATGCTGATTAACTTCGTCAAAATAGTATAAGACAAATTAACCTACTATACGAAAAGTGTAGAAAAAGTCTTTATTTTAAGTGGTATTTTAACTTAGTACGTCCTCGGCTATCCTGAGATATGCGTGTTAATTTATTTTGGGGTATGGGTTCAAGCCCTTTTAAATGAGGGCAAATTAAAGAGAAATGTTGAAAAACATACAAATTCAATGAAAGATGTAAAAAACTAAATGACAATTAGTTAAAAATATTAGAATTTCGGGAGGGATGTAAAACAAAAGACATTCTTCAATGTAAATGCCTGCACCAGTCCCCTTGAATTAAATTGAACGTATCCACTGTTTTGTCTCAATAGTCCTTAGTTTTTGTTAATTGCAACTGATTATTATTCCTCTTTTTTTTGTGAAACAACTATAAACAGCCTATAAAATATGATTCCTCAGTAAAAATATTCAGGTTATAGTAAGAAGCATCTATTGTTTTATTGTGACGAACCTAATCTGATTTTAAGTATAATTGCTCTTTTCTTCTTTAGAACTAAAAAGAATCTGTTTTGAAAGTGTGACGTTCTTCAACCAGTATTTGATTGAATTTTTTAAACTCGTTTCCCTTCCATTACCTACTTGTCTATAAAAAAATCCTTTGTCATATAGGCTTTATTTATCACTGAACAGTCATTACGTGAGTTTTAAGTTTATATATCTGGACAGAAGTGTGGCTCATGCATATAAACAACTTTGAGGAAATGACAAGCAGGATCTTTCTTTGCCCACCAAGGGCTTATGCAAGATTTTTTGCGCGGGGGTATTTATTTTAGGGGATTTTTACCAAAAAAAAACCTTTAAAACACGTCAAGAATGTGGTTATATTTATTATCATTGTGATTTTACCAGTTGAACAAAATTTCAATGGGAGTTCTAGCCCCGTAGCCACCCCCCCCCCCTAATATGGCCTTGGTGACCACTAAGATTTACAAATCATAAACTCTTGTCTCATTCTAATTTAAAACAGGCATACAAATTGTAAAATGATGAATCTGGAGAGTTGATAATTTAACCTCAGACGAAGCTGATACTTAACTAAATTTTTTAAGTCTACCAAATTTTGTTACAAAATTTAGGTGTGAAGGAAAAATACTATTGCTGATGAATAGATTACTTTGTTGGGACGTGTTTCGAGTGAAATTGCAACACAGAAAATCTTCTGACCACACTGTGATTTTTTTTTTTACTTTAATGTCTGATTACAACTATAGTCAAGAAAATAGATCATCATGGAGCAACTCATGTTACCTTTTTCTTGCAGTGCAAACAAAAGCAGATGTTTCAAAACAACGAGAGAAAATCTTTCACTCTCGAAGAACTAAAATGCAGGTCATAAAAGCCGCTCCGGCTATATTCAACATCTTTTACTGTCTACAACTGGTTATTTGTTTATCCTTGTGCTGAAATTAAAATGAAGCCGTTTATTGTAATCTTTATCATAGCTGCTGTTCAAAATATTGACCAACACACATATTTGAGCTACTAATGCTTTTTTCAGGATTGTTTGGTTAATATTTTGCATCTGTTTTTAAATAAAACCAGAGGTTTTAAAATAAAACCGTTCACTTTAATTGTAATTCTTCTTCTTCTATTTAAGAGCAGGCGGGCTTTTCAGTAATACTATTTAGCCCTTTTCCTTTTGCTTCACTCTGTGGGCTACAGAGCTACTGGCTTGATTGCCTCTTATTTATTAGATATTTTCAGATATCTTTCAGTAGATCTTTTCGACTCTAGGAGTTCAAATATAAGATGATAGATGTCTATTTCTATGCTCTGTGTGCATGTATAGTTGGCTAGGCTCTTGGCTGATAGTTATATTTTGTGGTGTTTGAAGCATTTTAGCAGTTTACAAAGCAAGGTCTGTTGTGAAGACGTCAGCTTATTACATACAAATAGTCAATGTTCAATTGTTTCATCATTCATATTACAATGCCTGCAAAGAGGGCTCAGGGGAAATGAACCATTTGAATTAGGAAACTGATACGAGAATGTAAGAAAATTTAGTTCATTTGTTCCAGATACGAATTCTATGATAAATTTTAAAAAAATACTTATTGGGAAAGGGGGAAAGGATAGGATTATTGTTATTAAAATTAATATCCGATAGTCTCCATCGGTAAATATCTCTAATGGGGATGGGTCTCCCACTTGGCTGGTCAATATTTATAGCATTTTTTCCTATTTCATCAACCTGATTATTACCACTTATACCAGAGTGGCTAGGAATATACTGAAAATAAGCTCTTATGCCACTTGAAGCAAGATTATCTATAATACTGAGACAATGATAAGTGTCAATGTCCAACTTATACTGAGGAGCTGAGGTCAGCAACTCAAGGCTTGATAAAGAGTCAGAAAATACTATGATATTATTTGAATTAGCAATCAAAGGTTGGTTTTCCATAAGGTGTTCTAATGCCATGATTATGGCATTTAACTCAGCAGACATTATAGATATATTATTATACAATCTCTTGCCCATCACAGTTTTTAAGTGAGAAACGAAAGCCCAACCTTCGGCCTACTTTTTCTTTTTTGGTACATCCAAGTATATTTGGAAGGATTTTTCATAAGTAGTTCGATTAAGTTCAGTAAATTTTTTCTGGAAAAAAGCAATGGGGGTTAAATCTTTATTCCACTTTGAGAAATCAGTATTTATTATGGGAATTGACCAACTCCATGGAGGGGATTGGGGGGAAGTAGGTACAATAGATTTTGCCGGTACAGGGAACTTCTTCTGAATATTGGCATACTCATCTGCAATGCCTCTATACATAGCTGGATTTCTTAACCAATTATGTAGGGTGTGTGAGCTATTTGATTCAATTTTTGTAAGATGTTTTGCAAGAGAAAGCTACGTCTCTCCCTTATTCTTGATAATCCACTCTCCATAAGCAGAAACTTGGTGCTTGTGGGTTTCCTAAGACCAAATATGAGACGTGTTATATCGTTTTGTATTGTTTCAATTTTTTGCATCTGGGTCTTTGCACATGCACCATAGACGATGAGCCTATAGTCAATATGGGGTCTTATATGTGATTTATATGACTAGACTAAGGGTTTGTCCTTACAATCTCCAGGGTGTGGAAAGAAGTCTTTAGTATAGTTGTTTTTTTATGGCATTTTTTTATTGAGTTTGAAATGTGGGTATGGAAATTACGTTCTTGTCGAGCTTTAGACCTAATTAATTAATATGATTATCTTCTGGAATATTTGTTCCATTTAGAGTTAGTCTTACATTAACATGAATTCGCTTTCGGTGAAATTGGACTATTTTTGACTTGGTAGGTGCAATGGGTAAATCTGAATGTTGAGAGAACTTTTCAAATTGGAAAAATGACTTTTGCAGCTTTGACTGTGAAGTCTCAAAGGTGTTGCCAGATGACCAGAGCACCAGATCGTCAGCATATTGTAGATTCGTGCGGGGGAGGTTCATGTCCCAGAGATATAGGGCAAAGAGGAGGCAGCTGAGGACTGCTCCCTCAGGAAGGCCTTTGGTTATTGTCTTTTGGGGTGAAGAGGCTAAGCCTACACAAACAATGAAACTTCGCAATTCTATAAAAGATTTTATGAGAGATACTAGCTTAGGGGGTAGTCCAAGGTTTGCAAGTTTGTTTAAAAGGATTTGGTGGTTCACATTGTCATATGCCCCTTCAAAATCTAGGAAAGCTGCAACTAGGACATTATTTTTTGAGAATGATTCATTTATTGCATTTGTTAGCAATATGAAAGCATCTGTTGAGGAGTGGTGTTTCTTGAAACCAGTTTGAGTGTCAGGGATCATATTATTTTTTTCAACAAACCGGAGGAGTCGGTAATATATCATTTTCTCAATTATTTTCCCCATCACAGGAGTAATCATTATGGGCCTATAAGACTCAGGGTTATTTTTGGGTTTATTTTTCTTTAGGATTGGTAGGAGGGACGAACATTTCCATATATTGGGGAACATAGAAGATGCCCAAGCATGATTATAACAGTTTAGAAGTTTCTGTTTGTATGAAGGGGTGAGATTCTTTATCCATGTAGGGTGTATATTGTCATAGCTGCCGCTAGTCTTGGTCCTAATAATTAGTTCTTGTGTTTCGACTTTTATTCTGTTTCTTCCCGTAAAGCGTAGAACAAAGCGGAATAAAAAATAATGAAGTACACATAAAGTATTCGCAATTTTGGGTAAAGCTCTATAGGCTAAATTACTAATCACTAGAGACAGTTTTGTTGTTTTTTCAATAAAAATATCAAAAACGGTACTTCAAAATTTAGAGAGGGGGGAAACAAAATATACGAAATAGGAATCCTCCCGTAGTTACCAATACTGTTGTAACATATAAAATTCCTTGTTCCACTTTCTCTTAATCTTGTTTCAAGAGTTTGGTTACATTGAATTTGGCCTATTCTTTTTATTTTGGCCCTCGAGTTACATATTTCACTATGCTTTCGCAATAGATGGCAGAAAGAAAAAGTGAAATTTTCTATTTGTTCACCAAAATTTAAATGTTAGTATAGTGTTTCTCTCCGAAAGAAAAGGATTGGTTGAACCTTTTCCGGTTCTATGAATCGGGAAAAGCCCAGTAATGAAAAATAAACGTTTTAGTAATTGCTTTCTGATAATTTATCTGTTCGCTGGCTATGGCTGTCAAGGTATGAAAGTTTCTCATATACCAGTCTTAGCGGGTGGATAGCCCAGGGCTAACTTATGGACTAGCCTATTATTTGTGGCTACTAGGTAGCTTGAACTCTAGAAGACTGTGTTCTGGTCAAATTTATTTCTTTCCGCATAATTGAATGTAGCATATAGGCCTATTATATGACAGAAATTGAATTGGCCTCAGGGGTGGATCCAGGATTTTTTATGGGGGCACAAAATAGGTTGATCCAATAAACTTGCGTTATGAACAAGTTTAATTAACGCAAACTTGAGCTAATTAAGTAAATTACAGAGTAAATACTTAACAAATCATATTATTGACTTATGAATAAAGTAAACATAGCCTATCACTTGGTGCCTTTTTTATGCTCTTTCCAAATATAATAATCATTTTTGTCAGACATGAATTTTACCCCTACCCCTATTTATACCAATTCAGGGTATATATTTGCACATTAGGGGGAGGGGGTAAATTTTATTTCTGATGTAAATGAGAGGTAAGATTAGACTTTCCCCCAACCCCCCTAATGTGCAAATAGGGTAAGACACCCAGTAGTCGGCCACCTGCCTATTCTCCAACAGAATGTAACTAACAGGGAACCTAGCTCTAGGCTAATGTGCTTAGAAAGTTTTTATACAAAGACAAAGCTGGTTTCCCTGGTCACTATTAGATATCCATAGGGATATCTAATAGTCATAAAATCCATAGGGTCAATAAAAGCCAATAATCAATAAATCCATATGGATATCTAATAGTGACCAGGGAAACCAGCTTTGTCTTTGTATAAAAACTTTCTAAGCACATTAGCCTAGAGCTAGGTTCCCTGTTAGTTACTTTCTGTCTGAGAATAGGCAGGTGGCCGACTACTGGGTGTCTTACCCTATATACCCTAAATTGGTATATATAGGGGTGGGGTGTAAAATTAATTTCTGACAAAAATGATTATTATATTTGTAAAGAGCATAAAAAAGGCATCAAGTGGTATATTCACTTTATTTATAAGTCAATAATATGATTTGGTAAAAATTTACCAATTACACTACTTTAGACTACGCTAGAGTGGGGTGTGCACCCCCTTGCCCCCCTGGATCTGCCACTGATTGGCCTATGGTAAAATAGCTAGTAAATATTGAGTAGCCTAGGTAATATGGTAAATTTTTTGCAGTTCATATTATTGACTTACGCAGAAAGTAAACATGACACTCAATGCTTTTTCTGTGCTCTTTCCAAATATAATAATCATTTTTGTCAGAAATGAATTCTACCCCACCCCTATATATACCAATTCAGGGTATATATTTGCACATTACGGGGGGGGGGGTAAATTTTATTTCTGATGTAAATGAGAGACAATTTTAAACTTTATCAAGTAAATTTTTACCAAATTAAACTTTAAACAATACAGAACAAGAATTAAACATGAAAAATTTTGAATTTTTTGGGTACATTTTTGGCAGTTCATATTATTGACTTGCAAATAAAGTGAACATACCACTTGATGCCTTTTTTATGCTCTTTACAAATATAATAATTGCTTCTATCAGAAATTCAAATTTACCCACCCCCCTAATGTGCAAATATATACCCTGAATTATAACCACACAAAGAAGTTATCAACACTAGTTAAGTTATTGAAAAGTGGTTAAAAACATATAGGCTAACTAGTTTGTAAATAAGTTGTTCAAGAGTAACATATTCCAAAAATAATTATTTACAACAATTCAAGTCTCATTTATTAGGCAACTAAAATATAAAACGTTTTCCTAACATTTCAAATTTTTAGAATGGCATCAACAAATATAGCACTGAATTTTGCAATTCAAAACTTTGCTGTCAACAGTTCATAGTATATTCCAATTCAGGGTATATATTTGCTTATTAAAGGGGTAGGGGTGGATAAATTTGAATTTTCTTGTAGAACAAATTATTATATTTATAAAGAGCATAAAAAAGGCATTGAGTGGTGTGTTCACTTTATTTGCAAGTCAATAATATGAACTGCCAAAAATTTACCCAAAAAATTCAAAATGTTTCATGTTTAATTCATATTCTGTTCTCTTGCATTTGAGCCAGTGTTTTTGACTGTACTGTCCAGGTATCTGACCACAACCACCTGCTCTTTTTGGTCATCTCCACACCTAATATCAAGAGTGGCTCACCAATATCAATCCCATGTCCCTCACATTTACTTAAGATGTAGTCAACAATAAGGATGAACACTAGGGGGGGGGGGGTTAGAGAACACATCCCTGCTTTACTTCTGTCATTATTTTAAAATATTTGGTATTCTCTTGTCCAGTTTGTACCCAGTCATCTGTACCTTTGTAGAAGACAATGATAAGTTTTATGATTTTTTTCTGGTATGCAGTAATGTGAGAGTATTTTCCAGAGTGTTGCTCTATCTACTGCGTCAAAAGCTTTCTCAAAATCAATGAACACAAGGTACAATTTCCTTCTCCCCATTGGTTCCATTGGTTTCTTCCAGCAACATTTTGAGGACAAATATGAGGTCAGTACAGGAGCGGTTTGGATGGAAGCCATGTTGCTGCTTGCATAAGTGTCTGTCAAGATATGGTTCTATTCTGTTGAGGATTATGAGAGAGAACAACTTTCCTGGGATTGAAAGGAGGCATTTACCACGCAAGTTTTCATACTTTGTGGCATGTCCTTTTTTGAAAAGTTTTACCAGGGTGCTTCTAGTCTAATCTTTAGGCACTTTTTTTTACTCCCACATTGTCTTGAAGAATTTGATCCACAAGGTCATGCAAGGAATTACAGTCGTCTTAAGTATTTCTGCTGTGATTCTGTCTTTGCCTGGGGGTCATCCATTTTTCTACTGTTTGGCCACCATACAAATCTCTGCTATGCAGAGGGTCTATGTAGATTGGAAGGTTTAGTAGCAGTATATCAGGGGTTGTTGGTGGTCCTAGTAGGGGAGGATGGTTTAGAAGCGTCTGAAAATGGTCTGCTCATGCTTTGCTCACATCTTCTAGATCTGTTGCAAGACGTCCATTTGGGTCTCATACAGGACCTTCCATACTCTGACGTTTCCAAACGATTTCGTTGGCTAATTGGTACACAGTCTTTGAGTCCCCTTTTCTTGCAGCTTCTTCAGCTAGTTCTGCTTTCTTCTCAACGTGGTTACGTTCATCCTTCCTAGCACACTTTTTCACCATCTTGTCATGATATCAATACATCAAGCTGCTGAACACGCGATTCTCAGCACTGCAGTTAGGAAGAAAAGGTTTCACATCCTTGCGTTTTGCAATAAAGTCCCATGTTTCATCCGACAGTCATTGGTCTTTTCCTGAAACCAAGGACTAGTTTAGCAGCTTCATTACAATATCCCTTGTTTTTTTCCCACATACATTCTTCAACTATTTCTTCAAGAGATTGTAGGACTTGAAATCTGTTAGATAGATCTGTGATGAATTCTTTTTTGATGTCCCTATCTGAGAGTTTGCCCAATCAAATTGTGGTTTTGGTGCATTCATCTTCTTTTTTGGGACTTTCAACTTGATTCTGATTGTTACTATCATAAGTCAATGATCAGGGCTGATATCTGCCCCTCTGAATTAGCAAACATTTTGGAGACTTGTTTGCCATTTTTGTTTATAAGTATATGGTCAATCTGGTGTCACTCTGTATGGGGATGTCTATGTATATTTGTGGATGTCTATATACCTGAAAAATGTGCCGCTGATGATAAGGTCAATTGATAGTGCACAGTCTGTCAGGGGATCTCCATTTTCATTTCTGGTGCCAAGATCTTCATTTCTGATGACTTCAAAGCATGAGTTTAGTTGTTTCCAACCTTGGCATTAAAATCACCTGCCAAACATATGATATCTTGCTATTGTGCTTCCTGTGGAATTCCTTTATTGTGCTTGATTGTGGAATTTAATTCATTGTCGAAATCTTTTTTTATTTCATCTCCTGCATCATTTGTGGGTGCATAACAAGCAATTAGTATCATCTTTGCATGGTCTCCATTTAGCCTTATAGATATTAATCTGGGTTAATAGATTTCCAATTAATGATGTATTTGGATATTTTCCTAAAAGAATAATGGCCAACCCATGTTCTCATAGAGGTAGCTAAAATTTTTAATCATTGGAATATTACCTGAAATAAAACTCTATGTGCAGTTAAAGATAATCTACAGTCTTTTAACAGCGTACATAATTTTATTTCAGGTAATCTTCCAACATTTGGACATTTCATGCTGAAACAAAGGAAATCAGCACTGATTCACCAAATTGGTGCTGGAAAAAGCTATGTGTGTTCTAGGCCTTAGACTGGGTAACATTGCTACAAACCCACAGGCCAAATGATATTGCTTTCTGAAACTTTTTTAGTCAGATAATTACATAAGCTGTTCATGAAAGAGAATAAGCATATCCAAATAAGGTGATATGCTGTAAGAGACAGGCTAGTCAAATACCAATTTATCACTCAATTATAAACACTTGACCACAAAACTAACGAGTGCAATTAACAATTGTATTGCTTTATTTCAACCTGCTGTGTATCCAGTAAAAATCACAATAACAATATACCCCATCCTGTCTCTCCCAGTCTTTGGGTAGTTTTGTGCTATGTTAACTACAAGGTGCCAATATGTAAAAATTTTGGTAAATTACATAAAGTTCCAATAAAATACCCGTAAAATACGTAAAATACTACAATAAATAGAATACCCAATTTTACCATTCACAACACTAGTTCAAGGGAGCCAAAAATGTTTGATTTTGATGACCTTGGTGCTTTAAGTCATTTTTAGTATCTTATAACAGCATTGTCTGTTATGTCTGACCTCTTTAGTAACCCAATGCTAACTATTGAGTAAAATTATTCTAGGTAAACAGGCTTTATCCATCCTGAGCTCAGATCTGATATCCCTTCATTTTTTTAAAGCACTGTCACTAGCTCTGAGAGAACTAATTTTGCTTCCCTTTTTCTTCTTCTTTTCCCAATAATTAGCATTTGGAAAGCAAGGTTTTTCTGCTGGAAATAAAGAGCAAAGTTAATATTTAAAACAAATAAAAATTACTGCTGTGCAGGCTATTCAAGATTTGTCTATAAAACCAATTTTGTCTATAAAACTAACAAAACGGATTTTGAAAACTGCAAATTTCAACCCAAAACTTTGTTTGGTGGAATAATTGGGACCTAGTATCCATCATTTGTGATAAGTATGAAAACTGCTCTTATTGCATAAATATTTTGGACACTAAAATAGAATATTATATTCATATTTAGAACTAAACAGGGGTAAAAGATATCCCCTAGGAATAATATGGGTCCGAGGACCCCCTCCCCTTAAAAAATTATAATCTGGAATTCATATTTCAGACTGAAGATTATATTTCACAAATGTAAAGCTCTAGTGCTCATTTTAAGGGCCAAAACTGATTGGAGAGCAACAATTCACTTTTGAATGCCCCATGTCCTTCTGGTTACTCCTGCAACCCCTCATGGGTATTATTAAAATTCAAGAAAACAGTTTTAATGGAAACAGATATAAAGCATGAAAACCTGCCACAAGGTACAACATGATAACTGCAATCTCATTGGTAAACAATTGACTTTTAGCTGGTAGCCTACTGGCAACCAAATTTGGAATTCTTGATTCTCCCATAGATTTTGAAAAGCCAATTCTGTAGTAGTCAGGGTAATTTACTAGTTTAAAATATGGACTGTTAATTTGGGATATGCTCCAAAACTATTTTGGGCAAAATTGTAGATCAGGGACTGTTTTTTATAAAGTAGCTGAGCTGAGATGCTATGGATTTAGGACTGGATAGACCCAGATTTTTGATAAAATATCCCAAAATGTTGCATCCCAATTCTTCTTTGGGATGCTTTTTTTCTAATGACATTATTTCCAGCTGCAAATTATCTTTTTTTCTTGAATTGAGTGGGTTTATCTCATTCTGTACTGTGTAAGCCACTTATAGTATAGATTATCATGTTAATTTTGTAGAAGAAATCTGGAAAAGATACTTGTTATACTTCTAACATGAAATATTTAAAAGTAGAAAAGGACATGTTTATTAAAGCTTACGCCAGCGTTCAATGTAGCCTATTGAAAATGATTGCAGTTGTTTTCATCATGGACAGCCAATAAAATTGACTCTTTGCTAGCAGAATGATTTTCATTGGTTGTTGAAAATAAATTGTAATTGATTGCAATAAGCTGTATTGAATTTGGGGTACATTTCCGCTCCTTCCCCTATTTCAGAGCATTGGCTTCCCCTGAACTAGGAAATGGTTTTACTACGTGAATAGAACTTTTAGAGATTGTCTCCAGTCTAAATTAGGAAATATAATTTATATAACTTTCGGGTTTTTCTTAGCCAGATCTTACGTAAAGAACAAAACTTGTTTTGAAGCTATTACTCTTTACTAGGATAATAACAAGATATTGGGACCTTAAATGCATATATAATGCCTTTAAGGTTGAAATGTATGATATTGAAAATACTTTTATTCTCTTTTTTTTAGTATTTGTGTCATTTCTGTTTTTCCCGTTTTTTTCCTCCTGGCACATTTTCGTCGTAAATTGATTGATTGAATAAATTGATTGATTGATATTGATTATCTATTCATCATGTTTATGATCAAATCTTGTACCTAGTGTATTCTGTCTGCTTACAGTTACTATTGTTTCTTAAACTAAGTTGGTTGAATACATTGTAAATGGTACTGAAGAATATTTTGAACGTTTTAGTTTATAATACACAGCAAATAATCTTGGCCATTTGCTTAGACTGATGATTTTTAAAAATTAGAATCATAATTATTTTAATATTTGTTTTTGTTTATGGGTTGTTTCTGCTGTTTGTTTTACGGGTTTGGCCAAATTTGTCTCTGAATAGGTTCCTAAAATACTCCTAAGATTTCCTGAAATGTAGAGTTCCCCTCCTGTCAAGCCTATAAACTTTGAATCTCACGTTTCTTGCCCCATATTTGTCTCCGGTGCTTTATTCATCTTTCAAATAAACTTTGTTTCAACTGCTGCCACCTCGCCAGTCTCTAAAACACTATTGCACTGCATCATGTCCATGCGTGTTATGTCTTTCTGGATGACAAACTTGAAAAGGTAAAGTAAAGATTCGTTCTATCTTTTTTCGTTTCGCCAAATATATGCTCAAAATACCGCTAAGGACACGTAACTTAACAGTGGTTTATAGAAATAACATCGTAAATCCAAAAATTGCAGTTCCAGAACTTCATGACAAAGTACCAAAATAACTTTTTTTCTGAAAACAAAGAAGTATGAGGATTTTTCCTTTTATTGAAAAAGTTTTGAAAAACTTTTTAAAACGGAGTAAAAAAAAAGTTTTGAAAACAGAGCAATATAAATTTCTGTAGCAAAAATTTCTAACTTTATTCAAAATCTGTAAATGTTGCTCAAATGCGTCAGTTATTTCTGTTTTTTTTTTGTTTTTTTTTTAAATAAGGCTTTCGAGGAGTTAAAACCGTTTACCACCGATTTCTGACATTCCACTTTCCATAGCTGTTGTGCCCCCTATATCCAGTTCTTTATCCATAACCTCTAGTATTGTGCAATTTGTGCCTGGCTTCTGAAGCTGCGCTCTTGGCAATTTCATATAATTCTGGGTCAACTATTTGATTTGCTTCATTGAGGACCCCTATTAAATCTCTAGCTTTGTTTCCATTTTGTGGGGTAAAAAAGGTGTACGCAATCCCAGTCCGGTTGGATCTTCCTGTTCTTCCTATTCTGTGAATGTAATCTTCACTGTTATGAGGGTAATCATAGTTAATTACATATTTTATGTCGTTGACGTCTAGACCACGGGCTGCAACATCTGTTGCCACTAATATATTTATTTTGCTATTTCTAAAGTCTTTCAGAATCCAATCTCGTTCTCTTTGATCTTTGTCACTATGGATGGCCTTTGCAGAGTACCCGGCTCTCTGAATGCTGTGTGCTATCTCATCCGCCTTTTGTTTCGTTTCTAAGAAAACAACTGCCTTGTTTTCCCGTTCTTTGGAGATTTTATCCAAAATTAAAATTAACTTACTGTATTTCTCTTGTTCTGAGCACACATCAACAATTTGCTGAATATTGTGATTAGCCGATAAATTCTTTGAGCCGACGTTTAATTTGATGTGTGTCCCTAAAAATTCTTTTGCTAAGCGTTCAACTTCCTTTGGCCAAGTAGCTGACCACATCAGAATTTGACTTTCGCTGCTAATTTGCTCAAAAATTTTCTTGATTTGCGGTTCAAAGCCCATATCAAGCATCCTATCTGCTTCGTCCAGGACGACGTAATTACATCGTCTAAGGTTTGTTTTTCTTGTCTCTAAAAATTCATTCATTCTTCCAGGAGTAGCTATGCAAAGCTCAGATCCTTGTTCCAAATCCCTCAGTTGCTGCCACTTTGGAGACCCACCAAAGACACATGTGCTTTTAATGCGAAACGATGATCCAAATTTGTCTGCCACAACTTTGATCTGTTGTGCTAATTCTCTAGTTGGAGCCAAAATCAAAGCTATTGGCCCATCTCCTCTTTTAAGGTTTGCCTGGCGTTTAATATGGACAATAGATGGTAGTATATAGGCCAGAGTTTTACCTGATCCAGTTGATGCTATGCCTACAATATTTCTACCAGATAATACAATTGGCCAACCTTGTGCTTGGATTGGAGTGGGACTATCTAATCCTTGTGATGTCAACTGAGATTTTATATCATCAGGAAAACCAGATTCTTCAAATGACATGATTGGAGGAGGGACATCTACTCCTTCAACAAGAATTTCGTTAGAGTCACGATAGCTGTTGACTTCTTCCTTGGATCTTTTGATGACAGTAGGGTGTGGGTTATAGAAATTATTTTTTAATGGATATTGTTGGCGCGTAACATCACGTGCTGATTTTGAAATACTATCGCCTGAATGTTTTGATTCTTCGAACTTGTTGGTGTGGCCATGATTATGATGAGGAAAGTATTGTTCGAGATTACGATCTCTTCTTCTTCTGCATTGATTGAAATCGCTGGAAAACTTGCGGTTAAGATTATTGAATTTTTTTTCGAGTGCTTCTAGGCGACCAGTATCCCGTGTAGGCTTGTAATAAGGCTCAAATCTGCTGGTGCGAATAATACGGTGGCGGGGTAAGTATTCTGTCCTGCCACCTACTTGTCTTCTGCTGCTTTTATTAAAATCAACTGAGTACATGTTGCTATAACTATTATGGATCTTATTAAAGAAATCGAAAGATATACAATTCATAGAAAAACAAAATAATAGCACATAAAACAATGAACAGTAATTTGATTAAATGTTTTATTAAACTGCATTGTTATTACGGGGGCTTTATTTGTGTTTAACGTCTTTTTGCGTTTGTTGATATTTCAAAAATATAAATATAAGTCTGTATTCAAAAGAATTTTGCTCTGAATTTTATGTTGAATTGAAATGATGTTATCTATCATATTAATTGTTTGCGTGATGTTCTCCCTTTGGTCAATTGTTGCTTGCGTCATAATGGTCTTTCCATTATGAACGGGTGACAGAATGCATTGGACTTGATTAATCTGGGCTATATATTTGCACATTAGGGGGGTGGGGGAGTGGGGATAAAGTATAGCGGGTCTGCGTGTAAACTGTGTTAGCTACTATCATTCTGCATATTATGAAGCAAGAATATGAAGCAAGAAACCTTATATGCCCCCAGGGCAGAACTTACAACCCCTACCCTGAGGGCTTTGGGGGTGGGGGGTGGGTGGGTGGTGGGGTTGTCATTCTTAAAGACCTAAATTCCAAAACTTTCAACTATGTTGAACAAAATGTCTATCTAAAAATTTTGATTGGATGTGTTTGGGGAAAAGGTGGGCGTGACAGGGGGTTTAGTTGCCCTCCAATCACTTTCGACTATTAAAAAGGGCACTAGCCCTTTGGATTTTCAATAGAATGAGCCCTTTTTCAAGTTTCTACGACAGAGCATTCTATGAAAACCTCATATGCCCCCAGGGCATAACTTTTAACCCTTGCCCTGAGAGTTCTGACGGGGTTATCATCCTCAAACACCTAATTTTCGGAACTTTCAACTACGTTGAACAAAATGGCTATCTCAAAATTTTGATTGGATGTGTTTGGATAAATGTTGGGCTTGAGAGGGGGGTTAGTTGTACTCTAATCACTTTCGACTGTTAAAAAGGGCACTAGCCATTTCAATTTCCAATCGAGCCCTTTTCGTAGTTTCTATGACAACGCTTTCTATGAAAACCTTATATGCCCCCAGAACATAACTTACAACCCTTGCCCTGAGGGCTTTAGGGGGGGGGGGGTCATCCTAAAAGACCCAATTTCCTCAATTTTCAACTACGTTGAACAAAATGGCTATCTCAACATTTTGATTGGATACAATCACTTTTGACTATTAAAAAGGGCACTATCCCTTTGAATTTCCGATCGAATGAACCCTTTTTGAAGTATCTACGACAAAGATTTTTACAAAAACCTTATTTGCCCCCAGGATATAACTTACAACCCTTGCCTTAAGGGCTGTGTGGGGAGTGTCCTCCTCAAGAACATAATTTCTATCTGGAAATCAACTACGTTGAACAAAATGGCTATCTCAAAATTTTGATTGGTTGTGTTTTGGGAAATGGTAGGCGGGGAAGGGGTTTTAGTTGCCTTCCAATCACTTTGGACTATTAAAAAGCGCAATAGAAATTCTAATTTCCAATCGAATAAGCCCTTTTCAAAGTTTCTACGACAACTCCTTCGATACGAAGTGCCCTGGTGTAGAACAAAAAAATAAACAATACATTGTGCCAACATCGTTCTTTACTTAGGCAGCGCTATTGCGCTGCCTATGATAATCACTAGCAATCTTCATTTCGTGTAATTCGGGTTGCAGCAGTTGCTAGCAACCTAGTAAGGGACGATCACATCCAATAATAGGCAGCGCTACTGCCTAAGTGAAGAACGATGTTGACTCAATGTATTTTTTTTTTCTGAACCAGGGCATTTTAAGGAGTTTTCGTAGAAAACACATCCAATCAAGATTTTGAGATACCGTAGCCATTTTGTTCAAAGTAATTGCTTTCCAGAAAAAAATTATGTTTTTGAGGAGGACACTCCCCCCACAGCCCTCAGGGCAAGGGTTGTAAGTAATGGCCTGGGGGCATATAAGGTTTTATAGAAAGATTTGTTGTAGAAACTTCAAAAAGGGCTCATTCGATTGAAAATTCAAAGGGCTAGTGCCCTTTTCAATAGTCAAAAGTGATTGGAGGGCAACTAACCTCCTTTTACGCCCGCCTTTTCCCCAAACACATCCAATCAAAATTTTTAGATAGCAATTTAGTTCAACGTAGTTGAAAGTTCTGGAAATTAGGTGTTTTTCTGATGATAACCCCCTCAGAGCCCTCAGGGCAAGGGTCATAAGTTATGCCTTGGGGGCATATAAGTTTTTTTATTGAAAGTTTTGTCTTAGAAACTTGAAAAAGGGCTCATTCGATTGGAAATTCAAAGGGCTAGTGCCCTGTTTATTAGTCAAAAGTAAGTGGAGGGCAAGTAAACCCCCTCTCACGCCCACCATTTCCGCAAACACATCCAATCAAAATTTTTAGATAGCCATTTTTTTCAACGTAGTTGAAACTTTTGGAAATTAGGTCTTCAGGGATTACAACCCCCCCCCCCACAACCCTCAGGGCAAGGCTTGTATGTTATGCCGGGGGGGGCATATAAGGTTTTTATAGAAAGTTTTGTTGTAGGAACTTCAAAAAGGGCTCATTCGTTTGGAAATTGAAATGGCTAGTGTTCTTTTTAATAGTCGAAAGTAACTGGAGGGCAACTAACCCCCCTCTCACGCCCACCATTTCCCCAAACACATACAATAAAAATTTTGAGATAGCCATTATTTTCAACGTAGTTGAAAGTTCTGGAAATTCGGTCTTTGAGGATGACAACCCTCCGCCCCCCCCCCGAAACCCTCAGGGCAAGGGTTGTAAGCTATGCCCTAGGGCATATAAGGTTTTTATAGAAAGTTGTGTCGTAGAAACTTCAAAAAGGGCTCATTTGATTGGAAATTCAAAGGGCTAGTGCCCTTTTTAATAGTCGAAACTGAACTGAGAGCAACTAACCCCCCTCTCACGCCCACCAATTCCCCACAAATATCCAATCAAAATTTTGAGATAGCCATTTTTTTTCAACGTAGTTGAAAGTTGTGGAAATTATGTATTTAAGGATGGCAAACCCCCCAGGGCAAAGGTTTTAAGTTATGCCCTGGGGCATATAAGGTCTTATATAAGTCTTCTATAGATAGTTTTGTCGTAGAAACGTCAAAAGGGCCTCATTTAATTGGAAATTGAGAGGGCTATTATCCTTTTTAATAGTTAAAAGTGATTGGAGGGTAAGCAACACCCCTCTCACGAAACACATTTCCCCAAACCATTTCCCCAAACACATCCAATCAAAATTTTCAGATAGCCATTTTGTTCAACGCAGTTGGAAGTTCTGGAAGTTAAATCTTTGCCAGCGTTGTCTTAGAAACTTCAAAAAGGACTCATTCAATTGTGAATTGAGAGGGCTAGTGCCCTTATTAATAGTCAAAAGTGTTCGGAGGGCGAATGCCCCCTCACGCCCATTATTTTCCCAGACTCTTCCGATCAACATTTTTATATAGCCATTTTGTTGAACGTAGTTGAAGGGCCTGGAAATTATGTATTTGAGTATGACATCCCCCTTACAGCCCTCATGGCTAAGGTTGTAAGTTATGCCCTGGGGGCATATAATGTTTTATAGAAAGTCTTGTCGTAAAAATTTCAAAAGGGCTCTTTCGACTGGAAATTGAAAGAGCTATTGCCTTTTTAATAGTCGATAGTAATCGGAGGGAGAATCGCCTCCCCCCACGCCCATCATTTCACCAAACATTTCCGATCAACATTTTGAAATGACCATTTTGTTCAACGTAGTTGAAAGGTCTGGAAATTATGTCTTGAGGATGACAACACTCCCCCCCCCTCCCAATAGTCCTCTGGACAAGGGTCGTAAGTTATGCCCTTTAGTCATATAAGGTTTTTATAGAAAGTTTTGTCGTAGCTGTTTCAAAAACGGCTCATTTGATTGGAAATTGAGAGACTAGTGCCTTTTTTATCAGTCGAACGTGGTCAGAGGGCAAATTTTGATATAGCCAGTTTGTTCAGCCCATCAGAAAGAGTTGGAAATTATGTCTTTGAGGATAACAAATCCCCCCAGCCCTAAGGGCAAGGGCTGTAAGTTATGCCCTGGTGACATATAGTTTTTTTTTTTTTAGAAAGTGTGGTCATATAAACTTCGGAGGGGGATCATTGGATTGGTAATCAGACGCTCTAGTGCTCTTTTTAAGAGTCAAAGTGATCAGAGGGTAGGTACCCCCTCCACCCTACAGACACGTCGTATTGTCCCGAAATGCGTCTTCTAGAAATTTTGAGATAGCCGTTCTATTCAAAATAGTCTAAATATCATATAACAAGGCTTTTGCGGTTGAAACAAACCCCAGAGAATAGAGGCAAGGATTGTAAGCTATGCCCAGGGGATATTTAAGGTTTTTATGGAAGGGATAGTTGTTTAGCTCAGAAGAGGCTCAGTCTTTCTCCCTGAAAAAGACTATGTCAGTATAAAACGAACAGAAAATTATTCGAAATTTTTGTTTTGCACAAAATAAGTTTTCCAAAAAAGTAAAGAACTCCATTAAACCGAAAATGAAAAAAAAACAACATTGAATCAAATAATCTACCAAGCATACAACTACCACAAACAGTATCAATAAATAAATGAAACCCAACACAAACAGAAATTAAAATAAGTCAAACTCAAAAAACGAGCAGAAATTAATCTGAGTAGGGTTCTAAACCCTTTGCTTTCTAAAAGCTAGAATATAATTTGTACTTTACTGAAAAAATCCTTTTAAATGCTTTCAGTTTTATAACTCTTAAGAAATCAAAGATCAATTAAGATTTTAAGGAATAAACATCAGCATATGTATATTAAACTGACGATGCACATTTTTTTTAGTAAATTCATTTGAATTTTTCTCAGTAAAGTACAAACTATATTCTAGCTTTTAGAAAGCTTAGGGTTTAGAAACCTACTCAGATTAATTTCTGCTCGTTTTGAGTTTGACTTATTTTACTTTCTGTAAGCTTTTGGGTTTCATTTATTGATTGATAATGATTTGTGGCATTTGTATGCTTGGTAGATTATTTGATTATATTTGTGTTCATTTTTGTTTTAATGGAGTTCTTTACTTTTTTTGGAAAAACTTATTTTGTGCTAAAAGTTTCTTTAATTAATACTAAGAAATGTAATAGCACATAACTCCTGCTCAGATAAAAACAAGAAGTACACTATTAGAACTGCCTTGTCCGAAATCTCTATATAGAGAACTTGCCGTCCTTTGGTTTGAAGAATGATAAGATACAAGATCAAGTCTATACTCTGAGGAGGAGGAATAAGGCCAAACTCTGGGGAGGAAGCAATAGGTTGTAGCTTGGGAAAGAAGATCAATTGGAATACCTCAAAGAAGATAAGATTAATATATCTTAAAAGGCGTCTTGGGTAACAGCGATAACAGTATAGTTCGTTCTTTACTAGTTCCTGCTAAGAAAAAGCTAAGGTGTTTTCCTGTGTTTTATGAATCAATAGCACCACAAGACTTCCGTTTTATTGATTCATAACCTAATACTGCATTTTTTAAAAGGCTTCTAGATTATGTTTAATTCTAACAAAATTTTATCAAACATATTTTAATCGCCCTTTGAATTTTGTATCAACACCCCCAATTCAAATGCAAAAACCAGTCAAACAAACCATTACAAATATTAAGTCACGTAAGCATGGGCACTGTTTCTGTTCTGTTTTTAAAGTACCTGTTTCTGTTCTGTTTATACAAAAAAAAACAGAAACAGATTACCTGCTTTTATTTTATCTGTTCTGTTTTTTTATTAGCTATTTTGTCCTGTTTCTTTTTTTTTCCTTCTGTTTTCCCTCTGTTCCTTATTTTTTTTTGTGATACGAGATGTTCCGAGATTTCAGACAATTTCAAGCAAGTAGCTCGCTAGTATTAGCCCGCGATATTTCCCAGTGAAAAACCAACTTTTTCCGGTTATATTAAAGTTCATTCATTCAGCTGTGTGCGTTATTCTTACACCTTCATAGAGTATCTTCAGTTATGAGAAAACACATTTTTTAGGGTAACATCGGAGGTCTAAATACTTCAAATCTTCTTACGCGATGATTGCAATAGGGATTTGGGAAAGCAAACAGACTTTCATTGAAAAGTATTAGGTTGTTGTTTAGTTATAAATTATACATAGACAAAGAAAGAAGTTGGGATCAGATATCAGATACAATATAATTGCACAGATATATAAAACATAGGTAAGTATTATTATGTAAAATATAGGTAAACAGTATAAGAAGTAGTTCTTAAATAAGACACTATAATATAGGCAATGCATTATTATTTAGGTAACAGTAAGCTTGTGTCCTCGCAGATGCAAACACTATATCAACCTATTTTATGCTGCATCAAATTCCGGAAATGTTTCCTCGACGGATTCTTGAATCTCTTCCTGTTTATCCGATTATCCCCCCACCAGGTGTCTCATTTTCTAAGGGGCACAGGGGAGGGGAAGCTGCCACCCTCCTGCGTTATTAGGCTAATTAAAAAAACATTGGAAACTGTCAAAACGAGCCAATTTTCGTTTATAACAAAGAATATATCCGGTCATCATTTATGTAAATTGGGGAAGGGCCCGCCTCCCCCTGGATTTTTCGCCCTGTAACGTTTTGAAAAAAACTTTTTGAGTGGTACTTTAATTAAAAAAAGTGTTGGTATTAGCTAACAATTGGAGCTACTGAGAAGGAAACACGTTAAGAAAACAAGGATGCAGATAAACATTAGCTGGCCCCACTTTGAAGGTGATTCCAGTTTGCAGGTAATGTACAATTGTCAATCTGTTGTCAGGGTGTTTTGAAAAATTAGCTACCATAACCCTTTTTGAGAATTTCTATCCGGATCAGGCTCGTCCCGAGTGTAAATTTTAATAAGGCTTGTTTTAGGTTGGTACTTTATTAGTAGTCGGGCTACAGCCGAGAAGAACCGCCTATAGAATGTCAAAGATTCCATTAGAAAACAGGTTTACGCTGCATAGTGAGTTATTGCTCACTCTGTGACAAAGATTTCAACTTTATTTTTTGTGGGTTAAGGGGACCAAAAAAGATACCTAGGTCATGTAGGTTATGTATTAAATATATGATATAATGGTACTTGTAAAGAATCCAGAAAATACGCGAGAATTGTATTGAACCTCAGATAGGCATTACCCGGTGCTTCATATGAGACGCTGTATAAACAAAGGGAAACAAAGGGTTTCTGACTACAGGAACTATATTTAAACTGTAGTTTTTTGGGGTTTAGGGGAACTAAAACTAAAAAGGTGCCTAGGTTAGGTTACATATTTAATATATGCTCTGCTTTTAATTATACCCCAAAAAGTCAAGTGATCTTAACAAAAATCCTACCATTAGATTTAGCATACCAGAAAACCGTACTGCAGAGGTTGTCAGCTCCTCTCTACAGTAATGTCGAATTTGTTTTTCTTTGCAAGAAGAAAAATAGCAGATTTTTTTTTCGAGGGATGATCGTATTGAATGAATGTACCATGAAGACCGGCAGATGGGCTCATTCGAACAGAATCGAAAATTCTAGTTTCCTTTTTCAGTGACCAAAAAGATTAGAGGGCAACTAGCGCCTCTCCTAAGCCCTTTTTTTCTCAGAAATGTACGATCATGGTTTTGAGATTGCCATTGTACTGAACACGGTTAAAAGGTCCAATAACTATGTCTTTCAGGATGCCGTGCATCCTCACAGCCCCTGCAGAAATGGCTATATTGACGCAATTTGCCCATTTTAGATGTATTATTGTTCTGGGGGAGGGTAAAGATTTTTGGGGGGGATGTTCTGTGGGGAGGAGATTTAGGGAAAACTTCAAAACAAGGGGGGGTGGATTTTCTTGCATGATGTGAAAAAAACGGTCAGAAACTTAATTAAAAAAAAACAAGTTTTTTCAAGTGAAAGTAAGGAGCAACATTTAAACTTGAAACGAATATAAGCTATTCCAAATATGAGGGGTGCTGCCCTTTCACAACCCTCACTCTTTACGCTACAGTTTGACCTTTTGCCGCAATACTTTAAGAGAGACAGCTCAGACACAAAGGTTATTCAATTTAAATGAGAAGTATTTCTAAGGAACTTTAAGACTTGCGTAAAGAGCGAGGGCTCTTCGTGCAAGGTGGTACTCAACCACCTTGTGCTTCAGTCGGAGGCTAGTAGCAAAGACTATTGCTTTATAGATTATAAATATACTACCTGTCACTGCCAGACAGCACCAGAAATTTTAGAAATATATCCTTAAATATTACATTATTTCTTATACTTACATCTTAAATTCCTATTATGAAAATATACCCTTAAAAACTCATATTGTGCTGCAAGGGTCTAAGTTTTTAAGGAACCAGTAGTTGGAAAATGCAATTTTACTTTTAATTACAGAGAATTTTTTTTACACTATGGGCCAACGAAGCTACTCTGGGGCCGATTGCCTCTTTTCCCCCTAGTTATGCCACTGAGTTTAAAGAGGTCAGATTTGGGACGCTGGTCCAATTTTCGAAATGGTAGGCTACTGAAAAGGCGATTCTAATTTTGTGAAAAATCCAAAATCCACCTTTGTCATAGGAAAGCATGCCATCACTATCTGATGACGAGTTCGATGTTCCCCGTAAAATTTTGAAGCTGCCTCTCTGGTCACCCTATGGAAAAAAGAAAAAAGAAAGACAGTATCAGGTGCAACTTCTGTAAAAAGTCTCTAAAGGCTACAGGAGGGTCTGCTACGAAATTTATATGTCATATTAAAAGGAAGCATATGATTGATGTTCACAAAGATAAAGTATCTGCCACTCCTGCAGCAAACAAAAAATCCAACTTAACTCAAGCAAATACCTCAAGTCAGCCTTTTTCCCCAAATAAAGCTTCAAATAGTAAAAAAAATGGCCCAGAGGCCCAAATAAAGCCAAATAAGGCCCAAATGGATCAATGGAATCTGGAACAAGAAGAGAAGATATACGATTATTCCCTATTTTAGACCGATCAAAATAAGTTGCTCTGAAGAAGCTCTGCTGCAAAACAGTATTTAAGGACAAATTGCCACTATCTGTGTTTGATAAACCAGGTATGAAACAACTTATTTCAAAAATAACTGGAGGCTTGAAAGCACCATCCAGGAGAACCATCCATCGTCACATGAATGTTGCTGCCAGAAAACAAGAAGTTAAGCTGAAGGCTGCTTTAAGGTGTGCCACTCAGGCTAGCTTGACTTTTGACTGCTGGTCTGCAAAAGGGGCTGGCTATATAGGTATCACTGTCCATTACCCCAAGATTATGAAAAATGAGTGGAAGTTGCACCATTGTACAGTATTTTACATTTCATGAGGCTTAAGCACTCTCATACAGCTACCAACATTCTTTCGGCAGTTCAAGTTGCAATCAGAAAGTTTTCATTGACAGACAAGATTTTCTGTGTTGTTACTGATTCTGGGAGCAATGTTGTCAAAGCCTGCAGGCTAGGGGCAATCCCCCGAATTTCATGTTTTGCACATTGTCTTCATGTATCTGTTGCACGCGCTCTTGGATTTTGGTCCAATCGAAACTTAGCCGATGATATCCCTGAACAAGATTGCTTGGAATCCTCTGAAGAAGTCGAAGATGTTGAGCCAACTGATGAAAATGATTCTGATGGCCTTTCGGATTCTGAGTCTGAAAATTCTGGAAGTGGAGATAAGTTTGCTAGAGAATCCGACGACACTGATGCAGTGTCTACAGAAGAGGATGATGAAAGTAATGGAGAAGAAGAGTGGGGAGTTAGGAGTCAGTCTGAAGACGAGGGTGCACCACAGACTATCCGAAGACACGTTACGTTTGCTCAACCATTGATAAAGCTGCGGAAACTACTGAGAATCCTAAAGGTTTCTACTGTCCAGCATGGTATGTTTGAAAAATATTGCAAAGAGAGTGGCCTTAGTCCTCGTATCCCTCTTGACATGAAAGTGCGATGGGAAAGCACTTTTGAAATGATTGTGTCTGTAAAAAAACGTAGGGAAGCCTTGGAAATTTTTTTTATATTCAACAGTGGCAACGATTCCATTCGAAGTCTCTGTCTTTTTGCTAATGACTGGATTGTGTTAGAAGCTTCTATTGCTGTACTTGCTCCTTTCGCGATGCCACAGTTCTGATAAGCGCTTCTTCATATCCAACTAGCAGTCGAGCATACATAGTCCTAAAAGGGCTTGAGTTCTTTTGTAATACGAGAGCCAGTGATGACCCCATTGTTGCATCCCTCAAAGAACTCATAGCCGTGGTGTTGAAAAGGTATTTCATGACAAACCAACATTTTGAGCTTACTCTTTTCCTAAAGGCAGCATATTTGGATCGTTCTACATTTGTAAGGTTATCACTTGTGGATCGCTCTCTAGCACGCCAATCTTTGATGCCATTACTGCAGGATGCATTAAGTAATGCTGAAGAAGCCGAAAGACTACCCACTCCAAGTTGCCGTAGTGAAGCTGAAGTCCTTGAGAATGTAGAGGAGTCCAGTAAGGAAAGCTTGTTCCAGTCATTTTGGGACAGAACTGGTTTCAAACCCGTAAGACACTTCTACAATGTCAGCAACTCTGTCGAAAATTTATTAAAATCGTATGAAGAGAAGGTCCTAGTGTTTCTTTCATAGAAACGTAGAACTGACAATCCGGTAAGCTTTGTCTTTTTTAAACGAGTTTGCTTATATACTGTAGCACAAATTCAGAAAATTCCTGGGAGAGGGAAGGCTTAAGAAACTATTTTCATTTTCCACAAAAAATTATATTATTTATACCTTTGAAATAGTTTTAGACCCAGAGTCTCAGGAGGGGGCTCGGCTCAGAAATAAAATCAACATTTTTGATTTAATACGTATAGTTAGTTATGCCCAAGGGTGTTACTATCTCTTGGTCTTTTGGGAGTGGACCACAAAAAACGTGCTATTAAGAGCATATCCACTCTTGTTCTTAATTAAATAAAAAAAACAAGTTTTTTAAACTGAAAGTAAGGAGCGACATTAAAACTTAAAACGAACAGAAATTATTACGTATATGAAAGGGGCTGTCCCCTCCTCAACGCCTCGCTCTTTACGCTAAAGTTTTTTATTGTTTTAAAGAATAAAGTTTTGAGACAGAGTCAACCTTTAGCGTAAAGAGCGAGGCGTTGAGGAGGGGACAGCCCCTTTCATGTACGGAATAATTTCTGTTCGTTTTAAGCTTTAATGTCGCTCAATACTTTCAGTTTAACAAACTTGTTTTTTTTTATTTAATTTCTTATTGTTTTTTAGTTAATGCAGATTTTATTTGAATAAAAATTTAACTTTTCTTTTTCTAAATGGATCTATTTACAAATTAAATTTCGTAACTAACTTCTATATTCGTGTATTTTTCTTCTGGCAAAAAATACAAAGTTGCAGATTTTTGCAGATATGAGCTTGAAACCTATGTAAGAGGGTTTTCTGATATGCTGAATTCTGACGGTGTGATTTTCATTAAAATTCTTTCAGTTGTAGGGGATGTTTCCCCCCTCTTTAGAAAATTGAGTAAATGTTCTCAGGCCTGGAGCCTTTGATGAGTAATACTAAACTTACTAAAATTTATATATTTAGGATCAGCATTATAAACACATTCTTTTGATACATTTATTGACATCAAAGTTCCGTTTTTAAAAGTTTCGATTACTATTGAGCCGTATCGCTTGTTTTTTTATTGTTTTTTTATTACGTATATGATGGGGTTCTCCTCTTAGTCAATATCACACTCTTTACGTTAAAAGTAAAAAAAAAATTTGATTAACAAAAACCAGAATCAAAAAGGCCGTTTAATTAAATATATAGCTCTTTTGAAAGCACTAAAAAAAACTGTAGCATAAAGAGCGAGGTATTGACTTGGGGGAGAACCCCCTCACATACGTTATAATTTCTGTTCGTTTTAAGTTCTAATATTCCTTCTTACATTTCAGTTGAAAAAACTTATTTTTTTTAATTTAATTTCTGATCGTCTAATGATCGATTTAATTTCTAATGCTTGGAAATCCGGCGCCCCCTTCATAGAAATGTCTCTTACCCCAAATAAACATCCTCCACGGAAATATTCTCAAGAGTAACCCCCGCCTCTAGCCCCCCCCCCCCCAGAAAAAATCCTTCCTGAAAATGGTTGTATACTTCCCAATAACCAATAAATAATGCTGGCAAGTCCAGCGCCCCCTTCATGGCAATTTCCCTTCCCCCATGAAAACTTCCATCATGAACAGATCCTCCAACATAACCACCGACCCACCCTTCCCACCCACAACCAGAAAAAAAAACTCCTGAAAACTTCTGTATACGTCCCAATAACCAAAACTATATGTTAAAATTGGGTAAAGTTCATAGCTTTTAGCCCTCCCTCTGGGAACTTCGGGGGATTAAGTCACCCTAAAAGACATATTTATCATATTTTCGACCATGCTGAACAAAATGTCTATCTCAAAATTTTGATAGGGTGACTTTGGGAAAAAAATAAGCGTGGGTGGGGGCCTATTTGCCATCCATTTTTTTTTGTCACTTAAAAAGGGCCCTAAAACTTTTAATATCCGTTCCAATGAGCCCTCCCGCGATATTCTACGACCACTGGTTAGATACGATCACCCCTGGGGAAAAAAAACAAAAAAAAAACAAAAAACAAATAAAAACGCATCCGTAATCTTTCTTATGGCAAAAAATGGAAAATTCAACATTTTTGCAGATAGGAGCTTGAAAACTCTACAGTAGGGTTCTCTGATACGCTGAATATGATGGTGTGATTTTCATTAAGGTTCTATAACTTTTAGGGGGTATTTCCCCCTTTTTTGAAAATCAGCCAAATTTTCTCAGGCGCGTAACTTTTGATGGGTAGCACTAAACTTGATGAAAATTATATATTTGAAATCAGCATTGAAATCATATTCTTTTGATATATCTATTGGTATCAAAAACCCATTTTCTAGAGTTTCGGTTACCATTGAGCCGGGTCGCTCCTTACTTACAGTTCGTTACCACGAACTGTTTGAAAAGAAAACATTGAAGCAGTATAAATCATAGGCAGCGCAACAGCGCTGCCTAAGTAAAGAACGATGTTGGCAGAATGTATTATTTATTATCATTATTTTTTGGTTTACCAGGGCACTTGGTATCGAAAGAGTTGTCGTAGAAACTTCGAAAAGGGCTCATTCGATTGGAAATTGGAGTGGCCTGTGCCCTTTTTAATAGTCGAAAGTGATTGGATTGGAAGGTAACTAAACACCCCTTCCACGCCCACCATTTCCCCAAACACATCCAATCAAAATTTTGAGATAGCCATTTCGTTCGGCGTAGTTGATTTCCAGATAGAAAGCATATTTTTGAGGAGGACACTCCCCCACAGCCCTCAGGGCAAGGGTTTTAATTTATGCCCTGGGGGCATATAAGGTTTTTATAGAAAGCGTTGTCGTAGAAACTTCAAAAAAAAGGTTCATTCGATTGGAAATTCAAAGGGCTAGTACCCTTTTTAATAGTCAAAAGTGATTGGAGGGCAACTTACCCCCCTTTCACGGTTATTTTGGACATGTTTTTTTTAATATAATTTAAATAAAACACCTTACAGTCATGGGTGCCCATATGGGGGGGCAGGGGGGGGCCCCCGCCCCCCCGCCTGGCTGAATGATGCTGCCTTATTTTTATATTTTTGTTCTGAGATTTCTATTATATAGCATTACAAGTGCCAATTAGATGAGGTTTGCCCCCCCCCCCTGGAATTCAGCTTATGGGCGCCCATGCTTACAGTCAGAATAACTAAAATAAAACACTCCAGTTTTCGAACCTTTTTAATAGTTGAAAGTGATTGGAAGGCAACTAAGGCCCCTCTCACGCCCACCTTTTCCCCAAACACATCTTATAAAAATTTTGAGATGGAGATTTTTTTCAACGTAGTTGAAAGTTCTGGAAATTAGGTCATTAAGGATAACAAATCCCCCCAGCCCTAAGGACAAGGGTTGTAAGTTATGCCCTGGGGACATATAGGGTTTTTATTCGAATTCAATTTATTCGAATAAAAATAAAATATAACATCAATAAAAATAAGGATCATAGAAGAAAGCTTGTTTAGGACCATAACACCAAAAAAAAAAAAAAACTATGATTACAATTTAACTATTTTAGTGATTTTCCCGTATTCAATTCAATTCAATTTTATTTGATTAAAAACATAACACAAACATCAATAACAATAAAGATCCTAGAAGATAACTTATTAAGGACCAAAAAAAAAAAATTAAAGTAACACTGAAAAAAAAGAAGAAAAAAAGAAGAATAAAACATGGGTAATTAGAGCAAATTTGTTAAAAATGGAAAGATTAAATTATATTATCAAGTTTTGCTACATTTTTAAACAACTTGCAGAAACTTGTGGCTAGTTCAGCACTGGAGGGAATTTTGTTCCATTGAATAATAGATTTGTAAATGGGAGATTGCTGGGCAGCACTTGAAACGCATTTAGGAATTTTAAAGGCTCTATTGGATGAACGGAGACAGTGGGCTTCCGAATTATTAATATTATAATAGGTTAGGAGTTGAGGTGGAAGATTATTGTGGAAAGCAGAGTAAGCAAGCGATAAGTTTAGTTTTTGTATGATTTGATCAAGTGGAGCTATGCCAAAATCTGAATACAAATCACGAGTTGGATATAGACGGGGAAGCCGAAAAACTGCTTTAATGGCGCGGTTTTGGGCAAATTTGAGTTTTTTAGTGAAGGACCGTTTTGTGTTTCCCCAAACTGATCCGCAATAAGAAAGGTAAGGAAAAATAAAGGAATAATAGAGGGTAACTAGGATGTCAGGAGGAAGAAAATAATTCACACGGTTAATCATAGCAACTTGTCTCAAAATTATTGCTGTTATGTAAGAAATATGATTAGAGAATGACAAGCTTGAGTCAATAAATACACCAAGAAACTTGGCAACCTCCACTTGTGGGATGATGTCGGAGGAGTACCTGAGACCAAGAGCAGGTTGAATAACGTCTTTGTTGTAGGGGGTTCTGAATAATACTATTTGACTTTTCTTGCTATTAATGGTCATTTTATTCGTAAGGCACCACGCCTGGACTCTGTTCAGAAGGACTTGGGCAGAGGTTATTGCCAATGGTAGATTGGTGCCAGTGATGAAGAAGTTGCTGTCATCAGCAAATAATACAGGATACACTGAAGGGCCCAGGTCTATAACAAGATCATTGATATATAGTAGAAATAAAATAGGGCCTAGAACGGAGCCTTGCGGGACACCCCTCCGAACAGGTAAGGGCTGAGAGGATACTCCACCCAGGCTCACAATCTGTACCCTTCCAGATAGATAAGAATCAAACCAAGAGAGTGGAACACCACGAATACCGTAACTATTTAATTTACTTATTAAAATACTGTGATCGACCATGTCAAAGGCCTTAGAAAAATCCAAAAATAAGCCCAATACAGTTTTTTTAAGGTCGAGTTGTGAACGTATGAACTGTGTGGCGTCAATTAGAGCATGAGAAGTTGAGAATTTCGGCCTAAAGCCATATTGGTGAGGATAAATCAAGGATACGGAGTGCTGACTGTCAAACAGAAAGGGAGACAGATGTCTGAAGATGATTCTCTCGAGCACTTTGGATATAACAGGAAGAATTGAGATTGGACGATAATTACCTATCTCAGTTGGATCGCCCTTTTTAAGAACTGGAATAACAATGGCTGACTTCAGTAAATCAGGAAAAACTGTGGGTTAAAGATAGGTTGGCAATATGCTTGATGGGCTCGTAAACAAAAGGAGATATGGTCTTCAGGAGCTTATTACTTAATCCAAGACAGTCAGGAGTAAAACTATTAGGGAGAGAACCGATGATTTGAAGTACCTCATTGCTATCAGTTTGGCAGAAAAACATGGATCTAAAATTGAAGCGAGGGAAAACAGCCTGTGAGGAGGAGCGGGAGTCAGTATGAGGAACATTCGAAAAATAATTATTAAATGCATCAGGTGCATGTAAAGGGTCAATTAATCTACCGTTTGTGTCTTTAAGGCGAATAGGTATAGACTTTGATTTTCTATTTTTTGAAAGTATCAAGCAGTTCGTGGTAATCAAACAGTTCGTGGTAACGAACTGTAAGTAAGGAGTGACCCGGCTCAATAGTAACGGAAACTCTAAAAACGGAATTTTGATACCATTAGATACATCATCATAGATACTTTTTTTTTTTTTTTTTTTTTTTTTTTTTTTTTTTTTGTTATACCTAAGATTTTAGAACAGTTCGTGGTAACGAACTGTAAGTAAGGAGCGACCCGGCTCAAAGGTAACCAAAACTCTAAAAAACGGAATTGTGATACCAAAAGATACATTAAAAGAATCAGATTTTAATTCTGATTTCAAATATATAAGTTTCATCAAGTTTAATCTTACCCATCAAAAGTTACGCACCTGAGAAAATTTGGCTGATTTTCGAAAAAGGGGGAAAATACCCCCTAAAAGTAAAAGAACCTTGATGAAAATCACACCATCATATTCAGCCTACTGTAGAGGTTTCAAGCTCCAATCAACAAAAATGAGGAATTTTACATTTTTTGCCATAAGAAAGATCACGGGTGCGTGTTTATTTGTTTTTTTTTTTTTTTTTTCCCAGGGATGATCGTATCGACCCAGTGGTCCTAGAATATCGTGGGAGGGCTTATTGAAACGGAAATTAAAAGTTCTAGTGCCCTTTTTTAGTGACCAAAAAATGGAGGGCAACTAGGCCCCCTCCCACGCTCATTTTTTCCCAAAGTCACCCGATCAAAATTTTTAGATAGCCATTTTGTTCAGCATAGTCGAAAATATTATAACTATGTCTTTTAGGATGATTTAATCCCTCGAAGCCCCCAGGGGGAGGGCTGAAAGTTATGAACTTTACCCAATGTTAACATATAGCCTAGTATTGGTTATTGGGACCCGGCTCAATGGTAACCGAAACTCTAGAAAACGGTATTTTCATACAAATAGATACATCAAAAGAATCGGATTTTAATGTTGATTTCAAATATATAAGTTTCATTAAGTTTAATCCTACTCATCAAAATTTACGTGCCTGAGAAAAGTTGGCTGATTTTCGAAAAAAGGGGGAAAGACCCCCTAAAAGTTATAGAACCTTAATGAAAATCACACCATCAAATTCCGCGTAGCAGAGAACCCTACTGTAGAGGTTTCAGGCTCTTATCTACAAAAATGTGGAATTTTCCATTTTTTGTCATAAGAAAGATCACGGGTGCGTGTTTATTTGTTTTTTTTTCCCACGGGGGATTGTATCTACCCAGTGGTCCTAGAATATCGTGGGAGGGGTCATTAGAATGGAAATTAAAAGTTCTAGTGCCCTTTTTAAGTGACCAAAAAAATGGAGGGCAATTAGGCCCCCTCCCACGCTCATTTTTCCCAAAGTCACCTGATCCAGATTTTGAAATTTTGTTCCAGCCATTTGTTCAGCATGTTCGAAAATATTATAAGTATGTCTTTTAGGATGACTTAATCCCCCGAAGTTCCCGGGAGGAGGGCTGAAAGTTATGAACTTTACCCAATGTTAACATATAGTATTGGTTATTGGAAAGTATACAGTACAGACGTTTTCAGGGGAGATTTTTCCTGGTAGTGGGGGGGGGGGGGGTCGGGGGTTATGTGGGAGGATCTTTCCATGAAGGACGTTTTCATGGGGGAAGGGACATTGCTATGCAGGGGAAGCCGGACTTCCTAGCATTATTTAAAAAAAGATCAGAAATTAAATATAAAAAAACAAGTTTTTCAACTGCAACAGCAGCAACATCAAAAATTTAAACGAACAGAAAATATTATATATATGATTGGGTTCACCCCTTAGTCAATACCTCACTCTTTAATCCAGAGGTTTTTTAGTACTTTCATAAGAGCTATTTATTCTAATTAACGGCCTTAGTGATTAAGCGGTCATTTTTAAACTCACGGATGAGTTTAGTGTATAAGTTTTTATAATGTTTATAATTAGATAGGTCAATATCACTACTGGTCTTACAGGCTAACTTATATAATTTGTTTTTACGATATGAGGAGACAATGAGGCTATGTGACATCCAGGAGCAAATAGGGATATTTTTCCGGTTAGGTTTACGAATAGGAAAAGTTGAATGGATAATCTCACTTAGCCTTTGTGCAAAACCATTTGTGGCAGAATTTACCTCTTGACAATTTAAGACATCGGACCAGTCAGTGGTTCTTAGGCAATCGATAAAATGGTTTATATTTTCAGAGCTGTAATTTCGAGTAGGTGTTGGGATATTAATTCTAGACCGTAGAGGTAGTGGTTGCGAAGGTAGTGACAAGTAAATAGGAAAATGGTCTGACAGATCTGAAAATATTATATTTGAGGACAGGTCATTTCCCAGGGAAGTGGATACAAAAATGTTGTCAATTAATGTTGAAGATGATCTCACAGGATCGACTCTACTTGGGAAAAAAATTGTGGGTAGAAGACCACTCGCGGTTACCGATTCAAAAAAAGTGTCAGATTCAATATTTTTACCAACATTGAGTAGGTTGCAATTAAAGTCCCCAAGAACTATTGCCTTTTTATGGGGTAGGTTAATAAAATTAGAAAAATCATCAAACAGATTACAAAAACAGGAGGTCGGAAATGGAGGAGGTTTATAAAATAAGGAGAGTATATAGGAATTTTGGCTGATAACTATGTTTACAATTATTGAATAAATACATCTGAGATTTAGTTGTGTAGAGAAAATAGATTCGTACTCTGATAGCCTGGTAAAATTTACATTCGAACGGATGTAAAGTGAGATACCACCAGAACACTTTGTCAATCTCCTGGGCATATGGATTATTTGGCAACCAGGTAGTAAAAAATCACTAGTGTCATCATTATCGGAAAGCCATGTCTCTGTTAATCCTATTACATCAAAACGGCAGACACCATTAAATGAAATTAAATCTTTAAACTTGAGCCACTTATCCTGGATGCTTCTGATATTGAAACAAAGAACATTAAGGGAATTATTTTTTACTATTTTTGGCTTCACATTGGTAGCAAAATCGAAAATATCAAGGTATTTGCAGCTAGCATTTGTTAAGGTACCAGGGGGGCTGCTTATAGGGTTGGCATGCTGATTATCATCTATATCGGGATAATTAAAAGCAATGTTATTAGAAAGGGATAAACTAGTTAAAAACGAAAAGTCACACATTAGATAGTCGTCAGGCGTTCTGATTGTGACTCAATCAGCCTATGTTGGCTTAAAACACTCTCAATTTGAATTTCTGCTTCGAAAACTATGGTCTCGCCGAAGTTGGTTTTTGCCAAATTCTTCAGAATAATGCATTTCAACTGATTGGGTAACTCTAATTGGGAGATGAGCATAGAGGTAACTGTAGCCTAAAGCTGGCTAATTTAAAGTACATGTTTGATTCATCTTCCAAAGCATTTGGAGAAACTGTGTGAAATCTGTGGGGAGTAATTCCAGGTAGCTTTGTCGGTCTTGATGTCTTTCCTTGCGCAGGATTTTCCGGAAGGGGGTTCTTCAGGGTTTTTTTTGGGGGGCACTTGCTATCAAGGGGAACCATGGATTAGTTTTATTTCGGATGAAATTATTCTGAAAATTTTCAACACTAGGGGAAGCATTGGGAACTGTTGGTGTCCTGGGGGCTGCTGGTTGCCTGGGGCCTGTTGGTGGTTCAGGGGCTGTTGGTTGCCTGGGACCTGTTGGGGGACGGAGGACTCTTGGTGTCCTTGGGACTTGCATTGCTACAAAAGGGATTGGAAGTTGTTGCTCTTTTGCTATTCATAGTATCTCTGCCCTTTGTTTATATTTGGGAAAGTTTCCTTTATCTAGGGACTGGTGTTTGCCCTTACAATTAGTAGATATTGGGTCAAATTGACAGTTTGACTCATTATGGTCCTTGCCTAGGCAAATCTTACAAATATTGGAATCATCTCTACAGTATTTATCTGAGTGCCCAAGCTTTAGAAATTTAGTACACTGTAATGGTATTTTATTGAAAGGCGTGAATGATTTTTGTTGGCCAAAGAGGAACACTTTGTCAATATTAAATTGTCCTTGAAGCTCAAACAACACAGTTTTAAAGTTTGAGGTTTCAGTGGTTTCGTGACCAAGGGTATGAACACTAGAGACCGGAATGCATTCACCTTTTTCGTTCATCAATGCTTCCATCAGGTCCGAGTTTAGAAACGATTTAGGGACATTGTAGAGCACTATCTTTGTTTGTATCGGGTTTGGGGACCACAGGTGGCCTGTGACAACAACATTTTCAACACTTTTTAGCTCCATTACCTTTTTCACTGAAGTGGGATCGTTCAAAAGGATATCTAGGGATCCTGATCTGTTTATATTCATATTAAAGTTGCAACGAATGGTCTTGAAGAGGGAAACTCGCAACTTTAGTAGATCACGGTTGGTAAACAAGCAATTATCAGATTGGGGAACTAGTTGAATAATTACCGGTGAATCGGCTAGATTTCTTGAAGAGTTGTTCGTGGTATCGGTTTGATGTATTATTGCTGAATCTGGTGGACTTTTTGTTCTCTGTCTTCTACGCTTAGCCGAGTTTACTATATTAAAGCCTTCTTCATCTTTTTCAGTATCAGTTGTTGAGGGTGATGGACATTGGGTGGAATCCATGTTTAGGGTATGAATACCCTTCAGAGAGGTCGCTGGTACATTCGCAGCTTTAGGGGGGTTCTAGCAAGGGCTTTTGAAGATGGTTGAAATGGTGACTTACTCATATCCCTATGAGGAGGTTGTTTTGGAGGCTCCTTTTTTCCAAACATTTGAGATCACAATCACAAATTCACAATTTCAAAATCACAAATTCGAACACTAATTTGAAATTGTTTCTCAATAAATTCAAAATAATCAACAATAACGAGAAAAGTACCAGTAATCTGGTTTACTAATCAGTTGCCAAGAAATTTGAACATTCACTATTTTAACAAAGTTAAATAGATTAATGGGTCACCTTAAGTCAAAGTATACACAAGTCTTATCCAAGACAGGAATTATTCACGTTTATAGAAAGTGTGGTCATATAAACTTTGGAGGGGGCTCATTGGATTGGTGGTCAGACGCTCTAGTGCTCTTTTTAAGAGTCAAAGTGATCAGAGGGCAGCTAACCCCTCCACTCTACGCACGCGTCGTATTGTCCCGAAATGCATCTAATAGAAATTTTGAGATAGCCATTCTCTTCAAAATAGTCTAATATCATATAAAAAGGCTTTTGGGGTTGAAACAAACCCCAGAGATTAGGAACAAGGGGTAAATTTTCTTCCTTTCTTCGCGATTTTGTTTTATTTTTAGCAAGGGTTGTAAGTTATGCCCATGGGGTATTTAAGGTTGTTATGGAAGGGCTGGTTGTTTAACTTCAGAAGAGGCTCAGTCTTTCTCCCTGAAAAAAAAAACTATGTCAATATAAAACGAACAGAAATTAATCAAAAAAACTTTTTGCAAAAAATTGTCAAAGACACTGGAAAAGCGCATGTTTTTGAGTGATAAGTTCTAAGAATCAAATGAATGATTATATTACTAACTTTATCATAATAAAACAAAAATATCACTTACTCTTGTTTTTCTTGAAGGTTTGAACGTTGAAAAAAACAGCTGTTAAAACAGCTATTTTTGAGCAAAAACAGCTGTTCTCTGTTTTTACCAAAAAACAGAATAGAAACAGAAACAGGTCTCCTGTTTTTTTCTTATCTGTTCTGTTGTTGTTCTGTTTCTTGCAAACCCTGTTTATTTTTTTTTTCTGTTTCTTAAAAAAAAAACAAAAAAAACAGTGCCCATGCTTTCTCAGAGGCAACGCTATAGCTTTTAGTAAAGAGCCATAAGGCTTCTATGTATTATTATTTACTTATTTGTATTTCTTTTACCATATGCCCTTCATATACAAAGAGTGGTCGTATAAACTGTGGAGTGTTCATTCGATTGAAAATCGAAAGTTCTAATACCATTTCTAAGATTCAAAAGTTATTGGAGGGCAACCAACTCTCCAGCAGCCTTTCCCCCAAATTCATCCGATCAGAATTTTCAGATAGTAACTTTGTTGAAAATAGTCCAAGGCCAATTAACTGTGCCTCCTGGGTTGACCCCCTAGCCCTGAGACGGGGGCTGTAAGTTATGCAAGTTGCCCCTTGTTAAGAAATAAGTTTTTTTTTATTGGAAAAGAGGGTACATTTGATCCTGGTCTCTATGAAGGCTCAGGAAATTAAGGTGAAACTTTAAGGAAATGTTCGGAGAGGTGCCAAACAAAATCAAAACGCATTATGTGCTTGCTGTTTATGAAAAATGAATATCAACAATATTTAACGAACGACTGATGGCATTAAATTTAAACTTTCAAAGTTTGTTAAAAAGATGTTGAAGAGAGATTGCTGGGCAATCCCCCCACTCTCCATGCCTTTTTTGGAGGCCCCTCTCCTCAACACTGATCGAAATTTTGAAATTGTCATTTTGTTCAAACTAGTATAAAGGTGTAATGAAAGAATGAATTAAGTTTTTTTCCTTTTTTTGGAAATATATTAATGAAGTAATAATAAATGAATGAAAAAAGAGGAAAACGAAATATAAGGAAATATAACACAATTCTCAAAACAACAAAAAGAAGATCATCCAGCGAATCAATTAGAACCAAGATATCAATTACATTTTGAACACAACATATAATTTGCTTATAATTCATACATTATACTACAGATAAATTAAACTTTAAGAAAATAACACTTTAAAATCATGTTTTAGATCAAGGGGATTTTCGAATTTTTTTCGTCTTTCAAAAACGGCGGTACGGGGATCTATAGCTTCATAGTTTGAGGTAACTCTTCGATTGCTAGCCCAAGGTGGGAGACGAAGAAGGTACTTACAATATTTATAATAATAATAACGGAGAGCTCTTTTATCCCCTTCCGATAATATTGACCAAAAGGGAGACAACCACTGAATATGCGGCATAACAAACACACTATAGAGGCGTGCAACTAAAAAACCGCTGAACAGTATTTACTACCAACAGGGAGTCCTTAGATGCGGCGAGTTTTTTCAGCAAAATGCTGAATATGAGCCATAGGAGTCAAATTAAGGTTTGAGTTTATTATTCTTTTTAATATCTGTTCGTTCAAGGATTCATCTGTAGTAGTACCTGTTGCTTTTTTTGTTTGATCCATTTAATTATTTTGATTAATTTAAAAAAATATTTTCAAAATAAAAGCTTTCCAAAGGAAAGTAAAGTGCTATATTTATTCAACGTGTAAATGAGACCCGAGACGAACAGAAACTTAAAAGAATAATCAAGACCAACTTTAAGCGAAAAGAAATTACCACAAAGAGAAAGACATGTCCCAGGATTGAAGAAAACGTCCATCCATTCTGGAAGTCCCAGAGACTTCTTCTTGTCCGACTCTAAGCTAGCTTAAGCGCTTCGTGTATATTTAAGAAGATGTGTTAGTCCATGCCCTGACGATGCGTAATAGACGTAGCGTAATTCTAGATGGGGATCTTAACTGATTTGACCACTTTTTTCATTTGCAAAAATTGAAAGTGCCAGGACAATTTGTTGATTAACGAAACCAACTTCACCTTCAAAGGAAATCTATGCCTTCTTAACCTGTTTAGTGCCATCTGTTTTTAGCTTATTTCTTGTTCATTTTTTGCAAAGGTTTTTTAGATAAATCTCAATTTGAAAACTATCACATACCACTTTGTAAATTAATGCAGTATACTTGCCCAAATGTATTAATTCTATGAATATTACTTTACTCTTAAAAAAATAATACATGCAAAGGAAATTGCAAGCAAGACTTAGCTAGTTTTCACATCAATTGTTTTTTTTATACATATAATGTTTTATCCATAAGTTTGCATTATTATTGGTTTTGTTTCTGCTGGTCCTAATTTTAACTTCACTTTTCTTTGTAAGACTACTTTTCCGAAAAGTTTTTTTTTATTAAATTAATTTTTAGTAAAGAACGAACCCCAGAGAATCAGGCAGCAAAGCCACTCAAACATGACATAATTCTATATGTGAAGACACAATTTTTGTCAAAAATTGTGTTTTATTTTTGATAATATCTTTTATTACTGACAAAAAGTACATTGATATATATATATATATATATATATATATATATATATATATATATATATATATATATATATATATATATATATATATATATATATATATATATATTTCCATTCAAACGAGTCTTCGAACAAATCTGTATGATGTTCCAGTGCCCTCCTTGCGAGGAAGAAGAAAAATAATCATTGCTACCCGTGCTAAAAAAACTTGATTTTCTTTGTTATTCAAGATGGTGGCTCTGTATCTTTCCTGTATAGGGGTTTCGACATTGATGATTCCAATTTTTCATTTCGACCCAACACCATTTTCGAGAGTTTTCATTTCGACCCAACACCATTTTCGAGGGTTTTCAGGATATCTTTCCAAATTCAATAAATTTGTTGTCGTAATAAACTTTTACTTTTAAGATTGATCAAAATCACAATTACCATTCATGAATCAGCCTCAAATAAAAATGTTTACTCACCTGACACTTTTTTTTTCCTAAAAAGTTTGAATTTTCGGGTAAATTTTAAGAAGTAAACTTAGTTATTTATAGGTTGCAGCGACTTGAAACCATGGTTAGTATTTCTTTTCTTTTCCTCATGATTAAATATTCAGTAGGTCTTCTGTTTTTTTTTTCTACTTCTCGATTTCTCACCTTTTTTTCATTTTATCTTCTTTTGTTTCTAACGTATTTACCTTTTATTAAGGAATTTCACGGTATTCAAGTGTAATTTCTCTGTTTTCTCTGTTTTTTTCTATTTCTTTTGTATTGTGTAGTTCAGTGTATTATTTGTTGTACTTGTGGTCTTATTGTTTTAATAATTTTCTAGTATGTATAAATTGATGAAGGTGATGAATATCGTAAATTTTTGTCACCTTTTCGGTCTTCTGAGATTAGGGGTAAAGGTCCAGTGCGACTCTTATGCGGGTACCATTGGCGGGGGGTGATTATTTAAAACAATTTGAAGATATCCTTTGCTAGATTAAATTCTGGTCTATCCACTTATTCGTGATTTTCTTTAGTTCGGGGGGGGGGGTATTTTTTCTGAGGGGAGGTATAAAAACACTTGAAAATACACAAAAAATTATTTATGTGCATTTTTGTTACGTTTTTATGAGTCGAATAAACATTGGGGGGGGGGGTCAAACCCCCTAATCCCCCCCGGATATGGTCCAGGAATAAATAGCTATTTTTTCCTTTCAGACATATTGATCTCACTTGGTTCAAAGTTGCAGATTCATCATCAAAACGAAACTAGTGGAATCCCCAATGGTCAGCCATTTACAGCGTATGACCACGATCCTGATGTTAAGCCAAGGTTGAAGGCTGTGGCTGTGTCAGATAGCGGTGTTTTTTTCTCATCCACAGTTGATCACCAATCGTCCCTCCATTATATTCCATTGAATAATAATCAATTAAAAGGATCAGATGCTCAAAATTTGCTTAGTAAGTTTCTTAGTTATTACTGTTATTAAAAGGGGTGGGCCCACTATTAGTGGATCGTCAACCATTCAAGTATCATAATTGCTTTTTAACGAGAAAGAGTTTTGCTGTAAATGGGTGTACTTTCTCTGGCTACATTTATTAACACTTAGAAAGCGTTGTTGGCTGAGGGAAAATCTCATGTTTGTATTATTTTCATTTTTTTTAATCTTATTTATGAAGTACTCCCTCCTCTAAGGGGTATACCAATATCATTAAAATATAAAACTAATAATCTATATTTATGTACGTCTCACTCCTAAGAAAACGAATTTAAAATCATTAAAATCAACTAATTTTCTTAATGGAGAAGAATAACATTTTACTAATTTCGTATACTACCATGTTAAAGAGTTTGCTTTAATTCTATTAGTTTAATTATGTGATGTATTATCACAAGCCAATCATGTTTTGTGAATTAAAATAAGCTACATCCTGTAGAAGGAGGGAGGGTTGCAGCCCTGCCTAAACCTCTTGTTTTTCTAAATTGAAATTTCCACTTTAGAAGACAAGTTGATGTGGCTAGAACCCTTGTTACGGATTTATTGAAATAAAAATTTGCGAAAAATGAACTTTTTAAAGAAAAGTAAAGAACCATATCAAACTTAAGACCGGCAGAAATAGAGTTCAATAATAATTCAAACTCATAAGGACCAGAGATTACAATTAAAGAATAAATGAAACCCAAAACGAATATAACTTGAAATTAATGATTCTACAAATATGAAACAGTTCGTATTGACAAATTGTAATTAAAGAAGGGCTCGGCTCAATAGTAACCGAGACTCTGGCTTTTTATGCTGATTCCAAATTTATAATATTTATTAATTTTAGTCTTACCCGCTAAAAGCTACGAGCCTGATTTTTGCATGTGTAGAATTTATACAGGCAAAAATGTATAGCATAGTATTCACGTAAATTTGCCTGATTTTGGAAAAAGGAGGGAAACGACCCCAACAATTCAAGGAATCTTAATGAAAATTGCACCTTTAGATTCATAATATCAGAGAACCCCACTTTAGATGTTTCAAGCTCCCATCAGCAAAATTAGTGTTGTAAAATTACCGTGAAATAAAAACTCGGCAAGTAAAATTGGTAAAATAAGGTTAAATTGTAAAATAAGGTAAAATTGGTAAAACAAGGTAAAATAAGGTACTTCCTAGGAAATACAGGGTAAAATTGGTGTTTTAGAGTTGTCCTGACCAGTTGAGGATTACTTTTCAACATCACTTACAGCTTTTAATGGAATTTTTTGATGATTCTGATTTTCCTGGACTTAAAAAGGTAATGCTCCTTCATCTAGAGTTTCATCAATTTAATTAACTGTCTAGTCTATCTTTTTAGTTATCTTTTGCCTAGAGCCTTAGCAATTGGACAGTTCCTGATTTTGGACATTCATTTTGTAAAATAAATAAACAATGAAATTAAATTTACCATTATTTGGAAGTAAAATCATATTTGGAATTGGTTTCTACATTTAAACCTAAGAAATGTTACCCTAACAGCCTTGCGTATTTAAATAGCCGTATTCAGCCACATTCCTCACATCACATACATGTTATTTTTCATTTATTTATAAAAGTCCCGAATACAAGTAAAAAAGAGGTTTGTAACATTTTGATTACTTAGATTAACCAAGCACTTGATCATAATAACGGAACATTTAGTCACTTTCACAGTCATTAAGACTGTCATCAACGGGATGCTCCTCTCCTTCAGTCCTAGATTCTACCTCCACCCCAACCCCTTAGAGCTAATTCTGTACCCTCTCATCATCTCTAACTTAGAGATAATTCTGTATTTATCTGAATATTCTTTCAAAACAACTGCTGAAACACAAGAGCCGTTAAACTAGGATAAGAATTTCTTTTGGACACCTTAGTCAGTAACATTTGGTAGCATTCAGTAACTCATTCGGTTGCAATTGGTTGAAAAGCCTGCTAAACCTTAGAAAAGGGCACTGAAACTTTCAATTCCCAATTGACCGAACCCCCTCCAAAGCCAATTTGACCACCCCTTCAAAATGAAGTGTTATTAAGAAAAAATAAACGAACAAATATTAATACATTGAACGACCTTTGACGGCCTTTTAAACCGGGCATAAATCATATACGTAGAACAAAATTTTATTCAATCCTTTTTCTGCCAGCCTCTTCGCGCTTTTGTGCTCTGAAAATTGCTAGACGTCGTAAAATATGTCAGTAAAATATGTAAGATACTGGTAAAGTACGTAAAATACCAGAAAAAAAAACCGCAAATTACGTAAAATAGGTAAAATACTAATTTTACGGGGATCCATAAAATTATGGTAAAATGTGTAAAATACGTAATTTTAACATGACCAATTTTACCAGTTACAACACTAAGCAAAATTGTAGATTTTTTTTCAAGGGTAATCTCATAGAACCAATGGTCCTAGAAAATTAGGAGAGGGCTCATTTGAATGAATTAAAAGTTTTAGTGCCTTTTTTAAGTGACTAAAAAGATTGGACGGCAACTAGCCCCCCTTTTCCACCTCTTTTCCCCCAAACTTTTCCGATCAAAATTTTGAGGCAGCCATTTTATTCAGCATAGTTGAAACGTCCAATAACTATGCCTTTGGGGATAACATGACCCCCCAAGGCCCCTGGGGAAACGGCTGTAAGTTATGAAATTTGCCCATTGTTTACATGTATTATTGGTTATTGGGAAAGTATACAGACATTTTTCAGGAGAGATTTTCTGATGGGAAGGGGGTCAACGGGGAGAATTTACCGTGGGGAGGGAAGTTTCCGGGTTGAACTCTCCAGGTGAAATTTTACGCTTGGTAAATTTGACAGAATTCTTGTACTATAGTTTTTTTATTTGTCTTACTACTCTTTGCCGGCTCAATTTTGAATGTGGGGATATTCTGGAGGAATTGTCCTGGATAAACTTTTCAACAGGGTCTAATTGTCTGAAGAATTTTTCCTTGGCGGGGATTTCCGTGAGGAAAATCTCCTATTGGGGAATTTTTCGTGAGATAAATTCTCCACAAGTAAATATTCCTAGGGAGCAACTTCCTAAGGAGAAAGCAGATTTCCGAGAGAAATTTTTCACGGAAGGGGGGATCTCTGGCATGATTTGAAAAGCGATTATAGATTTAATTCTTTTTCATATGAAAGTATACTAGAAGAATTTTTCGGGCGGAAAATTTTCCAACGAGGATGGAATTGTCCGAAAGTAAACTTTCTATCAGTGGAGGGTATTTTATGTGGAAGGAACTTCCCACGGAGGAGTTTCCCCTGAGGGGAAAGAAGTTTTATGGAGGGGAAGCCAGATGTCCTGATATTACTTGAAAAACTATCTGAAAAAAAACAACAAGTTTCTTCAACTGAAAGTAAGGCGCAAAATTAGAAGTTAAAACAAACGTAAATTATCCTGTATATGAGGGGCTTGCGCCCTCCCCAATACCTCGCTCCTTACGCTAAATTTTGACTTTTCCCCCAAATTTTTAAAGAACGACTCCGTAAAGACAAGGACCGTCTAATTAAATTAAGAAGCTTTTTTTAAAGTACTAAAAACTTTAGGGTGAAGAGTGAGGTAGTGAGGAGGGGGGTAAACCCCTTCACATACAGAATAATTTCTGTTCATTTTAGATTTTAATGTTGCTCTTTACTTTCAGTTGAAAAAACTTGTTTTTTTTTATTTAATAAAGGTAACAGATACTGATAGGCCTATAGATGAATAAATAAATCTTTCAAGTCAAACTTAAAACTAACAAAAATTACTTCAAAGACGAGTTTAGCTACAACCCCCTCTTCTAACCGTGAAAGTTCCAAGGTCTGTTGCGTCATTTGCGCTTTATTGAAAACTATTTGTATTTTGAACCGCGTGCTTTTGTTTCTCAAATAAATATAAATATAAATTAAATATTTATATAAATAAAAATAAGTAAATATAAGTAGAAATATAAGTATTGTATTAACAAATATAAATTTTATATAAATATAAATAAGTATAAAATAGAAACAAATAAAAATATGAAAAATAAATCCCTATAATAATCAACATGACTGGAAAGAATTAATGAAAATAAAATGAATATTTAATATATAATAATTTTAATCCCTGGAGACTTTACAGTTCAATTTTTTTACTTTTATTTATTTTTCAAAATTACACATAAAAAAAGATGGGTACTTGTATTATATAGCCCGACCACTCAAGTTGTTTATCCACTGACGCAATGTAGAACCGATTTTTTGTTAGTTTCTTTCAGCTTAGCCTGAGACAAGACAAAGAGAAGTGACAGAATAGATGGGAAGTATAAGATTTGGGCTGTATGTTTGCACATTAGGGGGGGGGGGGATAAAATATTTGGACAATGTGAAGTTAGATAACAATTCTTATTTCATGAAATGCAGAATAACTGTACCTAACAAATTAGGCTGGAAAACACACCATACTTCCCCTCCCCCTCCCCTAATGTGCATTTATCTAGCCCAATTTTTTTTCTGTAGTATTTTATTTTGTCATACTTAGGTATATTTCGTTAGGATTGAGGGTCTGAGAAACAGGTTCTACTTAGATGAAGAATATTAGGTCAGGGCTATATCATACAAGTACCAAAAAATTTATAGTACCTTTTGAGGTAAAAAAGAAAAAATAAATCATAAAAGTGAAGTTTTGAATTGATTAGGGCACAGGAATAGCGTGCACTGTTCTGTTGGCTTCATGTGGTTTGACGCTGCATTGAATTGTTAGTAGAAGTAGTAGTGCGATAGAGATGGATTGTACTCTCAGTCAAGCTAAAGTAAAATTCTGGTCTCAAATATTATTGCTAAACCTTAGCGAAATTGAACTTCATTCTCCATAAATGTAATGTTTACATCATAAATTGTAAGAAAATATATACTTGTATTATTCTGTTTAACATTTCTCACTTGGACATTCATCAGGAAAAGATAGCTTCGTTCATCAAATAAGATACTACAAATTTAAATTATTTGAAATTGTAGATATTTTCATTTTCGTTCAAATGAGCCTTTTCGCCTAGGGTTGCTAATTGGATACTTTTTATGTCAAAAGGACAAATATTAATTTCTATGTACCAGGACATAATCATAGGTAAATCGTTCACATCGCTCTAAGTAAAGAGCGATGTGGGCACAATCTATTATTATTAATTTTTTTTTGTCTCAGACCAGGGCACTTTGTATCGAAGGACTTGTCCTAGAAACCTCGAAAACGGCTCATTCAATTAGAAATTGAAACTTCTAATGCCCTTTTTAATAGTCGAAAGTGATTGGAGGGCAACTAACCCCCCTCCCACGCCCACCATTCCCCCAAACACATGAATTAAAATTTTGAGATAGCCATTTTGCTCAACATAATTGAAAGATCTGGAAATTGCGTCTTTGAGGATGATACCCCCCCTCACAGCCCTCAGGGCAAAGGTTGTAAGTTATGCCTTGGGGGCATATAAGATTTGTATAGAAAGGGTGATTGTATAAACTTCGGAGGGGCTCATTGGATTGGTAATCAGAATTTCTAGTACCTCTTTTAAGATTCAGAGTGATCGGAGGGTGGATACCCCCCTCTTAATGCTTCTGATAGAAATTTTGAGATGGATATTTGTAGTTGTAGGAACTTTCAAAAAGGCTCATCCGATTAGAATTCGGGTGGCAACAAGCCCCCCCCCCCTCACACGAACCAATTCCCAAAACACATCTAATCAAAATTTTGAGATTGCCATTTTGTTTTGCGTAGTTTAAAGGTCTAGAAATTTTGTCTTGAAGAATGACAATCCTCCCCCACAGCCCTCAGCGCAAGGGTTGTAATTTATGTCCCGAGGGCATATATTGTTTTTATGGAAATGGTGATCGTATAAACTCCGGAGGGGGCTCATTGGATTGGAAATCGGATGTTCTAGTTCCTTTTTTAAGAGTCAGAGTGATTGGGGGTGCCCTCCCCCATGTCGTATTTTCCGAAATTGTATCAGATAAAAATTTTGATAGCCATTTGCTTAAAAAATTTTCAAAGATCATATAATAAGGCCTTTTGGGGGGACAGAATCCCCCAGAGTCTGGGGATAAGGGTTGTAATTTATGCCCCAGGGGCATATAAGGTTTTTATGAAAGGGGTGGTATTATGTTTTATGGAACACGACGGACGGATTCAATTGAAAGCAACTAGCCCCCCTCCCTTACATCCTCTTTTCCCAAAACGCATTCAATTGAAATTGTGAGATAGCCATTTTGTTATCAATAGTCCAAAAATAAAAAAAACAATGTCTTTAGAGTGAATACAATCCCCCAGGACCCATGGGCAAGGGTTGTAAGCTATGCCCCGGGGCATATAAGGTTTTTTTATGGAACGGGTGGTCGTATAAGAATTGGATCGGATGGAGCTCGTTTGATTGGAATTCCAAAGTTTTAGTGCCCTTTTTAAGAGTAAAAAATGAATTACGGGCAATCAGCCTCCCCCCCTAGTCTATCTTCCCCAAAACATATCCGATCGATATTTTAAGAAATCTTTTTTGTTCAGCCTTGTTGAAAGGTCCAGTAATTATGTCTTTGGGGATGTCAACCTCCCCGCAATCCTTAGGATAAGGGCTGTAAGTTTGGCAATTCGTACATTGTTTACACACAGGATATCTTTTTGAGAAAGGTATGCATGTTTGAACATTACTCTCCATGAAGACAAAGGGCATTCAGGTGACCCTTTCAGAGAATGTTGAGGGTAGTGTTGAGCTAGATCAAAACACGTTATGTGTATAAGGATTGTCAAAAGGGTGTAGCACGGGGATAACTAAGTATATTAGTTTGGAAAATTCAGGAAATGATAAGGGATATGATCAAAAAGGCGATATTTGCATCCTACCAGTACAGCTACCACCACTACTACTACCAGACTACTCTATTTACAGTATTGAGTGGAAATTCGGACTAAATCAAAAGACACTATGTGCTTGCGAATTGTCAAAATAGTGGATCTCAAGAATTGATTTGGGTATTAAGTTGGAACTTTAAGAGAATACTTATAGGGGAAAATCATCTCACAAAAAGGCAATATGTGCACACTACTGCCAATACTACTGTTACTGCTTCATTTACTACTACTAGTACTACTACTTTAATTGATACTACTTGCAAGGCTAGGAGCACTGAGAGGAAAATTTGATAACATACATGTTATCAAAAGGACATCAGCAATTTCATAGTAACGGCTAATTGTATGAAGTTGAAACTTCTAGGACTTGATGAGAGGGATGTTCTACTGATCAAAAGGCAATATGTTAATACTATTACTAGCATTATCAATACTACTACTGTGACTACTATTACAACTATGCCTAAGGATATGAAGGTGAAATTTTCAAGGAATTTTGAGGGGGAAAGGTGAACTTCACAACACGCCGTCTGTATGCGGATAGTCAAAAGGGTGTAACAGCAATATCTTAGGAACCGTTTGGTGTCTAAAGTTGAAACTAACAGGGCTTGTTGTGAGGGATGTTGAACTAACCAAAAGAAAAGATTTTCATCCTAGTGCTACTGCTTCTACTTGTACTACCACTACTGTTAATATCATTACTACTTCTATTACTACTACTGCCACTAAAACAAAATATATTTTACATGTTCTCACTTTTTTTTACTTTCATAAATAAAAATGATCAAAACTTTAAGGAATAAATATCAGTACATGTTAATTAAACTGACAATCCATGGTCATTCGTTTTTATTTTTCTTTCAGTAAAGCGCAAATTATGTTTTGGTCTTGAGAAAGCATGGGGGTTATCAGCTGTACTAATGTTAGCTTTTGCTCGTTTTTAGTTTGATTCGGTAATTTATTGTAATTTCTGTTTGTTATGAGTTTCATTTACTTACTGATAGTGATTTCTGGTAGTTTTACGCTTGGAAGAATATTTGACTTTATTTCTGCTAATTTTTTACTCAATGTAGCTCTTTACTTTCTTTGGAAAACTCGTTTTTGGAACAACGTTAAATTAATGACATGAAAGGGCGAAAAAGGACACATTTTATAAATTTGGGACATAAAAGTACAAAAATGTTACATATTTTATAAGCTTACGACATAAATGAAACATTTCCAAACTGGGTATATATTTTGGTAAAAAAAAATGTCACTTCACCAAAGTAGGGCTTTTTCTTGGTATTTTTTTTTTTTTCTTTTGGACATCCAGGTTTTGCAAGAGATGTAAGTAAAGGATTTCTTCCAAACTAAGAGTTTACATGTTTATATGAGTTTCGCGTTTTCACACTAAGTCCATTTTGTATGAATATTTTATATGAATTTTTACAGTTTTATTATATTTGATGTTAACTGGCCACTTTGAAAGAAGTTTACAAAGCGTCTTTTTGTCAATAATACAATCAGTAAAAATAAACAACCTCTAGTTGTTGAGATTTCAAGATCGACACATTTTAGCTAAAGATGGCACGTTTTGGGTTGATCAGGGGACACATTCATGGACCAAAAAGTTGGCAACTCTGCCTCGTATGTTCTGCGACCAATGGCTCGATACGGTCACCCCGGGGGAAAAAAGGAAACATCAATGCAACCTATGCCAAAATGTAATTTACCTTGGTACTCAAGGTGGGGCATTGTAAACGTCCAGTTAAGAGTTTTCGACAATGAGTATTCGAACAGTGCACTTTTTATCTCAGTTTGACGTAATTTTTAAGGAGTTTCAGGCTCTTTCTAAAGTTTCTAAAAAAAATCTCGTAATACAAGGAAGTTACTGATTTTATGAAGACATTTTCTTCATAAAATCATATTTTAAATTTTGACTGCTACTGGAAAATTGCTGTGAAAATTTTTTACTGTTTTTTTTTTTTTTTTTTTTTTTTTTTTTTTTTTTTTTTTTTTACTTCAATTCTTAGAAATGAGGTTTTGGGGTCAGAGACCTTGTCAGTAAGATGCCTACAAGCTCCTATATGCTTGAAATTGCTTTGATACCAGTATATTACCATCTGAACCTCGATTTTTTAGCCATTAAAAAGTGAGACGTATTAAGTAGTCTTCCTCATGGCACTGGAACATAGGGTTATGCAAGGCCTGCCTTTAGGGTTGGGGTGTTATAAGCATTTTTCTTAGGAAGGAGAGGATCAAAGTCATTGATATGCGTAATTTTACACGCAATATATCTTGAATAGGTCTTTGGGGTCAATACTAGAAAAACTCACCTCATCCCCAAGTGGTTAGAATATTTATTTCATTCAAGGGCACAATTTTTTTTTTGGGGGGGGGGACGAGAAAAATACGTGGAAACGAGGTAAATAGTGAACGAGAAAAATACGGGGAAAATCTTGATTATAATTGGAAGGATGGCATGGGTCCGAAGGCACCATCTCCAGGGATACGCCTGCACCTATGGCTGTTTTTCTTTCTTGCTTTTTCTTGTTCACAGCCGAAACCTAGCTTTTCATTTTCTTCAATGTTTGTAACATATTTTTCTCTAACTCATTTTTCTATCGTTTTTATTTTAAGGCCCAAGAAACTGTTCAATTGAAGGTCTTTGTTATATTCAGCCTGAACTCACACTGATATGGACTGATAGCACTTCAAGAGCAATTCATAAGGCTTCTATTGCGTCTGGCTGGTCGCTGTTCGACGATAGTCATGTATTGATAGAACTTGGGAAGGAAGATTTACCCAAAAGTGTTGTTTATGATCACTGTTCTAAGTAAGGCAATTTTGATATTCCATTTAATAACTCCTTTTACTTAAGTAGTAATAAGTGTTTGGTATGAAAAAACAAGAAAAAAAAAGAGTAGGCCTACATCAGTGCTACCCATGCGAAAAAGTAATTTTCCTTGTTGTTCAAGGTGGAGGGATTCAAGTTTCCTCTGTGGGTTTTTCTGTGGGTTTTTCTGACTCCTCAGAAAATGGTCGAGAAGGGGGAAAGGCTGATGCATTCGTTACCATTATTTAATTATGAATGGCTTGACACATATATTTATTATCGCTAACAAATTCAGTTTTATTCCTGTATACAAGGATTAATTCTGCTAGTCGAGATCGACTAGCTTTAGAAGTCGGCGATGTCGACTCGATTTAGAAAACCTAACACTGTAATTTATTCCAAATTTAATCCGGCTTAAATATTAATAGATATTCACATGTCAAATGCCTGTGAACTGTTCACTCAGTCTTTATTTCCTACTAATTTTGGTTGTTATATGGCTATTTTTTTTGTAGGAAATTATTTGTAGTGACACCCACGTTTCCTTTTTCAGGGTTTGACGCCTGAAAGATTCGGAAACTCTCTAACTGCCCCAGCTGTGCGTTAAGCATAAGCGTTTTTTGTTCATTTTACAAGTCAGAATTAATTTCTAGGAGGGGGAAACAAAAAAAACAACAAATATTGAAGAACCATCCTCTTACATTAAAATCAACGATGTGATTGAATTTAGAATAAATGAAAGAACATGTAGTCAAATGTTTAATTGAAACTGGATCCTACAAGTGACCTTTGGCTTATCTCCTTGTGATCTTGATTTACTTAGAGGACGGGATACCTTAAAATCCTTTTGCGAGCCTCAGCGTCGGCTGACTGTTCTAAAGATAAAGGGTTCATTAGCAAATTCTCCCAGAGAACTAGCTATCATCCAGAGCTGTCGAGAATCAATGCTTTGACTGAAAAGACCGTAAAATTCTACGTCTCTTATCTACAATCTTGTCAATCAAAGCGAGTAGTACCACAAGGAACTCCCAAAGTAGTCGAATTGCTCAAGTGATAATTCCTTTGACCTTTCAGCGTTCCCTGAACAGGTATGCTAGAAAATTTTTAGAGGCTGCCCTTTCCAGATTTTTAAACGGAAAGTTCCTGTCTATTTAATCTAGAAAAACAAAATTCCCACTTTCTGGTAATGTATATTTCATTAAAACTGAATATCCCTGGTACAAAACAAGGGAATTTAAATGGTTGTTCTAAGATGTCCAGGAACCTCGATGTCGGCTTTTAGTATTCTGTCATTTATTCGGATTTTTATCCAATCCCTACAAGTTATAGCTAGACCGCCCATTCTATTTTCAATAGTTTGGCTACACAAACTAAAAAAGTTTATAATGGACGAGACAAGGTGATCCTTTTAGGAACCGCATATTCTTAACTTCTTTGAAGCTTTTCTTTCTTTTGATAAAATGACTGTAGACACTCCGTTGATAAATTAGGCTTACCAAAATATCCCCCTATCTCTGTTTGGTGCAAGCCCTCTATGTATATGTTTTTAAACACATCATAGCCTCTCTACATGCCTACCGTAAACCTTTCCCGCTGGAAATGTATTGTCTAGGCTATTCACACTAGAATGAGCTTGATTTATTTGACGTGTCCAAGCCTCGTAATTTGCCATCGGTCAATAAATAACGAGTTAAGTCTTAGAGCCATCTAGTGGGCACCCCCCTATGGAAAACCGAGGTGCAATAACCATCATAGATGTGTAAGTGCTTCCATCTAGGATTTCCAGAGATTTCGGTTGGTTTCTGCTTTTTTTTTACTAAGTCCGGGGCTGAGTCAGAGGTACGGTAACATATATCTCCTGGACCTTAATCGTGAGTGGATTTATTAGTAATAAATGTAAGTATAAAATGCTCATTTGCGCTCAAGCACAAAGACGATGTGCAGCCAGAAAATTTAACTTTTAAACCAAGAAAGAGGAAGTGGAGTCATGCAAGTATTTTCCAATCTATTTGCTTGAAAGATCAACTTGGATCCCAGGCTCCTCCGGCATCCCCCGACCTACCAACATAAAATTCTCCACATAAGCAGAGATTCTATAAACATCATTATCTAGAATAAAATCTGTTTATTTTTCTTACCCAAAAATAAACTCTCTGATTTCACTTACTGAAATTCAGCATTATTTGAGAATTTTGAGAATTTAGTAGATGTCTAATAGTATTCTTATAGAAGATCAGGAATTTGATGAACACTACTGTCTATAGCCTAATGTACGACAGGAGCAGGAATTCTATTTACGGAACAGACACTAGTTTCACTGGCAGACAATATTCCCCTTTTTTGCTGTTTCTTTATTTTTGTCATTATGTCATGTCAGTAAAGCTCCACAGTTTTTTTTTTTTTTTTTTTTTTTTTTTTTTTTTTTAAGTTGATCTATTCAGATGCCAAATCAATTAAATTCGCTTTTTAAATTTGTTTTTAAAGCCTAAATACTTGATTGAGCAACTTCGCATGTTCGGAACGAAACGCCCTAAAACAAGAATAAGGTTTCAAATGACGTAATTTTACGTTTGAATAGTGTTTACGCTGGATTAAAATTAAAAAGCGAAGATAATGTTTGTTTGTTTTTTTAATCTACCAAAAATTGTTGGGTACTTGTGTCTTATAGCCTAATGAAATAAAACAAAATATGATGAAAATATAATACTTTATGAACAAATTTATGAAAACTACAACAAAGAATTATGGAAAGAGGGCCGCCCAGACAACATTATATTAAATACGTAACCTAAACTAACCTAACCTAACCAAAATGACAAATGAGTGTTTGATTGAAATATAGCTATAATGTTGTGTCTCACTGAACCAAAGCTGATATTGTTTGGTATAAAGACCATGAAAACCGGTTATTGTCTCATGTTCGCGATACAAGATCTTGAGTGTGGTGGCTATAAGACAAAAGTACCAATTGTTGTTTGTGATCGTTGTTCTGAATAAGCTTATTCGATTTTCAATCAATTCATCAGTGATGGTAGGCTACAAAAAAGAAAAAAAAAGTAAGACAAAGTGGATGCTAATTGCTATTCTTGGTCACAGAGATAGTGAATTTCATTAATTCTCCCTCCCTAAGGTCGGTTCGGATGCCATCTTCGAGTAAAGTTAAAATAAATAATGGTCTAAAAACGTACTTAATTATTTTCTCTCCCCTTCCCTTTCCCTCCCATGGATACATTTATTTTATATCCCATTCCTGAATCAAATCATGGTCTACCTAAGGGCCAGACCCCATCCCCCCTAAGGATCTATTCCCTTCTAAGTGGGAAGACCCCTCTCCAAGGGATAGACCTGTGTATATCAATGAGTATTGTATTATTTACACTACTTCTCAATCATGGTTGCAGCGGTAGCTGCAACCTAGTAAAGAGCGAACCACAGCCCATAGTAATCAAAAGTTGAAAAACGTGTTTTCAAAAAAACTGTCTGGTGAAAAAAATCTCCATTTGACACTGAATCAGGAATGGTAACTATTGTTTTGGTTAGTTACCAAAACTGGTAATTTTCACCATGGTCGAAAATCAGCATGGTCGAAAATCGTATGTAGGATAATTACAGTCCTCAACCTTGAACACCAAGGAAAATGACTTTTTTGCATGGGTAGCACTGATGTCTCCCTTTTTTTTTCTTTTTTTTCTAGAAGGGCTAGGGGGCGGCCAGAACATCATAGAGAGGTGTGTAATAGCTCATTCGAAAGGGAATTAAATTTGTAAGTGCCCTTTTTAAGTGAGCAAAAATATTGGAGGGCAAATAGACCCCCCTCCCTACAGGCCCCCCAACTAGTCCTATAAAAATTTTAAGATAGCCATTTTGTTTGACATACTTCGAAGGTGTACTATATGTGATTTTGATGATGATATGACTCCCCATAGTGCCTGGGGAACGGCTGTATGGGGTATTAAATATATCGATATCGCACGTATTGGTATTAGTCATATTGATATTGCAACTTTCGTACCGGGGATATCGGTATCGGTATCCGCTGTTGTTTTTTTTTAGTCATTTTCAAGGCTCATTTTTCAAAGCATGTCCCGGCAAGGTATCATCTTTGCAACGGCAGCTGCAACCTAATAAAGAGCAAACTACAGCCCATAGTAATCAAAATTTAAAAAACGCGTTTTGAAAAAAAACTGCCTAGTGAAAAAAAATCCCATCTGACACTGACTCAGGAACGTTAACTATTATTTCGGTTCGTCTTAAAAGTAAAGTTTATTGCGAAAAGAAATTTACGTTGATTTCGAAAAAAAGCCTCACAGCCCTCGAAAATGGCGTCATATCAAAATGAAAAGTGTACCATGGGAATCAACGTGGTCAAAACCTTGTACAGAGAAGTTACAGTCCTTGTCTCTGAAAAACAAGGAAAATCACTTTTTTGCATTGGTTGTACGTCTATGTCTCCCGTTTTGTTGTTTTTTTTTTCTTTTTTTCAACAAGCATAGTAAGCTGGCCCAACACCATAGAGATTTTACTAGTGACTCATTCAAAATATATTTATCATATCTAAGTGCTTTTTATAAATTCTGCCATCTGCAAGTGCCATATGGCACTAATATGGCACTTTTTGTGCTATTTCTCAAAGGGTGGCACTAGCAGGCTACCGGAATATCGTTGACAGCTCTTTTATAGCTCATATAAAAGATATTGCACATATTTACGTCTTTCATATAAATTACACCATTATCAAGTTCAAATGGCACTAAAAGCGGCACTTTTGATGTCGTGTCTCAAGTGGAAAAGCTTCAGGATAAAAATTGACTTCCAAAAAAATGTTTTGCTCGAATTCAAACAAATCCAAAAAAAATACAATTTTTCTGTTGGAATTGTGACTTGCTTATTGAATTCCAAGAAATTATTGAAATTATTAAGATTTATATACTTTCCAGTTGAAAAAAGTAGTTTTCACCGTAAATAGGCTATATCAATCAACACGGTTTGAACTTCAACAGTAGTTTGAAGTTTCTTGAATATCATTTTAAATTTGACTATAGGACTGTTGAAAGAAATATGTTCAGTATAAGTTCAATTCAAATATTTGAATTATACTAGAAAAAAAAGGAATGCTAATTGAATTTTGAATATAAAAAGATAACCATAAAAATAAGGAAATATATTTTTACTTTGAAATAAGTTCAGCTTTCTTGTCTGCAAAAGGAACACGCAGAAATTTATGTACAAAAATTATCATTTAACTTTTACAATCGCTTTTTTTAAATACATTTTTGGCTAGTTTAATTTCTTTAGATGCTACCCTGACCTTAACAGTACTAACGGTGAAAATATATTACTTTTTTGAATTCATTTTTTTTCTAATTAGGAACGAAAATCCTTTTGTGGGAACAACTTATGTTTTTGCGATGAACGTCATTTTTGAAATGAGACCCAAAAAGCCTTTCAAAAAAATTCTTCACTGGATTTGCCATATATTTGCTGCTTACGCTGAATAACCAAATAAGCACATATATCGAAGAAAAGAAGACGCCTGTAAGGGTATTTCAGTCCTTTACGTACACGTAAAGGAAACAAAAGCTTCCCCAAAAAAGAGAATTTTCTAAAATGGTGCACGTTTCAACTGGACTCAGAAAAACTACACTTTAATAACATGAATCGTGCTTCAAAAACTCCGGTTCGCTATAGGATTAATTAAAAAATAGGACGTTAGCCAATAAGTTTTATCAAACAGTGCATGGTGTTAAATTATAATTAACGAGCGACTCAGCTCAATTGTAACCGAAACTCAAAAATGGAATTTTGATAACAGTTGATAAGAGTAGGGTTTTTATGCAGATTGCAAATATATACATTTAATTACGTTTAATATCTACCCACCAAATTTTCCAAGCCTCAGAAGAAAAAGGGATTTTGATGGATTAAGGGATTTTGAGAACAGGGAGCCTGATTTTCTAAAAAGGGAGAAACACCCCCCAAAAAGTCAAAGAATCTTAATGTAAATTAGACCTTGATTCAGCGTATCAGAAAATGTTATTGTGGGGATTATGATCTCCTATCTGCACAACGTGGAATTTATGTTTTTGCCAGAAGACTGATTACGGATGCGTTTCTTTTTTTTTTTTTTTTTTTTTTTTTTTTTTTTTTTTTTTTGTCGTTGTGTCCTTTTTAATAGACTGTAAAGATTAGAGGGCACCTAAACCTCATTCCAAGACCCAATTTGTTTCTTATTTTTCTTTCGAGTTTTATGATTTTATATCAATTTGACAAAAAAAATCATCTACCTACAAACGTATAATATTGGGATATAATATTGCCTTTTCATTGGAAAAGGCACTTGTTTCATTTAAAAAAGTTGGGGAAAGAATCGAAAGTGCACTTTGTGGGAAGGTGCTATCAAGTCAAATTTATAAAAGTGATTAAGTATAAATATAAGCTTTTAAATGAGCCCTTAAACAGCTTTCTTTTGTTACAGTAGCTTTCTAGTTTCTGCTAGTCAGTAGGAGGTTTATAAAGCCCTGTCTTCATTATGGCTTTTTCAGGCGAAGTCGACCGAGTAAAACAGCTTTTTGCTCATCGGAAAACAAACGTTCCTGAGAAAAAATGTATTTTTTTGTGAAGTATGGATAATGAACTTTATATTATAGACTAAAAGTTTTACTTAGCTGTCAAGATTGTTTACAGTATTCTTTTAGAGCTGTCTTATCTCCCCTAGATCGGTGATAATTTGAAATTATATTAAAATAAGTTTTCAACTGAAACTAAAAAGTGACACTAAAACTTAAAACGTGCATAGATTATTCCTTATAAATATAAAAGATCATGACAGCGTTGTTTCTGCATTAAATTTTAATCAAAAACGAAGAAAGATTAATTTAAAAAAACTAAGTTTTTCCGAGGGAAGTAAAGAGCGTAGTTGAAACTTAAAACGCACAAAAATTATTGTCGCAGCATATTCAATACATATTAATATAACTAGTACAAATAAATCAACTAATTATGTTTCCCTATGCTTTTGTGCTTATACAAAACTAGCGCTTTACTGAAATCACAAAATAATATAGGGGTTTTGGTACAGTAAAAGCAAACAATTGAGGACAATTTTTATAAAATCAAAATACTATCAATCCCTTCAAGGATCAATCCCTTTTACGATAAAGCAACACTTCATTTTAGGGTTTTCTTTATTTTTTAAGTTTAATTTGGCATCACTTCTGCACAATGGTTCAGTTCAATGAATGGCTCTCGTTTTGATTTTAAAAGCACATGTCATGATTAATTTGGACACAAGTTCGAATTAAGGCCATCTTGATAGAATTAGGACTAGGCTATAGACTAGCTTTAGAATTTGTATCATAGCTTGAAATTCACTCTTGTATAGAGAGGAATAATCGGATTTCCAGAGTTCGTATTATTTCTTATTATTTCAAGTGATACTAAAGCATATTTCTTACAATTTAAAACTGTATATAACCCAGTAGGGGTATTATAGCTGGTGAGAGCAAAATGTTGCTTGATAGATCAATCCAATATTTCTGTGTGCTGTTCAATTATTTCGCGGTTATTAAAAAATATTTAGTTTTACGCTTATGTTTTTAAGATAATTTTAATTGTATACTGAAAGTTCCTAATGTCATAACTGGTGTAAGACTATGGAAAGCTTTATAGATTCGTTTAGTGTTGTCAGGCTGCATACTCACTTTTGACTCTTAAATCAATAATCCTGTTTTTTATACTTGACTTTTGTGTTTTCAGTAAAGTGCTAGTTGCGTATAAGCATAAAGGCATAGGGAAACATAATTAGTTGGTTTATTTGTACTAGTTATATTAATATATATTAAATATGCTGTGAAGTAATAATTTTTGTCCGTTTTGAGTTTCAACTTCGCTCCTTACTTCCCTCGGAAAAACTTTGTTTTTTAAATTAATAATACGAGTATAATGAAGTTCAACACCAACAACACAGTGGTGTTAATTGAGAGTGGGACTGTGGGTATTTGCCCCCTAAATTAAAAAAAAAGTTTGGCATTTTAATTGAAAACGCTTTTTTTGTATTATAGTTGTTAAAGTTGAAAACCAACAGATTTTGCCCATCTAGATGTTAAAAGATACATTTGCCCTCTTCCTACATTTTCCTGAATTGATGCCACTAGAAGTAGGCCTACTTAGTTAGCTTAGTATTATCGAAAGCAAATTCAATATCTGAAATGAAGTTGGGAAAACCTAAGATCTAAACTTATGATAGAAAAAATAGTTAAAAAAAATTACAATGGCTTTCTTTGTATGTATCAACACTTTAGTCAAGACGTAATACCATATGGGCTATTACTTAATTATTTTGCTTTACTTGTGTTTATTTCCCTTCAAAAATAAAACGTTTAAAACGTTTATAAAACGTTTAAATCTGTTTCTTGCACATTATACTCGCAAAACTGCTAAGCTAGAGACTAGAAGTTAATTATGTATTTCTTACCGTATTGAGCCCCTTCTCAAAGGGCTCCAGAGCTAGTGAAGGTATTTTTTGCACGCTTTTTTAAGGCAATGTCCAATTGGTTTTGCTGGTTTTGATCGACTTAATTTTCAATTAATTTGTTTAATTTTCGCGTTCAATATAGCTTGTTGTAATTATTTCCAATTACTTATTGAATAAGGGCAATAATTGTTCTATATTGAACGCTTTTTGGACAGCAGAATTAATTTTACGCGAACAATAGTAGGGATCTAGGTATTACTCCAGGGAGTACATAATTTATTCATGGTTTATTGATCCACTAACAGGTCAATGGCACCTTTTTCAAGGTCAATCAGGGGATGTTTCTAAATGTATTGATCCGGGACGAAGTTTGCGCATGCGCACTGAATACTAACAGGGCAACGTATTGATCCGCTAACGGGACGGGATCACGTGTCTCTTTCTAAGCCAATCAGGGGATGTTTCTTAGTGTATTAATCCGCTAACGGGACCGGATCACGTGTCTCTTTCTAGGTCAATAAGGGAATGTTTCTAAATGTATTGATCCGCTAACGGGACAGGATCACGTGTCTTTCTAGGTCAATCAGGGAGTTACGTAAGGTTTCCCTTACATCAAAGTTTGCCGTTGAGATTTTGTTTATAATAGACATGCTTTGAGGTTAAATTATCATACAGTCTCAAGACATTATGGAGATAACAATAAATATTGATGAGTTGGAAACTTTAGCTACAAAGATTTATAATGTGAGTTCTGTTAAGTAAATTTTCTTGGTTTATTTCCAAATAAAATCATTTCTGTAGTCCTCCTCCAGTATATTCAAATTCAGGGTATACCCCCCCCCCTATACAAACTCCACTATGCGATGTTTATAGTTGTTAGAAAGCGTAAAATACGATCTTTTTCACCATGTAACCCCACCCCCGTTTACTATTTTAATTCTTTCGTTAGAAATAATTCTCTTTTTCGATAAATTAATTTAATTTTAATGCTTTCTGTATTCTAGCAAAAGTGACAGCTTACAACCGTCAACTCTTAGATATTTTGATCCCCTTAAGCCGTGAACCTGACTTTTATCATTTCCGTAAAGATTTAAATAAGGATAATTATTGACACCCGTCAAGTGCGCATCCTGTGTAACTCAATTGTCGGATTAAGCCTAACCAAGTAAAATGGTTTCACGAAAAAGATACTTTTTTCCAGTCAAATTAGCGATATATTTTTCTACAGTAAATAATTTGAATTGCTAGGGGGAGAGGTGTTGCTTATGATAAATATTTTCATATGGAAAATTTATCTCCCATTTTGGTTACTCAGTGGTTATATGAGGGGGGAGGGGGGTTAAGAAAAAGACACATATCTACTATGAGAAGGTTTATTGAAGCGCAGGTTTATTTTAAATTATATAAACCTTTGGCCCTAGAGGAATAATGTGCAAATATGAGTTGCGTCTCTAGGTATGTTTTTAATTTTTTTTCTAAATGATAAAAATAGGATTTCTATGCTTTTCGGGTTTATTTCCAACACGGAGTGTATTGAATTTTTTCTCTAAATGGTAAAAATAGGAGCTACTGACTTTAGCGGTATATTTTTAATTTTGTTTTTGCAAATTTTAATTTTTGCTTTGCTGAAAAAGGGAGGGAGGGGGCTTCTTGGGACAATAGCAGATACTTTCTAGGAAAAATTATACCTCACAATAAATTCTGTAGAAGAAGGGTACTGATTTTTCTTCTGTAAAAGGGGAATCGTTATTTTATACTAAATTTTTTCTTCTTTTTAAGGACGATTCTGGCAAATGCCCTCCTCCATCAAAGAGGGCTAGGGTTAATGATAAAACCCCTGTGAGGGCGTTTGGAGATAACTGGACCATCCAGGAGCGTTCTATACCAGCCCCCTGTCCCTCTTCAAATCACCGCGCCCTCTATGAAATCTCACCCTTGGACATTCAAGATTGCAGTAGAAATGCCAAGGGGACATCGACTAGCCCTAGAATGGGATGAATATACCCGTGATCTATTAAATGACATTGAGAATAAGAAGGAGACCACTAATATCACCAAGGAAATTAAAGACATTGTGTTATAGATTCCAGAAATAAAGTTTCATATATTTATTATTTTCTTAGGCTTAATGGTCGAGGTTTGAGAATTTTAAGACACTATTTTCCGTATTTAATATATTTATTCAGATGACTACTGACTCAATATAGGTACAACCTGATAACCAAAATTCAGTGTTTGTTATCTACCAGAAACTTCACAGAAAATGGAAGCCGTTCCTCCTACTGGTAAAGGTTAGGTTAGATTGTTTTCAGACAGAACAATGTAAATAGGAAAAACATGAAATTGGTTATAAAAGAATAAAATAAAAACAATAAAACGCGCAATTTAAGGGAAAATGAGGGGAGAGGACTCCAGGGGAGGAGAGAGTGTCATTGAGGGACGGAGGGCAGTTTTTGGTCAACAGCTCAACATTTTTTTTTTGCGCTGGATCGTTTTCAGACTGAACAATGCAAATGGGGAAAAACATGAAACGGGCTATAAAAGAATAAAATAAAAAACAATAACACGCGCAATTTAAGCGAAAATGAGAGGAGAGGACTCGAGGAGAGGAGAGAGTGTCTTTGAGGGACGGAGGGCAGTTTTTTGTCAACAGCTCAACATTTTTTTTCCGCTGGATCGTTTTCAGGCTGAACAATGCAAATGGGGAAAAACATGAAATGGGTTATAAAAGAATAAAATAAAAAACAAAACACGCGCAATTTAAGGGAAAATGAGAGGAGAGGACTCCAGTGGAGGAGGGAGTGTCTTTGAGGGAGGGAGGGCAGTTTTTTGGTCAACAGCTCAACATTAACTTTCTTCCGATGGATCGTTTTCAGACTGGACAATGCAAATGGGAAAAACATGAAACGGGTTATAAAAGAATAAAATATAAAACAATAACACGCGCAATTTAAGGGAAAATGAGAGGAGAGGACTCCAGGGGAGGAGGTAGTGTCTTTGAGGGACGGAGGGCAGTTTTTTGGTCAACAGCTCAACATTAACTTTTTTTTTCACTGATATATATATAATTTATTTTTCGTTGCGCAAAGCAGTAGTTTTCAAGTGTAGATTTAATGTTATCCAGCCTCCTTAAGTGAAAATGAATTATTCTAAGAAAGTGAACTGTATTTGTTAGAGTTTCAGAAACATTACATATTTATTTAATTTAAGCCCTTTTTTCAGCTATAATAATGCATGGTATGATTGACACAGAATACGATGGTCTGAAATATTTCACAGCTGGCATTATTTTCGAAGCAGCTTTCTTACTGCTAGACGAAAAACGGCGTGAAGTTCATAGCTATAAATGGAACGTCAGATACAATATGTATAAGTACGAGAAAAACAGATGGAGTCCAACATTAAGTTTTATAAATCGAAACAGTTTTTACGTTAAAAACTTAAGACTAGGTAATGAACATGTCTATGAAATATAACATATACAAGAGGAAATTCAGGAAACAGGCAGTTTTTTCGGTGTGCAAGCTGTATATGTTAAGGGAAACATGCCAAATGATAAACTATTACTAGAAAAATGTGATAGACATAGCATTATTCAATTTAGAAGACTTCAAATGTGAGAAATACCTGCATTCAGCACATGATCCGGAAGATGAAGTTAGATATTTCGCCCAATGGGCTCTGGAAAAGATACCTGACATGGAAAAATGTATCAAATATCCAAAGACCTAAACTCATTCTCCTCCTCATATCAAATGGATTAAGCTATTTTTTTTTAAAATATGTCAATATGTATATATTACAAATATTTTTTGTTTTATGAATATATTTTAAGCAATAAACATGTCTTAGCTTACTTTTCTTTAAGTACTATTTTTATGTAAATATGTATTTTTTCAAAATATTTTTTAATATGTTTAAGCAATAAACATCTTAAGCCTCAGCCGTTTTTATTCTTTAGAATAGTTCATCGCCATGAAAATTATACTTTCAGATTCAGCATGCCAGGGAACACATTTTAAGGTTCAGCTTGTAGGAGAACCATAAATGCTGATCCCTAAAAAGGTAAGTTAACCCTAAAAAGTTAAAAAATTTCTCTGAAATTACACTTTCTGATCCAGCATGCCAGGGAACACACTTTCAGGTTCAGCATGTAGGAGAACCATAAATGGTCATCCCTAAAAAGGTAAGTTAACCCTAAATGGTTAAAGAATTTGTCTGAAATTACATTTTCAGATCCAGCATGCCGGAGAAGTCATGCAGTACTTTTCAACTTCTTGTATATCCCAACACCAAATTTTCTTAATGAAAAAGAAATATGTTACAGATCAATTCTAATTTTTTCCTGAGAAAATAAAAAGGTTCCACTTCAGTTCCAATTGTTCTCAAAGAGATGAAAAAATTTAAAGTTCTGTTCCAAATTTTTCATAGAAGATAGAAAAAAGTTATACTTTGATCGTGAATATTCGCCATGAAGATAAGGAGCTCCACTTTAATCTTGAGTTTTCTCGAAGAAGTGCAAAATTTTAAAGTTCTCTTCTGAATTTTCTTAAAGAAGAGAAAAAGTTAGCTCAAATCTGAATTTTACCAATGAAAATGAAAAAAAGCTTCCACTTCAGTTCTTAATTTCTCAAAGACATAAAAAATTTAAAGTTCTGTTCTAAATTTTTCCGTAGAAGATAGGAAAAGTTATACTATGATTGTGATTATTTTCCATGAAGATAATAAGTTTCACTTTAGTTCTAAATTTTCTTAAATTCAGTTCCGATTTTTCTCAAAGAGATGAAAAAATTTAAAGTTCTGCTCCAAATTTTCCATAGAAGATAGAAAAAAGTTGTACTTTGATCGTGAATATTCACCATGAAGATAAGGAGCTCCACTTTAATTCTGAGTTTTCTGGAAGAAGTGCAAATGTTCAAGTTCTCTTCTGAATTTTCTTGAAGAAGAGAACAAGTTAGCTAAATTCTGAAATTTACCAAAGAAAATGAAAAAAGCTTCCACTTCAGTTCTTAATTTCTCAAAGACATAAAAAATTTAAAGTTCTTTTCTAAATTTTTCCGTAGAAGATAGGAAAAGTCTTACTATGATTTTGAATATTTTCCATGAAGATAAAAAAGCTTCACCTTAATTATAAATTTTCTCAATGAAGTTAAGAAAAGTTCAAGTTCTCTTATGAATTTTCTCAATGAAAAAGAAATTAGTTACAGATCAACTCTAATTTTTTCCATGAAAATATAAAAAGTTACACTTCAGTTCTGATTTTTCTCAAAGAGATGAAAAAATTTAAAGATATGTTCTAAATGTTTCCATAGAAGATAGAAAAAGTTATACCTTAATTGTGAATATTTTCAATGAAGATAAAAAGCCCCACTTTAATTCTAAATTTTCTCAGTGAAGTGAAGAAAAGTTAGCTCACTTCTGAATTTTTTCAATGAAAGAGAAATTAGTTACAGATCAATTCTAATTTTTCCAAGAAAATAGAAAGCTTCCACTTCAGTTCTGATTTTTTTCAAAGACTTTCTGTTTAAATTTCTGTTATAAAATTTTCCGTAGAAGATAGGAAAAGTTATACTATGATTGTGATTGTTTTCCAATGAAGATAAAAAGTTTCATTTTAATTCTAAATTATCTTAAATTCAGTTCCGATTTTTCTCAAAGAGATGAAAAAAATCGAAGTTCTCTTCTGAATGTTTTCCCTGAGAAGAGAAAAGGTTCCACTTTAATTCTGAGCTTTCACAGCGAAGTGAAGAAAAGTTCAAGTTCTCTTCTGAATTTTTCTCAGAGAAAAGAAAAAAGTTATAGTTCAATTCTATTTTTTTCCTACAGCCGCAACTGTACGTTTGCTACAGCCGCAAGCATATATAGTAAGATAGAAATACAAAGTCGACATAGATGATTAATAAAAAAGCTCTAATCATGCATAATCCTTCTTTTGGCAATAAATACAATGTTTTGAATGAACCCTATTACGATATTCGAGGACCACTGGGTCGATTCTATAACGACCCTTGTGTTTCAGGAGTCGTTCTTAAAGAATTGGGGTAGAATTCGAATTTTAGCGTAAAGAACTAGGTGTTGAGGAGGGGACAATAGATATAGATGACAGTACACAATTGAAACATCGAATACAAATTCCACATTCTTGCACGGAAATACCAAAACTATAAGTTAGGTTAGGTTAGCTTACGTGCGCGCACGTAAGCTAACCTAACCTATGGTTTTGGTATTTCCGTAATATGGTTTTGGGATTTCCTCGAATATCGTAATAGGGTTCATTCAAAACATTGTATTTTTGCCAAAAGAAAGATTATGCCTGATTAGAGCTTTTTTTATTAATCATCTATGTCGACTTTGTATTTCTCTGTCACTATGTATGCTTGCGGCTGCAGCAAACGTACTCGATGGTTGCTCTTACATTGGAAGCTGCTTTCCAAGTGGTACTCCATGGTAAGTTATTGAGACTATCTAGTTTATTGCGTGTATTAAATCAGTAATTTTTTCCCATTGGAGGGATAAACACCTACACCGTATTTTTCAAAAAGACGTGAAAAGTCATTGTTGCCTTGAATGCTGACAAAGAGATATATTTGAACTATGGAACTAGTAGTAGTGGAGATCTTATTGGGAATGTATGCCTACGTTGTCATGACAGTGAGGAGTTTAATTATTTTGGAGTACTCAAGAATTTTCATCATTCAAAAGGTGGATATGTGAAAGTATCATTTCCAGAGAAGTTAGTACTCAAACACAAAGCCATCATAAAAATAATAGTTGATGAAGAGGGGCAACTTCTAGCTAATGGTTCTGGTAACATGTTAGCCGTTGATAGATCTTATTGCCATCTTTTCGGTGTTAGCATTCGAATGAAAGCAAATAGGAAAAGAAAGGCCTACTGCTGCACCAACATTATAAATCATGTCTTGTCAACGTGCCAGAACTGTTCCCTCTCTAAAAATAATGTGATAATAGACAGTGAAATTTCCGGAAAAATAAAAAGAGCATTGGCAGACAATATCACTAATGAATATAATGATAAATTGATTGGAAAATGAAGCACAAGTGAGCATTATTACTACTATTGATCATATAGTCAATGAATTAAATAATACCAATGATGAAACGTGCATTGAACCAGTAGGTGGCATCTCAGTAAAAATTGTATATGACTCAAAATGTATGAATGATTATTCTAGTGATTATGCACTAAGAGAAGCGAGTAACTCTAGTATCAAGAGAGAACATGATAAATTATTTTACGGAACAGATTCAGAATGTTCAATGTTATTCAATGATGTTAATAATGTATAATAATGTCTCTAACATATTGTTATGTTAATATTCTACATGTTCTTACTTCAATAAATATATTTTATGCATTACTTCGTTATATTTCTATTATTTTAGGAAATGTTAGCATGTCAAGTGCTTAGAATATTTAATAAAATGTCGGAGATTTTTTATTTTCTTTGGAAAAAATTAGAATTGAACTATAACTTTTTTCTTTTCTCTGAGAAAATTCAGAAGAGAACTTGAACTTTTCTTTACATTGCTGTGAAAACTCAGAATTAAAGTGGAACATTTTCTCTTCTCAGGGAAAACATTCAGAAGAGAACTTCACAATCACAATCATAGTATAACTTTTCCTGTCCTCTACGGAAAAATTTAGAACAGAACTTTAAATTTTTTATGTCTGAGAAAAATCAGAACTGAAGTGGAAGCTTTCTATTTTCTTGGAAAAATTAGAATTGATCTGTAGCTAATTTCTCTTTCATTGAGAAAATTCAAATAGAGCTTGAACTTTTCTTCACTTAATTGAGAAAATTTAGAATTAAAGTGGAGCTTATTATCTTCATTGAAAATATTCGCAACTAAGGTATAACTTTTTCTATCTTCTATAGAAAAATTTAGAACAGATCTTTAAATTTTTTCATCTCTTTGAGAAAAATCAGAACTGAAGTGTAACCTTTTATATTTTCATGGAAAAAATTAGAATTGATCTGTAACTAATTTCTTTTTCATTGAGAAAATTCAGAAGAGAACTTGAACTTTTCTTCACTTCATTGAGAAAATTTACAATTAATGTGAAACGTCATGGAAAATATTCACAATCATAGTATGACTTCCTGTCATCTATGGAAAAATTTAGAACAGAACTTTAAATTTCTTATGTCTTTGAGAAATTAAGAACTGAAGTGGAAGCTTTTTTCATTTTCTTTGATAAATTTCAGAATTGAGCTAACTTTTTCTCTTCTTTAAGAATATTCAGAACAGAACTTGAAGATTTTGCATTTCTTCGAGAAAACTCAGCATTAACTTGCAGCTCTTTATCTTCATGGCGAATATTCATGATCATAGTATAACTTTTTTCTATCTTCTATGAAAAAATTATAACAGAATTTAAAGCTGTTTCATGTCTTGGTGAAAAATTTCAACTGAATTTAAGAAAATTTAGAATTCAGATGAAAATTTTTATCTTCATGGAAAATATTCAGAATCATAGTATGACTTTTCCTATCTTCTATGGAAAAATTTATAACAGAAGTTTAAATTTTTTATGTCTTGGAGAAATTAGGAACTGTAGTGGAAGCCTTTTTTATTTTCTTTGGTAAATTTCAGAATTGAGCTAACTTTTCTCTTCTTTAAGAAAATTCAGAAGATAACTTGAACATTTTGCACTTCTTCGAGAAAACTCAGCATTAAAGTGGAGCTCCTTATCTTCATGGCGAATATTCACGATCAAAGTATAACTTTTTTCTATCCTCAACGAAAAATTTTGAACTGAACTTTAAATTTTTTCATGTTTTTTAGAAAAATTGGAACTGAAGTGAAACCTTTGAATTTTCTCAGGAAAAAATTAGAATTGATCTGTAACATATTTCTTTTTCATTGCGAAAATTTGGTGTTGGGATATACAAGAAGTTGAAAAGTAATGCATGACTTCTCAGGCATGCTGGATCTGAAAATGTAATTTCAGAAAAATTCTTTAAAGTACCAAGGACACCAAAATGAAAACACATTTAGCCCTCTTAATCTATTTTAGGTCTATTCATACCTGAAAATCTGGGTTTCCTACGAGTTTTTGTTTAGCTGTTATTAGCATTTTTAGTTTGAATAAATTCGCAAAACAGTGTTGTCAATAATCAAACAACGATAAACTTCGGAGCTGAATAATATTAGCGAAAACTATTTCCTACGAATCCGATACTGTTTTTCATTTGTGAAAATTCAAATTTACAAAATCTGTTGATTGTTATATATATATATTAGTGACAATACATTTTGTGAAAAAATATGACCTCAAGTTCAGAAAGTGACTATTCCGATGTGTCAGAAAATATTTTGATGATGACCAAGCGCTAGATGGTATGCAAGATACCATTTCAGGGTACTTGGCCCAGGAATACCCCGACCACGCACTGGCGAAGAGACCAAATACCACCACCGAGAGGCGTGGTGGCACCGACGTGTAGTAAGGCCAACGGCGCGCCACACGCATGCCGCCGCCAACAAAGGCGGCGGTGTTCGTTCGAGTTTAAATTTATTTTGCAGCAATTCTTTGGTGCGTCAACAGCTAATTCGGAGCTTGTCCTTCGCGTGTGACGTAGTATGTCAAGTTTACTGATGAGATCCCAAGCCGGGCGTGCACGAATCCTGGTTGGTCGGATCTGTCCCCGACCATCTATGTGTCACCCCGAAAAAAAATGAGGTTCCCCGAATACCCGAAAATATCCCAATCTCGGTGCAATCCCGCGCAATTTATCAGCCGGGACTTTCCCTGACAAATATTAATTGGCATACCATAATTCTTCACTACTCTCTTGTTCATTAATTTTCGTCTCTTTTGTTACTTTGCATAAAAAAGAGACAGATGCAATTGCAAATATTGCAATATACACAGTTCTTCATATGTTGACAAAAAACAGGATCGTCTTTATGAAATGAGTTCAAATCATTTCGAATGCAGTTTCCCAATCGCTATTTCTTACATTGTTTGTAGTCAAGAATTTTATTTTCAAGTTGAATCCCCCAAAAAACCTTCTATTGTGACAAATTTTAGCTATAGAGTAAGCTATGTACAAGGTTTGGGAATTAAAGATTGAACTGGAAGTTACCTCAAACATATGATTCAAAAATAAATTGTAAATTATTGCCTATAGGAGGGGGATAGGGGGCTATCATTTTTAAATGATACCTCATTTTTTTATTGAAAGCGGGGATGCCAAAAGGCTAATTATTTTTTTCATTTAAAATGGAGATAGAAGAAAATGATATCAAATTCCCTAGGAAACCATTGAAATATTTTGATAGACCCAAGGCCCCCCATTAGGACTTATTCATTGTCTTGGGTATTTTGCGATTTCTCATAGGCTACTGGCCTAATTTGGTTTTTGTGTGCGCTCCCTTTTAATTGTATTCTTTGAATCTTATTGAATGCCACAGCACATCTATGACTCAGTTTTCCAATAATTTGAGGTATATCTGAGTAATTTTGACATTTTTTTTTTTGTCTTTGTACCCACTTACTCATACCATCAATTTTTTTCAAGGAACACAAATTTTTTTAACGTTATTTTGCGTGTTTGTTTGAACCATATAGTGACCTAGTTAATTATTAAGTAACTTATTTTTCTAATGAAAGCTGAGACAGTATCCTATGAATGCGGTATCCAGAGGGGGGGGGGGAGGGAAGTATTACATTTAAATGATAAAATCTAGAAATTTTTTTTATTCACACCAGGCAGCCACAATTTTTTTTTCAAATTCACATAAGATCCGTTAATTGATAACTGGGGCAACCAGAGAGGGGGGGGAGGAGGAAGCTATAATCTTTAAATAATAATTCCTCGATTTTTTTTTAATAAGGGGTGCCAATAAGTTAAATATTTTTGTTATTTAAAGCACAGACAGTATCCTATCAAGATAGTATAGAAGAGGGGGGGGGGCATAGGGAGCTATTATAATTTAAGTGATAGTACCTTGATAGTACCTGTTTTTAATACAAGATATCTTTTTAAGAATCCAAAAGAGCAAAAAAAAACAATCAATATGAATGTCACCCATTTCAACTGTTTTAAATGTGATAGGCAAAGGGCATTACAAAAAAAATGAGCTTCTAAGTTAAAAGCTATATTCAAAGTTTTCTGATTAGCCTAATTGAATATTAAGATGGCCTGGCCTAAAAAATAAGACACACGTATAGTCAGAATTCCATTGCAAATCCGTATATAGCTAAATTTATCAAGACTCCCCCCTCCCTCCCTCCATAATGGTGAAAATATACCCTGAGTTATAAATCAACACCATATTTTTGGTATATAGCCTAGACTGCAGTTTTCAACTAAATTTAGTGTTTCAACCCAATTCAAAATAATGATTATTTTTCATGCTCGTTTATAATTAAATAATCACGTTACAGGGACTATTAATTTTTAGTCATGAAGGGGTTAGAAGGCTCAGAACAGCCCATAGAAACCTAGTAAGCCTCTGCTCAAAAATTTGCTTCTTTAAGTAACTGGCTAAGGAGAAAAATAGGTCATATGTAGCTGACTAATGATTGAAGCTGACTTAGGCTATATATTTCCATATTAGGGGGGAGTAAAGCATAGGCTTGTGGTGTCAACTTTAAAGTCTAATAACCATAATAATTTATTTATTATGAAGTAACTAAGTAAGAGTCTTTTATTCGGGCTCATCACTAAACAAAATATAACCCAGTTGTGCTGATGATTTGTATCTGGTAATTATGTCAGTGATTCCAATCCTCAAAATGTAAATGGGGCAAAAATAACCAGTTAGCCATGATAAAATAAAAAGTAGTAAAATAGAAATAAGAAGGTATTTCTCAAAGTCTAACTGAGGCAACTGCTCCCCCCTCACATAATTGGCACCACAAAATTATGTGGCCTAATTCTGAATTAGAACAAACAGTGTACAATGGCAAGTACAAACAATACAATAATATATTGTATATTATTCATAATATAATAATATATATTACATAATAACAATGACAGATAATGATATAATAGTATTGATTCATTTAATTAACATTTGTCATTCTGAGAAGTCATGATTCTCTCATTTTGTTCTTAATATAAATTCCGTTTTGTTTCACTAAATGTTTTTTCGTACTGCTCTAATATATGGGCAACATGCAAGAATGCAACTTGAGAAAAGCCAAGAACAGATAATATAACCAAGTAATTTCTTATCTTATGCTCTATAAACAAGGGGTTTCTCACTCCAGGAACTATATTCAAGCCTTAGTTTTTTGGGGTTTAGGAGGAAAAAAGGTACCTAGGTTAGTTTAAGTTATGTATTTATTATATGCTATGCTTTACCCCCACCCTCCTAATGTGCAAATATACATCCAAAATTTGTTTCTAAACTATTATATTTTTATCCTATTTTGTTTTATTTCACTAGCATTAACCAAACTTCACATCTCGCATGTTCCCCAGATATTAGAACAGTACCTTTTTTTCCTGCATTGCTTTAGTATAACAGTGTGACAGTGTGACTTTTCACTAATAAATACCCATAATTTTTTGAAGGCCTATAGGATATATGTTCTGAAAATTCAATTGATTATTATTATTGTTGCTGGTTTGCCTGTGAGTCCAGGCAATTTGATGTTCATATGTTAGTCCTAAGACTCAGCTGCCCTTGCCTGAGACTAGAGGCAGGCAGACCTTATGTCAATTGTTCACCTGCAAATGCAGGCAACATGTTGGTTCAACCAATTTTGAATGAATTTTGTGTTAGTTTAACTGTCTGAGCTTATAAACTGGGTTGCCTGTCAAAGACATTAGGCAGGTAGACCCTATGCCACCTGTTTGCACACAAGGCCAGACAACTTTTCAGTCAACCAATTTTCAATTAATACTGTTTTAGTGTAACTGTCTTGGCTTATAGATTGGGTTTTCTGACTGAGTACTGCATGTCCAGGTGACTTAGTGGTCATGTTAATCCTAAAACTTGGTCAAAATGACTTAGACTCTAGGCAGACAGGCCTACTTGGAAAGTCTACTTGAATTACAATAGAGATGACTAAGATTTTTGGGCTGACTCACAACAGACAATGTCTATGGAACTTGCTGATGAAGAAGCATCCTAAGCCTAATTTTCCTGGCCACATAAATTCTCAGGTAGATTGACTAAGTTTTAGGATTGATATGTGACCACCAAGTTGCCTGAACTGCAATTGGAACTATGAAAAGCCATCTGTATGACTTTGTTGTTTTCTCTATGCATCAGTGGGGTAATGTAATTTCTTTTGTATGACATTTTAGTGGATCATATATTAAATAAGAAAACCAAAAAGTATTCTGCATAACTTTATTCATGTTTCTCTAAAAAAGTCATAGAGAAGTCATAGAGTTTAAAAAGTCATAGAGAAGAATTTATATCATTATCCATGTTTAAATGAAACACAATATTGCCTCTTGTTTTGATTTTATAGTGCTTTGTATATAAGAGTAAATGACAATATTTGTTGCTTAGAGTATAAAGAACCAATGACTTTAATAGGCCTAGGCTAGTCAAACAGTGCTCACCCAAGTAATTTGTATTTCTAATATAAAAAAGCATAAAAGGTATATGCTACTATTATATAGTAACTATGAGGTAGATTTATATCAAAATATTCAAGCAAATCACACAGCGTACTAGGTGTTTTACCTTAGCCTACATAAGGTAGGCTATCAGTGGAAGTCATTAGGTCTGCAAAACTACCAATAGGGTAGCCTATATATTGATACTTTCTTTTAGAATCATTAATGTTTACCTTTACACTGCTTCATGGTTAAAAGATCCTGGAATGCCAAAAATCCTAGTAGGCCTAACATCAAAACTAGGCCTAGTCTAGCCAAGCTCTTTTCAAGAAGCATTCCTTAAAAGTATTTTTCAAAGAAAAGAGCTTTGCTGAACTAGGTTCCGATTTCTGTTTTACCAGAACATACAAGAAAACAACACTTTCTAAGGCTATATGATGATTTATTTATTTTTTGGTCATTTTCTGCTGTTTAACAGCGCATGTTCTTTATTTTTGAAATTGGCCACGAACTTGCGTTTTGGAATACATTATGTAAACAGGCGATCTTTCTCCTTAAAAAATTAATTATCGGTTTTTCACACTAATTTAAGACGTATATGGCTGTGTAAGTTTGCACTTGACCAATTTAATGAATTAGTTTTCATTTTAGGTGTCCTTGGTACTTTAACCCTTTAGGGTTCACTTACCTTTTTAGGGATGACCATTTCGGGTTCTCATACATGCTGAACCTGAAAGTGTGTTCCCTGACATGCTGGATCTGAAAGTGTAATTTCAGAGAAATTCTTTAACAATTTAGGGTTAACCTACCTTTTTAGGGATGACCATTTAGGGTTCTCCAACATGTTGAACCTGAAAGTGTGTTCCCTTGTCCATTTGATATGAGGAGGAGCATGAGTTTAGGTCTTTGGATATCTGACGCATTTTTCCATGTCAGGTATCTTTTCCGGCACCCATTGAGCGAAATATCTAACTTCATCTTCCGGATCATGTACTGAATGCATGTATTTCTTACATTTGAAGTCTTCTAAATTGAATAATGCTATGTCTTTATCACATTTTTCTAGTTAGAGTTTATCAGTGGGTACGTTTCTCTTAACATATACTGATTACACACCGAAAAAACTGCATATATCCTGAATTTCCTCTTGTACATGTTATATTTCATAGCCATTTTCATTACTTGGTCTTATGGTTTTAACGTAAAATCCGTTTCGATTTATAAAATTCAATGTTGGACTCCATCTTTTTTTCTCGTACTTATACATATTGTATCTGACGTTCCATTTATAGCTATGAAATTCACGCCGTTGTTCGTCTAGCAGTAAGAAAGCTGCTTCGAAAATAATGCCAGTTGAGGAATATTTCAGACCAATATATTCTGTGTCAATCACACCAAACATTATTATAGCTGAAAAAAGGGCTTAAATTAAGTAAATATGTAATGTTTCTGACACTTTAACAAATAACGCTCACTTTCTTAGAATAATTCATTTTCACTTAATGAGGCTGGATAACATTAAATATACACTTGAAAACTACTGCTTTGCGCAACGAAAAATAATTATAAATATAACAGCGGAAAAAAAGTCAATGTTGAACTGTTGACCAAAAAACTGCCCCCCGTCCCTCAAAGACACTCCCTCCTCCCCTGGAGTCTTCTCCTCTCGTTTTCCCTTAAATTCCGTGCATTATTGTTTTTTATTTTATTCTTTTATAACCCGTTTCATGTGTTTCCCGTTTGCATTGCCCAGTCTAAAAACGATCCATCGGAAAAAAAGTTAATGTTGAGCTGTTGACAAAAAAACTGCCCTTTATCCCTCAAAGACACTCCCTCCTCCCTTGGAGTTATCTCCTCTTATTTTCCCTTAAATTGTGCGTGTTATTGCTTTTTATTTTATTCTTTTATAACCCATTTCATGTTTTTCCCATTTTTCAGTCTGAAAACGATCCAGCGGGAAAAAAATAATGTTGAGCTGTTGACCAAAAACTGCCCTCCGTCCCTCAATGACACTCCTCCCCTGGAGTCCTCTCCTCTCATTTTCTCTTAAATTGCGCGTGGTATTGTTTTTATTTTATTCTTTTATAACCCATTTCTTGTTATTCCCATTTGCATTGTTCTGTCTGAAAACGATCTAACCTAACCTTTACCAGTAGGAGGAACGGCGTCCATTTTCTGGGAAGTTTCTGGTAGATAACAAATACTGAATTTTGGTTATCAGGTTGTACCCATATTAAGTCAGTAGTCATCTGAATCAATATATTAAAATAGGAAAAATAGTGTCTTAAAATTCTCAAACCTCGACCCTTAAGCCTAAGAAAATAATAAACATATGAAACTTTATTTCTGAAATCTATAACACAATGTCTTTTATTTCCTTGGTGATATTAGTGGTCTCCTTCTTTTTCTCAATGTCATTTAATAGATCACGGGTATATTCATCCCATTCTAGGGCTAGTCGATGTCCCCTTGGCACCTCTACTGCAACCTTGAATGTTCAAGGGTGAGATTTCATAGAGGGCGCGGTGATTTGATGAGGGACAGGGGGCTAGTATAGAACGCACCTTGATGGTCTAGTTATCTCCAAACACCCTCACAGGGGTTTTATCATTAACCCTAGCCCTCTTTGATGGAGGAGGGCATTTATCAGAATCGTCCTTATAAAGAAGAAAAAATTTAGTATAAAATAACGATTCCCCTTTTACAGAAGAAAAATTAGTACCCTTCTTCTACAGAATTTATTGTAAGGTATAATATTGTCTAGAAAGCATCTGCCATTGTCCCAAGAAGCCCCCTCCCTCCCTTTTTCAGCAAAGCAAAAAGTAAAATTAGCGGGAAATATACCGCTACAATCAGTAGCTCCTTTTTTACCATTTAGAGAAAAAATTAAATACACTCCGTGTTGGAAATAAACCCGAAAAGCATACAAAATCCTATTTTCATCATTTAGAAAAAAAATAAAAACATGCCTAGCGACGCAACGCATATATTTGCACATTATTCCTCTAGGGTCAAAGGTTTATATCATTTAAAATGACCTGCGCTTCAATAAACCTTCTCATAGTAGATATTTGTCTTTTTCTTAACCCCCCTCCCCCCTGATATAAACACTGAGTACTCAAAATGGAAGATAAATTTTCCATATGAAAATTATTATCATAAGATACACCTCTCCCCCTAGCAATTCAAAAGATTTACTGTACAAAAATATATCGCTAATTTGACTACAAAAAGTATCTTTTTCGTGAAACCATTTTACTTGGTTAAGCTTAATCCGACAATTGAGTTACACAGGATGCGCACTTGACGGGTGTCAATAATTATCCTTATTTAAATCTTTACGGAAATGATAAAAGTCAGGTTCACGGCTTAAGGGGATCAAAATATCTAAGAGTTTACGGTTGTAAGCTGTCACTTTTTCTAGAATACAGAAAGTATGAAAATTACATGAATTTATCGAAAAAGAGAATTATTTCCAATGAAAGAATTAAAATCGTTAACAGGGGGGTTTACATCTTAAAAAAGAGCTTATTTTACGCTTTCTACCCACTATAAACATCACTTAGTGGAGATTTTCTTTGGGGGGGGGTATACCCTGAATTTGAATATACTGGAGGGAGACTACAAAAATGATTTTATTTGGAAAAAACCTTAGAAGATTTACTAAACAGAACTCACATTATAAATATGTGTAGCTAAAGTTTCCAACTCAACAATATTTAGTGTTATCTCCATAATCTCTTGAGACTGTATGCTAATTTAACCTCAATGCATGTCCATTATAAACAAAATCTCAAGGGCGAATTGTGATGTAAGGGAAACCTTACGCAACTCCCTTATTGGCTTAGAAAGAGACACGTGATCCTGTCCCGTTAGCGGATCAATACAATTAGAAACAACCCCGAATTGACCTAGAAAGAGACGCGTGACCCTGTCCCGTTAGCGGATCAATACACTTAGAAACATTCCCTGATTGGCTTAGAAAGAGACACGTGATCCTGTCCTGTTAGCCGATCAATACATTGTCCTGTTAGTATTTAGTGCGCATGCGCAAACTTCGTCCCAGATCAATACATTTAGAAACATCCCCTGATTGACCTTGAAAAAGGTGTCATTGACCCGTTAGTGGATCAATAAATCATGAATAAATTATGTACTCCCTGGAGTAATACCTAGATCCCTACTAAAAATTTGAGAGAAAGGTTACGATGGCTAGGAAACGTTCTGTGGATGAAGATAACAAATTGCCAAAGATCGTCCTTTTTCGTCAACCGTTTAGAGGCAAACGAAAAACAGTCCGTCCTCGAATAGGGTGGGAGGAGGTCATTAGGAATGACTTACAGGAAATTGGAACTTCTTTGGAGGGTGTAAGAGATTGGGACAGAGAAGGAGCTTGCGTAGCTGTGTTGTCCTCAGACGGCTTGGTGCTGCAGTGAGTAGTTAGTAGTAGTAATAGTGAGAGTGTTATGAAAATTCGAAGAAATGAACAAAGTCTAATGGTATAACTTTCTCTCTATACGCTTATGTTTTTTTCTTTTGTACCAAATATGGTAGTTAAAATGAAAAAAAAACAACTATTAGAGTTAAAAATTTTGCGGCTCCATTGCATCTTTTAAGAAATGTTCTAACAGGAATATTTTTAATTTATCCCGATAGAATAATACACCAAGGATTTTCTATCTAGAAAAGAACGAATTTCAGCTTCTTGCGCTCTGACGCACAATAAGCAAATAATCAATCTAATAGGTTTCGAGAAACGCTATTGAATAAAGTGATTTCAATTGGTTTTTGAAGACAAAAAAAAAAAAATATTTGCAATGTGTTTACTGAATGCGAGATGAATCCGTGAAAGCAGGATGGTATTTCATCATCTCTTGGTCTAATACTGCCAAATTGCAGTGGCTTTAACCTTTTCCATATTACGGGGTGTACGTACATTAAATATGTCCGGTTTATTTCTCTTTCAGTTGCTATTTGTTTTGTTTCTTTTTATACAAGAACAATTGATTGTCAATCAATAGATAATATTTGAGTTTGATAACGTAGGAAATTTGTCATTTTTTTTAGATTGCTCGGTGTTTAACGCGCAGATTTCTTGAAAATAATCACTTCTTAATACTTCCTTTGAAAAACAAAAGCGTGTCATAAATTAAATAGCTCGTAATTATGGATTTTTTTTCTAAGGAGTTAAGTTTGGGGGTTGAATCTGTTAGTAGTCACCATACTTTGAAACAATTGTCCAAGACCAAAATACTTTCCAAAACACAAAACGCATAATTCTGTTTGAAATTATACTAAATTGCATCCAAAACAACGGCAACTTTTATGTTTTGGAAGTGAACATATATATATATATATATATATATATATATATATATATATATATATATATATATATATATATATATATATATATATATATATATATATATATATATATATATATATATATATATATATATATATATACATTACATATCAATACAGCAATACCAGTGCAGTAAACAGTGGTTCCAATTCGAAATATATTGCAATTCACACAGTCCATGGTAACGAACTCATAAGGAGCAACGCCGCCCAATGGTAACCGAAACTCTAAAAATCAGATTTTGGATAAAAGTAGTACTTGAATGATAAACGCTCTACCGCTTAAGTTGTTTATTCATTGATGCATTAAAGAACCTGTTTTTTCGTTAGTTTCTTTCAGCTTAGCGTGAGACAAGACAAAGAGAAGTGACAGAATAGATGGAAAATATATGATTAGGGCTAAATGTATGCACATTAGGGGGGTGGGGTAAGGTATTTGGACAGTGTGAAGTTGAGAAAATAATTCTTACGACATAATATGTACCTAATACATTAGGCACATAGGCTCGATATTCTTTACCACCCCCCCCCCTAATGTGCAAATATATAGCCCAAATTTGTCTCTTAAGTATTATATGTTTTATGATACTTAGACATATTTCATTAGGATTGAGCGTCAGAAAAACATATCAGCAGAATATTAGGTAGGGACTATATGATACAAGTACCAATAATGCATGTAGTTCAAATTCAAAATATATTACATTTTAAACAGTTGGTGGTAATGAACTCGTAAAGTGCGACTCGACCAAACGCGAACCGAAACTCTAAAAAACAGAATTTGGGTAACAATAGATGCATCAAAGAGTTAGCTTTTTATGCATATTAATAAAATGCCAATAAATATCAGTTTGCTTTCATCAAAATATACGTTTATTTCTTTAATTAAATATACAAAATCACTAACACGTGGCCGTTAAAAAAATTTCTTCTGGAGATTTTGACATTTTCAACATTAAAGGTGTGTACATGACAACTGCGATATTCTATTTGATACAATTGGTTTGACAAGTGATGCAATTAAAGGCTATGAATTGTTGTTCTTTTTATCAAAAGTGTAAACGTGACACTTGACATGCCATAATATTCCATATCAGTGGAAAAAACAAAAACAAGAATTCTGCAACATAGGCTAATAGAAACGTGCTGCATAACTGTGATAATGAAACCGACGATCCAAAGCCGAATATATAAATTAAATACAATTACATTAAACCAATTTGATTCCGTAAATTGAATTAAACCCATTTAATTCAATACATAAAATTAAATTATAATTGCTTAAATTAAATATGAATTATATCAATTTAATTTGATAAATTAAATTATAATGAAATAAATTGAATTAATCATTTAATAGGAACTATATTAAATATATATTTATATAAATCAGAAGTTACATCAAGGCTCATTTTTAGGTTTCTAGAAGTATTCTTAACGTATCATTGCCCAGTAGAATGGTGTTTAGCTTGAGGAAAATGATTCAGCCAAATGAAAACTTCTTGAAAAACCAAGTGAAAATTCACAGGAATACGACTTAATGAAAAAAAACAAAAACGCTTTTGCACATTTTCATCGGTTGATGAACTAGCCGTTATGTTCGCAAAACCGCGAATGAAAAGGGTTTTTGTCATAAACGTACACAGATTTGGTCTTTAGGAAAGGATCAGAAGAATTCATTTGGGGTGGAATTTGATTTCAAATTTTATGTCGGATACCCTTCAGACCTATCCCGAGGAGGGGACCTTCATTTGTGCTCATTGGGTTTTTGTTGTTGTGTGTAGACTTCGTTTTAGTGTTAAATTTAGTTACTTCGGAGTTAGTGAAGCTATTAAATATCAGTGAGCAACAAAATGGGGTCACAAATTTTCATTTTTTGTTTGAGTTTTTAATGGTATTTTTGTAACTTGTAGCCTGAAATTGTGCTGTAAATTGCGGAGCAACAGCTTCGGTCCAACAAGTAACTCGAGTAAATTTTTCTGGAAGAACATATGGACAATGAGGTTATATTAGGTTCTGTATTAGGTTCTTATCTTCTGTCGTTACTTTGTTAGGCTTTTAATATATTAGGTTATTATTATATATTACGTTAGGTAATTGTTAAGTATTATATTTATTTATTGTTATATTAGGCTGGGATATATATACAATTGGGTAGGTTATATACAGTTAAGATATATGTACAGTTAGCCGATAGTTTTCAAACTATGTCCCTTACAAGGCCGTACCCAGAGGGGGGTTAGGGGGTTTTGAATTTCCCCTCCCCCGAATTGTTTGTTTGACTAGTAAAAATGTAACAAAAATGGATATACACAAATTTTGTAATTGTTTTTTGAAGCTTTTTTATATACCACCCCCCCCCCCCCGATGAAAATATTTGTAGTAAAACCCCTTCCGAAAAAAAATCCTGGGTACGGGCTTGCTTGCGAATAATAGAGTGAATAATTCAATTCTAGTTTGTATTTTTGTAGTTTGGATTTTTTCATCGAAGAACAGGGTATTCTTAGCTCTATGTTATCAAAATGACAAAGTACATTTTAAAACTGAATATTTAATATTTTTTTTCCTGGTAAGCCAATTTGACTAATTTCATATTGTTGCAATTTGCTTAGTTAATAATTTTTTATGAAAAAAAATGTGAAGATTTGTTTAAAGAAGACAGCTGGTAAAAAAGCTTTTCTTTCTCCCTTTCTTTTTTGTCTTGTTGAAACATGATTTGCGTTACATTGATTGCAACTAATTGTTCAAAACATGATTTACATTACATTGATTGAGACTAATTGTTTCCAAGCAGAAAGAAAGGAACATTACTGTTAGAAATAGTATCTGCTGTAATGATGAAGATGATACTGTAAGATGAAGCTCTCTTGCTCATTCAGAAGTTTCTTAGCTCAGCAGGGTTTCTATAAAACAAGGAGCAAAAAAATATAAATTTTTTTACTTTTATAACTTTAATAAATCAAATAATATTAGCATTTTGATTACTAAATATCAGTATATGTATATTAAACTGACAATGCACTCATTTGTATTTTTTTAAGTAAAGTGCAAATTATGTTCTGGCCTTGGGAAGGCATAAGGATTTTGAGCCCAACTTATGTTAATTTCTGCTCGTTTTGAGTTTGACTCGGTTATTTATCGCAATTTCTGTTCGTGTTGGGTTTCATTTATTTATCGATGCTGATTTGTGGTAGTTTCGAGCTTGGTAAAATATTTGATTTAATTTTTGCTCATTTTTTGTTTAATGGAGTTCTTTACTTTTCTTTGAAAAACTTATTTTGTGGAAAAAGTTTTTTTTAATTAATTTCTGTTCGTTTTATATTGACACAGTCTTTTTAGGGAAAAAGAAAATAAACTTTAAATCTTTTCGTTTTTTTAGGCTTTATGATTTGGACTGGTATTTGAATGCTAGAGAAAAATTTTCAGCAATTTTTAACAACATACACCCTTTTAAAAATCTGGACACAAATAGTACTATTCAACTTAGTTTTATAACTCCTCTAGTTGACCTGAAATAGAAAACTTGATACCATTCGCAAAATATCTGTTTACTTTCTTTGATAGCTTGGATACACTTACAATATTTTGATTTGGTTAAATTTTAAGAGCAGAAGTAGCCTCGAAAGTTTGAACATAATACCCTCAGTCGTTCTTGGGATACTGCTGAGAAGCCTTATTGGGAATTACGATTATTACCGTACATTTTGATTTAATTTTAAGGCAACATATAGTTTTTAAACATAATAGGCCAATGAAAGGGTGGGAGTGGAAGGGGGATTAGTTGCCCTCCAACTAATCGACTTTTAAAAAGGGCATCAGCCCTTTCTATTTTCAATCAAACGAGCCCCTTTCGAAGTTCCCACGACAAGTCCTTCGATACGATGTGTCCTGGTCTAAACAACAACAACAACAAAAAATATTACCAATCACTTTCGACTATTAAAAAGGGCACTAGCCCTTTGAATTTCCAGTCGAATTAGCCTTTTTTGAAGTTTCTACGACAACGCGTTCTATAAAAACCTTATATGCCCCCAGAGCATAACTTAAAACCCTTGCCCTGAGGGTTGTTGGGAATGTCCTTCTCAAAAACATATTTTCTATCTGGAAATCAACTAACCTACGCTAAACAAAATGGCTATCTCAAAATTTTGATTGGATGTATTAGGGTAAATGATGGACGTGGGGGGGGGGGGCTAGTTGCCCTCCAATCACTTTTGACTATTAAAAAGGGCACTAGCCCTTTGAATTTCCAATCAAATGAGCCACTTTTGAAGTTTCTATGACAACGGCTTCTATAAAAACTTTATATACCCCAGGACATAACTTTAAACCCTTACCTTGAGGACTGTTGGGGAGTGCCTCCTCAAAAACATATCTTCTATCTGGAAATCGACTACGCTGAACAAAATGACTATCTCAAAATTTTGATTGGATGTGTTTGGGGGAATGATGGGCGTGGGGGAGGGGCTAGTTCCCCTCCAATCACTTGACTATTAAGATGGGAACTAGCCCTTTGAATTTCCAATCGAATGAGTCTGTTTTGAACTTTCTAGGACAACGCCTTCTTATAAAGACCTTACATGCCCCCAGGGCATAACTTAAAACCCGTGCCCTGAGGGTTGTGGGGGAGTGTCCTCCTAAAAAACATATTTTCTATCTGGAAATCAACTAGCCTACGCTGAAACAATGGCTATCTAACAAATATGATTGGATGTGGTGGGGGGACTGATGGGCATGGGGGGCTAGTTGCCCTTCGATCACTTTCAACTATTAAAAAGGGCACTAAACCTTTGAATTCCAAATCAAATGAGCCTGTTGAAGTTTCTACGACAACGCCTTCTATAAAAAACCTTATATGTCCCCAGGGCATAACTTAAAACCTTTGCCCTGAGGGTTGTGGGGGAGTGTCCTCCTCAAAAACATATTTTCTATCTGAAAATCAACTACGCTGAACAAAATGGCTATCTAGAAATTTTGATTGGATGTGCTTGAGGGAATGATGGGCGTGGGGGGGGGTCTAGTTGCCCTGCAATCACTTTCGACTATTAAAAAGGGCACTAGCCCTTTGAATTTCCAATCGAATGAGCCTGTTTTGAAGTTTGTACGACAACGCCTTCTATAAAAACCTTATATGGCCCCAGGACATAACTTAAAACCCTTGCCCCGTGGGTTTTGGAGGAGTGTCCTCCTCAAAAACAAATTTTCTATCTGGAAATCAACTACGCTAAAAAAAATGGCTATATCACAATTCTGATTGGATGTGTTTGGGTTAATGATGGGCGTGGGGGGGGGTCTAGTTGCCCTCCAATCACTTTCTACTATTAAAAAGGGCACTAGTCCTTTGAATTTTGAATCGAATGAGCCTGTTTTGAAGTTCCTACGGCAAAGCCTTCTATGAAAACCTTATATGGCCCCAGGGCATAACTTAAAACCCTTTCCCCGAGGGTTATGGGGGAGTGTCCTCCTCAAAAAGATATTTTCTATCTGGAAATCAGCTACGATGACAAAATGCCTATCTCAAAATTTTTATTGGATGTGTTTGGGGGAATGATGGGCGTGAGGAGGGGGGGGGGGCTAGTTGCCCTCAAATCAATTTTGACTATTAAAAAGGGAACTAGCCCTTTGAATTTCCAATTGAATGAGCCTGTTTTGAAGTTTCTACGACAATGCCTTCTATAAAGACCTTATATGCCCTCAGGGCATAACTTAAAACCCTTGCCCCGAGGGTTGTCGGGGAGTGTCCTCCTCAAAAAGATATATTCTATCTGGAAATCAGCTACGCTGACAAAATGCCTATCTCAAAATTTTGATTGGATGGGTTTGGGGGAATGATGGGCTGGGGGGGGGCTAGTTGCCCTCCAATTACTTTCGACTATTAAAAAGGGCATTAGTCCTTTGAATTTTCAATCAAATGAGTCTGTTTAGAAGTTTCTACGACAACGCCTTCTATAAAAACCTTATATGCCCCCAGGGCATAACTTAAAACCCTTGCTCTGAGGGTTGTGGGGGAGTCTCCTCCTCAAAAACACATTTTCTATCTTGAAATCAACTACGCTGAACAAAATAGCTATCTCAAAATTTTGATTGGATGTGTTTGGGGGAACGATGGGCGGGGGGCTAGTGGCCCTCCAGTCACTTTCGACTATTAAAAATGGCACTAGCCCTTTGAATTTCCAATTGAATGAGCCTGAGTTTCTAGTACAACGCCTTCAATAAAAACCTTTTATGCCCCCAGGGTTTAACTTAAAACCCTTGTCCTGAGGGTTGTGGGGGAGTGTCCTACTCAAAAACATATTTTCTATTTGGACATCAACTCCGCTGAACAAAATGGCTATCTCACATTTTTGATTGGTTGTGTTCAGGGGACTAATGGGCGTGGGGGGGGGGCTAGTTGCCCTCCAATCACTTTCGACAATTAAAAAGGGTACTAGCCTTTTGAATTTCCAATGGAATGAGCCTGTTTTGAAGTTTCTACGACAACGCCTTCTATAAAAAACCTTATATGCCCCCAGGGCATAACTTAAAACCCTTTTAAAACTAACAACCCCTGAGGGTTGTGGGGGAGTTTCCTCCTCAAAAACACATTTTCTATCTGTAAATCAACTACGCTGAATAAAATGGCTATCTCAAAATTTCGATTGGATGTGTTTGGGGGAATGATTGGCGTGAGGGGGGGGGCTAGTTGCCCTCGAATCACTTTCGACTATTAAAAAGGGCACTCGAACTCTTGATTTCCAATCGAATGAACCCCTTTTTGAAGTCTCTACGACGACCCCTTCTATATGAAGTACCCTGCTTTAAAGAAAAAATAATAAACTGTACATTGTGTCAACATTGATCTTATATGCCCTCAGGGCTGAACTTAAAACCCTTTCCCGAGGGTTTTGGGGCAGTGTCCTCCTCAAAAATATATTTTCTATCTGGAAATCAACTACGCTGAACTAAATGGCTATCTCAAAATATTGATTGGAGGTGTTTGGGGGAATGATGGGTGTGGGGGGCTAGAAGCCCACTAATCACTTTTGACTATTAAAAAAAGGGCAATAGTCACTCCAATCTCTAATCTAATGAGCCCTTTTCGAAGTTTCTACAACAACTCCTTCGATACGAAGTGCCCGGGTATGAAGAAAAAAAAAAACAAAAAAAAACAACACATTGTGCCCACATCGTTCTTTACTTAGGCAGCGCTGGCGCACTGCCTATGATTGGAGCTAAAAACAGTATTTGTGTAGCAAAAACTGTCGAAGTGGAAACTAGTCAATTTTTGCTTCCAATTTCCTTTGCATATATTATTTTTGGTACTTGTGTATTATATGGGCCTTTCTAAAGAGTCAAGTTTGGTTAATGCTAATGAAATAAAAAAATAGGATGAATATATAATAGTTTATAAACAAACTTGGGCTATATATTTGCACATTAGGGGTAGGTGGGGGGTGTTGGTAAAGCATATTAAACACGTAACCTAACCTAACCTAGGTCCCTTCCCCCCCCCCGAAACCCCCAAAAACAACAGTTTAAATATCGTAACGCAATGAAAACCACACTATTCATTTCATTATTCTATAGCGGTCTCTTGAATTAGCCCGTCAAAAACGGGTTTTTCGTGACTGGTTTCCTTGTAAAGGCCCGTATAGTGCCCAAGTACCTTTTTTTTAGGAGTAAAGTATTATTCATAAAATTAATAAATTTGGGCGAATACACTGCAGTAATTCGCAAGGTGGTATGTGATGCTAGTTTTCCAATAGAGATTTATCTAAAAAAGCTTGTAAAAAATGACCGAGAAATAATCTAAAAACAAATTGCACCCAACAGCTTAAGAAGGCATAGCTTTCTTTTGAAGGTGTAATTGGTTTCGGTTATCAACAAATTGTCTTGGCAGTTTGAATTTTTGCGAACGAAAAGTATTATCGGTACTTGTATGACATAGCCTCTACCTAATATTCTTCTAATGTGTTTCTCTTCTAATGTGACGCTCAATCCTAATGAAATATACCTAAGTATTATAAAAATATAATACTTTAGAAACAAATTTGGGCTACATATTTGCATACTAGGGGTGGGGGGGGGGGAGGGTAAAGTATAGCAGGTCTGCATGCCTAATGTGTTAGTTAATATTATTCTGCATAATATGAAGTAAAAATTGTTTTCTAACTTCGCACTGTCCAGATACTTTACCCAACCCCCCACCCCTATCGTACAAATACATAGACCAAATTCTATATTTCTTATCTGTTCTATCACTCCTCTTTTTTCTTGTCTGACGCTAAGTTGAAAGAAACTAACGAAAAAAAACGGTTCTTTAAAGCCTCAATGAATGAACAGCTTGAGCGGTAGGGGCTATATCATACAAGTTACAGTGTTGTCAAATTAACTAATTAGCTTTGTTTTTTTCTTGATTGATCAAAAAACTTTTTGCACAAAATAAGTTTTTCAAAAAAAAGTAAAGAACTCCATTAAACCAAAAATGAACAAAAATAGAATCATATAATATACCAACCATACAACTACCACAAATCAGTATCAATAAATAAATAAAAGCCAAAACAAACAGAAATTAAGTAAGACAAACTCAATACGAGCAGAAATTAATATGAGTAGGATTCTAAACCCTATGCTTTCTAAAAGCAAGAATATAATTTATACTTTACTAAAAAAAAAATTCAAATGCATTTACTGAAAAAAATGTGCATTGTCAGTTTAATATACTAATGCTGATATACTAATTTCTTGAAGTTATAAAAGTGAAAATATTTAAAAGAATTTTACGCTCACTAAATTGTGATACTGCTCTAGAAAATCCTTATTTTGAAACAACTAAAAGAAAAAACTTCAAAAACAATGTTTGTTAGGTATTAACAGACCTTTGATGGGTCCAGGGAGAAAATGTTTTGTAGGAAATCGGATGCCACTTTTGAAATAGGAATTACTCTGCGGGGTTTTGAACGGTCTCCTAGCCATAATAGGATTGTCGTCAATTACCTCAAAACTGACATTTTCATTTTGTTATTAACACAAAACAATTTTTGAGTTATTTCTAGTTTGGAATTTCGTGGACCGGAATTTTTTGGTTGGTGAATTGTGGGGCTGAGAGTTAAGCGGAAAACAAAACAGTCGTCATGCACTAATCCTTTTGCAGACGAGTTTCAATGATAATGATAATATGAAGTATAATAATTAATTTTAGCACATTCAGCAGATATTTAATCGCCTGTCGCTCTGCAGACAGGTTTAGGAAAATTTCAACACAAATTTACGTATATGTGAGCATAAGAAAGTTTAGAGTTGTAAAATTTGATTACCATTACCAAGGTTAATTAGTTTCAAGATATTACTACCATAATTTCCTAATTTCTTGTTTTATTTGTCGAATGGAACAAAAAGGTGACTTTGCTTCTCAGACAGTTGCAATTGAATATATAGAGACATGTCCATGGAAATCGGTGCTTGCATGAGGTTCTGTGAATAGACTGGGTATTCGCACCCCTTTTCTAGAATATAGTTTATTTTACAATCCATAAATGTGTAACATTTGAGAAAAAAATCACTACATTTTTTCATTTTTTCAACGAAAAATTATTGATAACTGTTACCCTTTTCCTTGAAGAATCCTTGCAGCCCCGCTTCATGGGGAAATATGTCTGGATGTTCATAACCCTAAAAAAATGCTGCAGCTTTATGATACACGATCATATCTGACATGCCCACGGTAATCGGTGCTTACAAGGGGTTCTGTGAATATACTGGGTATTCGCACCCCTTTTCTAAAATACAGTCCATTGTACAATCCATAAATGTGTAAAACTTGAGAAAAACACGCTACATTTTTTTTCATTTTTTCTCCGAAAAATTATTGTTAACTGTTACCCCCTTTCTTGAAGATCTTTGCAGCCCAGTTCCATGGGAAAATATATCTGGATGTTTATGACCCTAAAAAATGTTGCAGGGGTATGATAAAATGAATAGTATGATCAAATCTGACATGCCCACGGAAATGGGTTCTTGCAAGGGGTTCTGTTAGTAGACTGGGCTTTCGCATCCCTTTCTAGAATACAGTCTATTTTACAGCCCATAAATATGTAACATTTGAGGAAAAAATTGTATTTTTCCAGAAAAAAGGCAAAACTATTGTTAACTTTTATTAGTCCCCTGAAGAATCCTTGCTGCCCAGCTTCATGGGAAAATATCCCTGGATGTTTGTGGCCCTAAACGAATGTTTCAATGGCATGAAAAAATGAATAATACGATCAAATCTAATTATTTATAAAATCCTAGGAACCTGGTGAAAATTCTGTAGCCAATTTCTATAACCAATAAGTTCACAAATCCTTGGATACACTTTTTTGGTGGAAATTTGAATTCGTTTTGAGAGACTGTATGCTACATAGGCCTACTCAGTATTGTTTTAGGAGGCCTATAATGCATTTTTTTATAACTGGAATTTCTAACCGCGAAAACCCATTTAATGAACAAGTTAAGAAATACCTAGATCGGAGGTGTGGTGGGAATAAGAAGCCATCTTTGACTACATGCTTTCTTCTGTTTTAGGACGCTTATATCCTATTTTTAGCCTCATATCTATAATTACTGACGTTAAAACCCTTGTATGCTATCTTTTGGGGAAAACCACTCACAGGATATGCTCTCACCGTGGATTTCGGACTTCCATATTCCAACGTTAACCTTTTTTATTCACGTTAGCCGAAAATTCAAGCTGTGGTGGGAAGAAGCCATTTTTGGGTACATACTCTGCCTTGCACTTGTGATACGGTTTGTTGGGTCTAAAGGTCATCCTCCTGGAAAGTCCCCCTCGCGGAAAAATCCCCCCCTATATTCTCCCTGGATAATTCCGGATGTTCACTAGAAGGGAAATTGAAAGCTGTACTCACCTTTTTAAGTCAGAGGCAATGCTGTAACGTTGCTACAAAAGAACCCCAAGGGATCAATGTATTATAATTCATTTATTTATTTCCTCAAAGAGGCACTTCATATGGAAGGGATGGCTGTATAAATTTTGGAGGGGGCTATTTCGATTGTAAATTAAAAGTTCTAGTGTCCTTTTTAAGAGTAAAAAGTGATTGAAAAGCAACAAGCCACCCCCTTCCCCCACCGTCTTTTCACTACATGCATCCGATAGAATTTTTAGATAGCCATTCTATTTAAAATAGTCTAAAGGTCACATACCATGCCTCCTGGTTTCATAACCCCCCTTCCCGCCTTCGGAGTAACTACTGTAAGCTATGCAAGTTGCCCATTGTTAAGATAAAAGGTTTTTATGAGAAGAGTGGTCAAATAAACTTTGGAGGGGGCTCATTCAACTGGAATTCGAAGTTCCAGTGCCCTTTCGAAGATTCAGCCTGCTTTTCAGCCTCTGCTGGTTTTGTTGTTAGGGAGGGGAGCAAATGCATCAATGGATGCATTTTAATGTCAAAACATCCTAACTCTCATTGAGCCTTCAGATAAATTCAGAATTAGTTCTAATAAAGGGGAGAAACAGTGTTCTAAAACTGTTTTGATATTTGGTCCTTTTGTTACCCCAAGGACATCTGATCGACACTTGAGGTACCCAATTTGTTCTTTCTCTTTGGCTTCTCAATTCGCGTGTGGGGGAATTTTCCATTAGGGGGATCTTCCGTGGTTGGCAATTTTTTCGGCGGAATGATTTTTCGGGGAGAAACGAATCCAACAGTTCGTTACCGACTGTTGGACAATCTGTCATACAGTGTTAATGAATAATAGCATTAAATAATATTAATAAGAATAAAAATAATGATTGAATATTAATTAATTATGGTTTGAGAATGTAAATATCATCAAGTTTATAGTAAATCATCAAAAGTGACGAGCCTGAGAAATTTTGCTTTATTTCCAAAAAAGGGGCAAACACTCAAAAGGGCAAGCAATCTTAATGAAATTATAACATAAAATCCAGCATTCCAAGTAGCCCTTTGGAAGAAGGATTATTTTAGAAGCACCATAGAATTTTAGCGTAAAACGGGGAGAATCTAATAAGGGGCAGATCTATCATAAACGGAATACTTTCTGTTCATTTTAATTTTTGAATTCACTCTTTATTTTTATTTGAAAATGTTAGTTTAATTTCCTTAAGACGCTTATAAATTTTAGCATTATGTTTGTGCTTAGTGACTTGAGAAATCCTATCTCATCTTTAATGGAAATTAAATACTATTCGTGGAATAGGTTCTTATTGTGTTTTCCTTTTTGATTTCCTTTTTGCCGTGTTAGCGCTGTAATCAACAATCTTAGAAATTCTGGGATTTAAATTACAGCGGAAATTGCAATCGATGAATGTAGGTTACACATTGTTTTTTCTAGGACAAAAATTTTTAACCTTCAAACTCGTGTTTGCAACTAGCGATTCCAAAAATTCTTAAAAAGAAAGTAAAATGAAAATGAAAGGTGATTTGTGAAATATATTCTTAGTTTTTTATTATTATTTTTTTTTATTTTGGACTTAAATCTCAATTTTGTAATCAATAAGCCTTGAAATCGTTTGACACAAGCTGTTGTGTGAAATTTAATGCCATTTCTGAAACAGACATGCTATATATTAATCTTTGTGGTGCAAGGCTCATACTTGACTTTTAAACTGATGCCATTCGGCGCTTTAGTGACGTCAAAATATGTTATAAAAGAGGCTTGGATCCCCTCCATTGGCTTTGTTTCTGATAAAAGGCCCTCGATCCCAGAATATGCAATCAAATTAGCCCTTTCCCAGTTTTCTACTACCCTCTGCTCTATGTGATGAGGTTGGGAAAAAGAAAATAATACATGGGAGCAGGGCTGTATTCAACATTGTTTTTTTTTTTTGGGCGGGGGGATTCCAAAAGAATATCCTCCGGTGTACTTTGTCTCACGGTCCGAAATAAGGTTAAGCCGGAGCTCCTAGCTGAATACCCCCTTAGTCTGTCCCTTAGGACGCGTCCATCAGGCACACTACTTTTTTTTTCTTTTTTTTTTTAGTGCCATACAAACAAACCAAGTATTGATATGTATTACAGACTCATTAAGTGGACCAAGAGGCTTAGCCAAGTTGAGTAAAATAAATGTTTACAAGATAAAGTCTAAACGATGACTATATAAATACTGTATATAAATAGCATTACAGTAAGATCAAAGCTTATTGATTTTTGGCACTACATCATCGGCGCGTACAAACGGCTCCTCCCATTTACTCTGTTTTCTTGATTTATGCATATAAAAAAAACCTGAGTCACTCAGAAAAAAAAATTGCAGAACCAAACACCGTATGAAAAAACTATGTGACCTATGTGATAAAGTCTAAACGATGACCATTCTTCCCTACAAAAATATTCGGTACTTGCGTATTAAACTCACTCTTTTATATACTGTATATGGAATGTCAAACTGGAGATGCTAAAGACACCGGGACAGATACCCGCCAGACTGGTTATTTCAAGACACCGCTATTAAGAATTGGAATGCATAGAGTAGTTTTCATTGCGTTTACGATATTTAAACTGTTGTTTTTTGGGGTTTAGGGGGGGGAAAAGGAACCTAGGTTAGGTTAGGTTACGTATTTAATATATGGTATGCTTTATCCCCCCCCCCCTAATGTACAAATATATAGCCCAAATTTATTTCTAAACTATTATATATTCATCCTATTTTATTTTATTTCATTAGCATTAATCAAATTTGACTTCTTTAGCAGTATATAAAAGAGTACGTTTAATACGCAAGTACCAAGTATTCATTACCTTTTCAGGAGACATATCAATGTTCCCATGGAGGGCGAGCAGGGTTAACCCACCGAATCTTTCTTGTCCTATTCAATTTCGTAGCAAAATTTTTAGTCTTCTAAATGTGGAGAAGCGTCTTTCTGAAGTAGTAGTGGTCACGGGCAACGTCGCAAGAACAGCAAAAAGAAGGAAAATATTTGGAAAAAAGGAAGAGTGGCATTCCTGAAGAGAAGACAGGGCATAAGGCCTTTGTGCTATCGGATGTTTTTCCGATTTGCTGCGCCAAAGCTCAACCTATTGGATCAACCAGTCTGTTTCGGGTGGCATATCACTGTAAAACTCAAGCAAAGACTCGAATTCCATGGTCTCGAGATCAATAGAAACAATCGTAGAAGGGGTAAGGACCCTGAGATGCGACAAAATATTTTGTGAAGTTAAAACGTTGTTTCAGCTATGATATTAAGTGGCCTAGAACAGGAATAAATAGATAGGCTATATAATGAGCTAGCATATCAGGATCGTTCAGACACACAATCTTTCCACCTGTCGTCGTTGGACGAGTAGTCTAAGGTCCTGAGGTGTTTGTAAACCGATGATTTTTGTCATAAATAGAAAGAAAGCAGAAGCCACATTTTTTTGAATTTCTTTTTTTTTTTAGAAAAAGCAGTCTTTATATGTTTGCAAGTGGCAGCAAATCGTAGTCGAGCGATTAAAGAGTTTTACACGAGGTAGCGTTATTCAGAAAGGTTCTTTTACCAAATGCAGACTCGTCATAAACTGTGATTGGTTCATGGTACCCAGCAACTGCGACACATTTGCGGACGTTTCTGCTTGCTATTGTCCTCAATATCTTTGAGGGAACGCAAAATAGCTCGATAGAGCTTAAGAAAACGCATAGTTGAATCGTGGCCATCTTGTTTCACAGATTCCTATCGGAATCTGTTTTAACAAATCCGGTAGGGATTCAGTAATTTTATCTTTGAGATCTTTTTGTTCTGAATAGCGAAGCACCATATAAGCTGCGGGCTTGCGATAAGACTCCGAAGAATTAAAAGCTGGAATTGAACACTTGGAAGCAAGGAAAAGGTTGAAACTGTGTGCACTTTATTGCACGTATAAAGTACCATCGGGTACTCTTCGCATATAACTACATAACCCAAGGCTTTCAAAAGACTAAAGGATTGACGAAGTGTGAACTTCTCCAGTTATATAAGTAACCGACACAAAACCAAGATATTCCTCATGAAGGTTCAGCAGAGGTGTAGTGGAAGCAAACAGCTGCTCAGTATTGGAAATATCCGCCATTATGTCAGCAAGCACCGAAAAGTAATGACTCGCGATGTTTTTCTTCTCTTCAATAGATTGCTAAAGAATTTCTCAACACGTGGCAATCAAATCGTTCTGAATCGCTGCAGAAATATATGCGGTATTGATGGCCACCGAAACAAGATGCTTTGTTACACTTTTATCACCATGTCTTGCCTTCAGTCGCAGAAGAGCTCAGAAGTTGCCAACATTATGAAATGGTTCTGATTCCAGGATCGAAATAGAGCTAGAACACTTTCACCCCAAAGGGCAAGCTGCTGCCACCCGCAAAATTTCACATTTTCAACAATTGGCCTCAGTTTTTGAAGATTTGCCGTCTTTTATATTTCTCTCTCGTTTTCCCTTATATATGTTACTGTTCGTCTGTGTGGATGTCTACATTTTCTTCTGTACTTGCTCCTGTTCATACTCTTCATGAGAAAGCGGTAAGAGTTCTTCAGTCGACTTCACTCCTGTTGATCTCCTTAAGATTAAAGATATTTATGTTATATCTCTATCTTCGTTGGCATACCAATTCTTCCACGGAGATCTCCCATTTTGTTTTTCTGGACTACTTAAGCTAGTAGGGGAAGTAAATTTGTACTGGAAACTGCGAAACTGGGAGGATGTGATGATTTCGGCTACTCCCTCGGTTCGTTCAGACTTTGGTCTGGTCGTGACTGTGGGATGTGCTTGGAACTTGGTTCCTGCTGAGATTCGTCAGTCACGAACACTTGGCTCCTTTAAAAGACAGATGAAAAGTTTCTTATTAAAGGTAAATATTAAATGATTTATAGTTGCTTTATGTTTTTGTGTGGTTTGTTTTTTTTTTTTGTTTGTTTTTGTGTGTGTGGGTTTTGTTGGGGGGGGTTGTTTTGTTGGCGTTCGATCCTTAATGATATAGATAATTCTATATTGTTATTTGTTGTCGGCTGATAGGAGGGCCACTGCTTCGTATGGACTGTCAGTGAGATGACTTATTTTACTTGTATATTTTAAATTAGACACTTTTTAGTATTGTTTATTCCAAGTTTTAATACTAGTCTTTTATTCTATGTCGTTTCCCAAATAATGGGCCATTGAGCCCTTTGGGATACTGTTTTTGTTATTGTTATTTATGGAAATAAATGGAACTTGAACTTGAATAGTAGTAGTCATGGTAGGAGTAGCAATAATCCGTTGATCCAAAACATAGTTGAAATAAAGGTCATGTTACGTGTTTTTTTTTTTACTATTATTACTAACAGCTCATCGCAGCACCAAGCCATCTCAGGCTAACATAGTTGGGCAGCCTCTTCTTCCATCCAGTCTGTTCGGTGCTTTACTCTTTACTCAGCTATCCCATGAAGTTTTAATTTTCACTAAATCCTTTTTTGCGGCTTCTTCTCACCCATCTAAGGGACTTCGTGCTTTTCACTTGGATTCTGCTGGATTACTAAAACGAACAATTTTTGGCACACTATCATCATTTATGCGCAAAGTTTGACCTAACCATCTTAACCTTTCTTTCATTACTTCAGACAAGACACAGACTATTCTGCCCAAATCGGCACCAGGAAGCTGAGTGACTGGATTTTGCCAAAGTGAGATTTGGCCAGGAAGCTGAGTGATTGATCTGTGGTCGAGTGAGTTGAAGCCACGACTTGTCCCAATTGTAGCCATATTTCCGGAAACTGCCCAGTGGTTCGACGTCATTCTTCACGACGTTCCACCATAACGTTCGGTTGGACCTGGCGTGTTAGAGTCTCCTCTGGGCGTCGTATTAAATAATTGGCCAAAAATGGTGGGTGGGATAGATATGTTACATTATCATACTGTTTAAGGAGAGAGAGAGAGAGAGTAACTTTGGCCCCTAGGGCGGTTGGGATGGATTAGTCGTATCATGATAACGTTCAAGGATAGATAATTTCCTGCAGCTTCATAATAACAATAATAATAATATACTGCAATAAAAAGGCTTTTGCCTCTATAAAAATTTACTTTCACGAAAATTATTGTCAATAGTATTCTTGAAAAAGTTGGTAGTCAGCCATAACCTCTTCTTGGGGGAGGTTGTTCCATTCCTCGACTACTCGGTTTGAGAAGGCCCACCTTTCGACATCTTTATTGAAAGTGTTTTGTTTTGGCTTAAAGTTGTGTCCTCGCAGATTGTTTGTGTTTAAGAAGAGTCTTTCCTCTGGTCCAATCTTATTGTAGTACTTGTGACATAGCTTGAAAGTTTCAATAAGATCACCTCGGAGGATCCTATAGGAGATGGAAGGATGTGACAGTTTTTCCAATCCTTCACAGAAGGAGAGGCCTCTTAGTTTTGGTACAGTTTTATTTTGCTCTTCGCTGAATCTTCTCAAGTGCATCAATGTCTTATTGAAGGTGAGATCTTATTGTCGTATGACCATATTCAATGACAGGCTGAACAAGAGACTTAAATAGAGTTGAAGAGGCTAAGGATCATTTAGGATGAAGTTTCTACAAATAAGTCTGACTACTTTTGAAGCTTTGCTCACGATGGATTCATAGTGGCTGGTGAACTTTAGCTCACTGTCTATTGTTACTCCGAGATCCCGCTTAAGAGATGTTTTTGGTATTAGGCTGGTGTTAAAGCTATAGGTTGACTTGAAATTCTGTGGTCCAAGGCTGAGGTGGGAACTTTTGTTTGCGTTGACCTCCATTCCCCATGTCCTCATCCAATCGGCTATCTTGTTCAAGCTGGTGTGCTGCTCTTGAATGTCATTTGGGGATTTGATAGATCTAAAAAGCTTCGTATCGTCAGAATCGAGTGCGATATCTGAGTTAATATTGTCAGGCAGGTCGTTTACAAAAGGATTGAAGAGCAGGGCCTGATGACCCTGCCTTGTGGAATACCGCTAGATACTTTTGTCACGACTGTGCCAATGTGGCCATATATGTTCACCCTCTGAGTTCTACCTTCCAGAAAATTCGTGATCCAGCCAAGAGCTGTGCCCACAATCCCAAGGTTTCGTAACTTATGAAGGATATTTGAATGAGAAACTTTATTGAAGGCTTTACTAAAATCAAGGTGTATTGCGTCAACTTGTATGCCTTTGTCGAGGTTTAGTCTCCAAGTGTGTGTAACGAGAAGTAGCTGGGATTCAGCTGACCTACGTCTTAGGAATTCAAATTGCATTTTTTTTTATTCACTTTTTGGTTAGAAGCTATTCTAGTAATCTGTCTGCTATGATGGACTCAAGGATTTTACAATTGATGCATGTAAGACTTATGACCCTGTGGTTGAATGGGTTTTGTTTTTCACCTTTCTTGAAGATTGGGGTGATAATTGCCTTTTTTAGACTTTTAAAAAGTTTTATAAGAAAGAACTAACGCTAGCTTATAGTAACTGAAATATGAATTAATAATAGTAGCCTTAGCTTAAGTGGCAGCATTATCATCCGGAAATTTCTAAAGTATGATGTCATATTTGACTTTCTTAGCTACTTGATTCTCTGACATCCTCCGATTAATTTCAAATACCGTATAATCTTTCTTTGCATTTCCTTGGTAAATCCTCATAAATCCTGCGAATTAGAATGACTTGAAAAATAGATGTCGCAGGATGACTTATCAGCTAATGAAGCTCAAGGATGGAGGTCCAACAAAGATTTTATTTGTTCGTGTTTTAGGTTTTGCTCTTTACTTTCCTTTGAAAGCCTGAAAGCCAAAATAGTCGATTAATTTAGTTCGATATTCTACAAAAGAGGTGGTTATACGAACTAACGAGGGGGTGGGATAATGTAAAATGCAAAAAAAATGTGAGAATAGAAAGATCCAGAAGTCCTAAGGATTTTAAAAGTTTAACCTCTCAATATTCCAAGTGTGTTCGACTTTTTAACACGACAAGATAAAGTAGACTCGAGTACATTTAACTTAACAATTTCTTACATCTCTGTCGAAAGGCTAACTAAGAATGAAACTCCAATTCTTAGGTATTTTATTTGTGCTGCACTATGGATCATGTTTATATTCTTCTGGTAAGTTTGCCGTCGGGATGTCCGGTAACAATAAATCTTTGAAAGATATTGCTCCCTATCCCAAGCCGCTCAATGATCAAAGACGTTGTGTAATTTATTTACCTAACAAACCTAATGAGAAAAATTTTAAAGTAGAAATAAAAGCTACAAGGGAGGCGATGACGTGCCCTCCTAATGACACCTGGTTTTCTGTTCGGTTACGGAAAATTTTTTTAGAGGCAAGGGGATATAACTATTACGTAATCAATAATTTTGACTTGGTACCAGCTAGTACATATATGGCATGCTACACCTACGACAAAATGGCACCAGTTAGAGTAAATCTAGGAGATGAAGCATTTATACAATATAACAGCAAACTACCAATCGTAGTATATGCTCCAAAGGATGTTAAGATACATTACATTATTTCAAATCAAGATGGTAAAATTGATGATTGGTGGAATTATTTCGGAGAGGACATGTGTCAAGAACTTACTTCAGATGGGTCTACAACGCGTCACGACGAACTGGCTCCAGAGGTACCACTGAACAGCACTGGATCCAGCAAAAACAAAAACCTTATCATTTTGATCTTCCTTATCATTTTGCCCATGTGGCCATATATGTTCACCCTCTGAGTTCTACCTGCCAGAAAATTCGTGATCCAGCCAAGAGCTTTGCCCGCAATCCCAAGGTTTCGTAACTTATGAAGGATTTTTGAATGAGGAACTCTTGAAGGCTTTACTAAAATCAAGGTGTATTGCTTCAAATTGTATGCTTTTGTCGAGGTTTAGTCTCCAAGTGTGTGTAAATAGAAGTTGCTGGGATTCAGCTGACCTATGTCTTAGGAATCCAAGTTGCCTTTGGTTGATCAACTTTTCGGTTACAAGGTATTCTAGTAATCTGTCTGCTGTGGTTGATTGGGTTTTGTTTTTCACCTTTCTTGAATATTGGGGTGATAATGGCGTTTTTAGACTTTTAAAAAGTTGTATAAGAAGAACGAACGCTAGCTTATAGTAACTGAAATATGAATTAATAATAGTAGCCTTAGCTTTAGTGGCAGTATTATCATCATGATGCCATATTTGACTTAGCTACTTGATTCTCTGACATCCGTCTCTTACTATTCAAACTAAGAAAGAGCCGTGAGCTTTTTCCTGTTTGTAATTTATCTTAGAAAATCATATAAAAGATATGCATAGTTCATCAGGGTTGCAGCGGTAGCTAGCAACCTAAGAAGAGACGATCACGTCCAATAGTATTTCTTTAAAGATTCAGCCTGCAGATGGGTTCTGTAAGCCTTGTGACAGTATGGTTGACTTTAACCTTGATCCTGCTTCGGGACTTTTTTTTTTCCAACCCTCCTCCGATTACTTTTAAATACCGTATAATCTTTCTTTGCCTTTCCTTGGTAAACCTTCGTAAATCCTGTGAATTAGCATGACTTGAAAAACAGATGTCGCAGGATGACTTATCAGCTGACGAAGCTCAAGGATGGAGGTCCTACAAAGATTTTATTTGTTCGTGTTTTAGGTTTTGCTCTTTACTTTCCTTTGAAAGCCTGAAATCTAAAATAGTGTATGAATTTACATCGATATTCTATAAAAGAGGTGATTATAGGAACTAACGAGGGGGTGGGAATATGAAAAATGCAATAAACTGTGAGAGCTGGAAGATCCAGAAGTCATTGTCGTAGAAAATGTTATGCTTGCCTCCTGTAGCCAAACTTTTTTTTGGTTCAACTCCTAAAGGGCTTATCTTTATAATGTTGTGCTTTATTTTCGTAGAAATTTTTATTTTTTATTTTAGTTCTTAGTTCAGGATCGCTAAAGCTATTATGTAAACTGCAAAAATATTTATGGTGTCTCAGCAATAATTTTAAGTTTTTAATTAAAACTAGTAAAATACCTGAAAATTATTAAATTATTTGCCAATACTTTGAATAGCAAAAGACGAAGTTTCTACAATCTGCGATTATGACGTCATTGATCAATCTTTAACATCAAATATGCAGTTTGTCGTAAAAAACTGATTAAATGTTTAAATTTTTTTTAAATTACAAAAGGTTTTTAACTACATCAATTTTCTTTAAAATGAGTCATTAAACAGCTCTCTATGATGTTCCGGTGCAAATCTATCTGAGGTTACTATAATTAGAAAAGAAAACCAAAAGTTTGAAGCTTAGTAGACAATCGGTGTTAGTAATGGGGCTTGCTTCAATAATCAAATATCTTTGAAAAGACTGCAGTATGAAAAGACAAAAAAAAATTTTGTAAAAAGTGATTCTATTTTATTTTTTTTTATTTTTTTTTTTTTTAAGATATTAGAACTTTTAATTTCCGTTCGAATGAGACTTCTCGCGACATTCTAGGACCACTGGGTCGATACGATCACCCCTGAAGGAAAAAAATAAAATAAACACGTATCCGTGATCTTTCTTCTGACATACAATACAAAATTCCACATTTTTGCAGATAGGAACCTAATACCTTTACAGTAAGTTTCTCTGATACTCTGAATTTGATGGTGTGATTCTCATTAAGATTCTATGACTCTAGGGGGGGGGGGTATGGCACCATACCCCAGATAAGAAACATTTCAAAAGGTGCTTTTATTATCTTATTTTTTAGTCACTGTGCGCTGTAGTTTTTTCTTTACTAGGTTTCAGCTATATCCGTTGAAACTTGCATATTCCCCATTTATAATGAACTAAATCGATCCATTATGTATGTCTTATATTATCTTGTCGAAAGATAAGCGTGCACACATATTGAATTCACTTATTACTTCAAATATGGTTACTAACTACGATTATGACGTCATTCATCAAGATTGGCCATAAAAATGTAGTTTTTAGTGGAAAAGTTGGTTCTATAAAAAAAAATTATTACAAATGGCACTAGATCTAGTAATTTCCTTTAAAATGAGCCATCGAACAACTCCCTACGATGTTCTAGTGCCAAGCTATCTGTGGGAAAAAAGATGCCGTTTAGACAGACTGATGTAGTAGTGGCCACTTTTCTTGATTTTCAAGCCAATAGATTTCCCTTGTTGTTCAAGCCAAGGGAAAGTAATTTTCCTATATAGGGGTTTCGGACAAGGTAGTTATAATGGTGTACTTTTTGTTTTGACCTGAGTCTATTTTTAGGAGTTATGGGTTATTATATTTCTTAACATTCGACGTGATCGTCTCCTACTAGGTTGCTAGCTACCGCTGCAACCCGAAAAGTTGTGAAGCGCCATCTGGTGAGGTATTTCATGGGACATGCTACTGGTGAGGACATTGTATAGAAGCTGATGTCATACATTGAGAGCGATAATTTACCTCTTGCAAGACTAATAATTATAGGCAGGAATGGGCCTAATGCCAATAGGTATGTTTGCAAATGAATGCATTCAAGAAGAAAAAGCCTTCAAAAGAGCTTATGAAATTTGGAACGTTTAACATCCATGCTGTGCAAAACGCACTCATGAAAGGGCTCCAGGAATTTGGAGAGGAGTCATCTAACTTGGTTGTCATCTTGAGGCATTTCTTTCCTTGGCTGGCCTGCAAGATGGAAGATTTTCGAGAATGCCCTAAAAATAAAAGTGTCCCATACAATAGTTTTATTCAGCGCGTCTCAACAAGATGACTGACTTTGGGTCCTGCTGTTTGCCAAGCGATTGATCAATGGCTAGCACTCTTGAAGTATTTTTTGAATTACATGCCATCCAAGAAACATTTGTTGAATATCGCGTCATCAGCAAAGTATCTCTAGATTTTAAGCAACCTAAAAAGGGAATATATGATTGGAGAACTCAAATTCTTGTATTCATCGTCGGAGATTTTTACGAAATTCACGGCAGCATTTCAGAAGAACGAAACTCTTGTGCATGCTCTTCATGTTGATCTGAAAAACTTACTTCTCACGGTTTTGGCAAGACTTCTGAAACCTGACTTTCTCATTTCTGCGGATGAAATTTTTACCAGTTTGATTGAGAACTCGGACAACTATTTGCAGGTCACTATTGTAGATGAGCAGGTTGAGCTTGCATTAGCTGCTCAGAGACTCACCTTAGCAAAAATACAAGGATTCTGTCAAAGGGCGCGAAGGCATTTCACGGCAGCTGCCAAACACTTGATTAAGAAGTGCCCCATCTCTTCTAACAGCATTCTCGAAGTGTCTAAGAACCTGGATCCCAAGGAAAGGAAAAAATCTAGAAGTCTATCAGATATAGTTGTGCTCGCTTGAGTGATCCCAGTAGGAGTAAGTGTTGACAATGTTAGAAGTTAATGGATGTTTCTGCAAGCCTAGAACTCAGTAGAGTCAATGCCATCTCATGTCGACCATTACTGGCATCAAATCTTCTCTATGAAGGATGCTTTTGGTGGGCAAAATTATACGCTTTTGTTGATGTTTGTAAAAGCTGTGTTGACATTATTGCATGACAGTGCTCATTTAGAGAGGGGTTTTTCACTCTCGGGAAGACTTCTTCTGTCGGACAGAGCCTTTGTGTAAGAAAGAGTCCTGAATACAAAGCTGTTTGTTATTGGCAAATTGAACACATATGGAAGCAAACCTGAAAGGTTTTCTATTTCCAAAGAGTTGTTGACTTAGACTTGGTTAAACACCAAGACTATGTTTAGCGCAAGGCATAAGAACAAGCGTCTGAACGTCCAAGACCAAGAGAAAGAAAGGGAGCTGAACCTAGTTGACCTCTCTATAGACTTCAGGAATCATTGCAAGGAAAAAAGACCTCTGAAAAACAAAATGAGCAATCGTTAACGCCTTGTTGAAAGAGGCCACCGATTACTTGCAGTGAGTGATGGCTTCAAAGGATTTGGTGGACATCGCCATGGCCATTTCGCTACAAGAGAGTGCCATGAAAACACGAGAAGATGAAAAAAACAGAACAGATGAAAAAGAGTGGACTGAAAAGGACATACAAAAGAGGAAGTGGGACCTGATAAGCAAGTTCACCGATCTCTCAAAGAAGATGAAGAAGTGAATGAGTTAGCTTACAAGCTGAAGTCGTATTGATTGTATTTACTTGTTTTATGTCTTGAAGTTGCTTTTCTTTTTTTTTTCTTTTTTTTATTTTTTTTAAAATAAACGTAACCAAAAGTTTGAACAAAAAGAAAATAGGAAAATAAAGAGAACTGACCCGTCTCCAGGGAAAGTGAGTTCCTTCTAATTCTCATGAATATGATGATTCTTTGGATTACTTGGCAACCGCTTCTGATTTATGAGCAAAGGAATATTTTGACCATGAATGGCAATCAAAATCTTTCCCACTTAGGTCCCTATTGGTACCTTTTTTCACTCCTACAAGTCTTTTGACAGGTCGTCAAGTCCCTTTTCTAATGAGCAGGAATCATTCCGAGCCCTGTAGGAACTATCATACTGATCAAACAGAACGGCAATTTTCAATTATGGGAACAAATTTTTTGAGAACTTTAAAGAGAGCCGGGAACCCCTCAAACATGACGTGACGAGAAATAAGAATAAAAAGCACCGTGAAAATTTCCATTGTCGTAGATCAATTGGCTAGATGGTTAGTGTCCTCCACCTTCACAAACAAAGACAATCGCATTTTCGCTTGGATGGGATTGATCCGTCCCCTTTTTTACTCACTGTTAGCAGACCAGTAGGAAATTGTAAGGGATGGCTAATGGCTCAATTCTTTTCTTGGCTTTTTACAAGTATGTTCAAGGGTAGGATAGACTAGTAGAATGTTCCGATTTTTTTCCCGAGCTTATATTCCCCCCCCCCCTCCCTGAATAATACTTTTTTTTAGAATTGTTATCTAATATTTTTTTTAGATAACACTTTTGTATCCCCAGGATAAACAAAAAATTTTGAAATTAATAAACAGCGTGGTCTCGGTTTTGCAGACTGAAAAATTAAGATTATACGAATTTATTGCTACAATTGTCCTACTACTTTTGGTAATCTTGATGCAAGATTATTTTTCTAACTTAAAACTATAATAGTACCGCTAATACTTCAGTAGAATCTAAAAATATTGGATTTTATAATTATTTTCGTGCATTATACATCCAACCTCTCCCCCCTAATTCTTGAATATAGCCTGCCCTAGCAAATATTGTTGCAGAAACTTTTGTGGAGATTTTGAAAGGCAAAATTTGAAGACTGATAATGGAGCAGGATGGTCCATGTTTTTATGCCAAATGACATCCTGCTACCCAGGATGTCCAGTTTGACATTGACAGGGAATCCATGATAGCTAATATTTCTTAGTTAGCAAATTCTTTTGCTTGTTTCTTACAAATGTCTTCAGGGACAGGTTAGCCTGGTTGTCTATGCTGAATTGTTTTTTCAAGCATATGTTGTTCTGTATTTCCCGTCTGATTAATGGTTTTATGGGAATCGGGCCAATAGAAAGTTAGCTTGGGCTAACTTGCGAATGAACAATGTTCGGCGGTAGAAAGCCTAAAACATTTAAAAGTTTTAAAATTCGTCTTTACTTCCTTCATAAAACCATTTTTTTATTTCTTTTTATCTAGGATTTAATCTAAGCCTAGGAGAGTTTTACCATTCCACGTGATGCCATCTTTCCTCATAGCTTTTCATGTATTCCTTAGGACAATGTCCATCAAAGTAATCCACTTTAATAGGGATATCATTTAGTTTAAATGTGTGTTGAAATTTAGTTGACCGTGTGCTGAATGTGATTGTACCATATGTTGGTTTGGAAGAGCCCTCTGATTACTTAAGACCATTCTTTAAACCAAGGGTGACCAAGCCAATGGTTCTGTGGGCCATTTTAGAAATTAATTAAAAAAAACATGTTTCCACAAAATAAGTTTTTCAAAGAAAATTAAACAACTCCATTAAACAAAAAATGATCCAAAATAAAATCAAATAATCTAACAAGCGTGAAACTACCACAAATCAGCATCGATAACTAAATTAAACCCAAAACGACAGAAATTACAATAAATAGCCGACTTAAACTCAAAACAAACAGAAATTAGAATAAGTTGGGCTCAAAACCCCTATGCCTTCCCAAGGCCAGAACATAATTTGCACTCTACTGAAAAAAATATTAATGTTTTACTTTTATAACTTTAATAAATCAAATAATATTAACATTTTTATTACTAAATATCAGTATATGTATATTAAACTGACAATGCCCATTCGTTTGCATTTTTTTCAGTAAAGTGCAAATTATGTTCTGGCCTTGTATATATACCCTGTATATATAAGTTTCGCAGAGAAGCTGTGCACAAAGATAGGTGCTGAGAAAGACATTCAGTTATATTATTTACCATGATTTGCCACATTTACTTATTATAATAATGATATTGCCTTTTAGTCGTTTATTCTGGACAAATTGGAACTTCGAGAGTCCAAGCATTGAGAGCGCATTTACCAATGGATCTGGTCGAATTGACGTAGTAAGAGACGCCCTCTATCAGCCACATGGTTTGACGATATTCGGCAACCGACTTTATTTCACAAATGCTAAACCGGGGTATACCTATGATATAGAGTCTGTCACAACAGATGGTAGTAATCGGTAAGACTTTCGACACTTTCTAAATCGTCCATAGTCTGTATTAATTTTTGTATTTCAAGAAAAGTCCGTGATAGGATATAATTGAAAGTTGTTTTGTTTTACTGCTGTAAACATTTTGAAAATCTATGGAAAAAAGTTCAAAATAAGTTCTTGAAAGAAAAGCAAAGAAAGATAATTAAACATTCAGAACTGAATGATCAGAACTGAAGTCACCTAATAAATTAGTCTAATGACGGACAGAAACTATCATAAGCGAATAAACAAAACCTAAAACTAGAAGAAATATACAATGAATAATCAGTTCAAGCTTAGAACCAAATGAAAATATCGCCAAATGAACCAAGTCACCTAATAAATCAGTCTAATGACGGACAGAAACTATTATAAGCGAATAAACGAAACCTAAAACTAGAAGAAATACGCATTGAATAATCAGTTCAAGCTTAGAACCAAATGAAAATATCGCCAAATGAACCAAGTCACCTAATAAATTAATCTAATGACAGACAGAAACTACTATAAGCGAATAAACGAAACCTAAATCTTGCAGAAATATGCAATGAATAATCAGTTCTATCTTAGAACCAAATGAAAATATTTTTTTTATTTTTTTTTAATAAAAAAAGACATCTTTAAAAAAAAAAAGACATCCGTCCAAAATGTATATTGTTTTCAATTCAATTTAATCTGCTTTACTTAAAACTAAACAAATCGCTTCAAAAATAGTCAGTTGGTATTTTAGTAATTTTTGTTAGGTATCAATTTTCCCTCTTTGAATGAAATTAATTAAAAAAAACTTTTTCGACAATATAAGTTTTTCAAAGAAAAGTAAAGAACTCCATTAAACCAAAAATGAGCAAAAATAAAATCAAATAATCTACCAAGCGTGAAACTACCACGAATCAGCATCGATAAATATAATGAGACCCAAAACGAACAGAAATTACAATAAATAACCGAGTCAAACTCAAAACGAGCAGACATTAACATGAGTAGGGCTCAAAACCCTATGCCTTCCCAAGGCCACAACGTAATTTGCACTTTACTGAAAAAATACTAATGGAATGAGCATTGTCAGTTTAATATACTTATACTGATATTTGTTAATCAAAATGTTAATATTATTTGATTTATTAAAGTTATGAAAGTGAAAACATTTATATTTTTTAAAAACATTTATATGCCCCCAGGGCATAACTTATAACCGTTGCCCTGAAGACTGTGGGGGGAGTGTCCAGCTCAAAGGTATAATTTTCTAAACTTTAAACTGCGTGGAACAAAATGGATATCTCGAAATTTTGATTGGATGTGTTTGGAGGAATGATGGGTGTGGGGGAGGGGGGTCGGGGGGGCTTGTTGCACCCCCAATCCCTTTTGACTATTAAAAAGGGTACTAGCCCTTCGAATTTCCAATCGAATGAGCCCTTTTTGAAATTTCTACGACAACGCGTTCTATAAAAACCTTATATGCTTACAGGGAATAACTCACATCACTGAACAAAATGGCCATCTAAAAGATTTTATTGGATGTGTTTTGGAGGAAAGATAGGCGTGAGAGGGGGACTAATTACCTTCAAATCACATTCGACTATTGAACAGGACAATAGACCGTTGAAATTCAAATCAAATGTGCTCTTTTTCAAGTTTCTACGACAAAGATTTCAGTAAAAACTTATATGCCCCCAGGGCATAATTTATAACCATTGCCCTGAAGACTCTGGAGGGAGTGCCCTGCTCAAAGGTATAATTTCCTGAACTTGAAACTGTGTGGAACAAAATGGCTATCTCAAAATTTTGATTGGATGTGTTTTAGGAAATGGTGGGCGTGGAAGGGGTACTAGTTGCATTCCATTGCTTTCGACTATTATAAAGGCCAATAGCCATTTCAATTTCTTACTAAATAAGTCCTTTTTGGAGTTTCTACGATGACGCGTTCTATAAAAACCTTATATGCCCCCAGGGCATAACTTACAACCCTTGCCCTGAGGGCTGTGAGGGGGTTGTCATCCTCAAAAACCTAATTTACAGAACCTAAACTATTTTGAATAAAATGCTATCTCGAAATTTTGATTGGATATGTTTGGTGAAAAGGTGGGCGTGACAGGGGGGTTAGTTGCCCTCCAATCACTTTCGACTATTAAAAAGGGCACTAGTCCTTGGAATTTCCAATCGAATGAGCCCTTTTTGAAGTTTCTACGATAATGCCTTCTATAAAAACTTTATATGACCCCAGGGCATAACTTACAACCCTTGCCCTGAGGGCTGTGAGGGGGTTGTCATCCTCAAAAACCTAATATACAGAACTTAAAACTATTTTGAATAAAATGGCTATCTCAAAATTTTGATTGGATATGTTTGGGGAAAAGGTGGGCGTGACAGGGGGGTTAGTTGCCCTCCAATCACTTTCGACTATTAAAAAGGGCACTAGTCCTTGGAATTTCCAATCGAAAGAGCCTTTCTTGAAGTTTCTACGACAACGCTTTCTATAAAAACTTTATATACCCCCGGGTCATAGCTCGAATCACTTGCACCGAGGGTTGTGGGGAAGTTTCCTTCTCAAAAACAATCTTTTATAACTGGAAATCAACTACGCTGAACAATATGGCTATCTCAAAATTGTGAGTAGATGTGTTTGAGGAAATGATGGGCGTGGTTGGGGCTTGTTGCCCCCCAATCACTTTCGACTATTAAAAAGGTTACTAGCCCTTTGAATTTCCAATCGAATGAGCCTGCTTTGAAGTTTCTACGACAACGCTTTCTATAAGAACCTTATATACCCCTAGGGTATAACTTAAAACCCTTGCCCTGAGGGTTGTAGGGGAGTATCCTGCTCAAAAATATATTTTCTATCTAGAAATCAACTACGCTGAACAGAATGGCTATCTCAAAAGCTTGATTGGATGTGTTCTGGGGAATGATGGGCTTGGGGGGGGGGGGGGCTAGTTGCCGTCCAATCACTTTCAACTATTAAAAAGGGCACTAGAACTCTCAATTTCCAATCGAATGAGCCCCTTTTGAAGTTTCTATAACGACCACTTCCATATGAAGTGCCCAGCTCTTAAGGAAAAATATAATAAATAGTAAATTGTGTCAACATCGTTCTTATATGCCCCCAGGGCATAACTTACAACCCTTGCCACAAGGGTTGTGGGGGAGTGTCCTCCTCAAAACATATTTTCCATCTGGAAATCAACTACGCTGAACAAAATGGCTATCTCAAAATTTTGATTGGATGTGTTTGGGGTAATGATGGGCGCGGGGGGGGGGGGCTAGTTGCCCTCCAATCACTTTTGACTTTTAAAAAGGGTACTAGCTCTTCGAATTTCCAATCGAATGAGCCTGCTTTGAAGTTTCTACGACAACGCCTTCTTTAAAAACCTTATATGCCGCCTGGGCATAACTTAAAACCCTTGCTCTGAGGGTTGTGGAGGAGTGTCCTCCTCAAAAACATATTTTCTATCTGGAAATCAACTACGCTGAACAGAATGGCTATCTCAAAAGTTGGATTGGATGTGTTCTGGTGAATGATGGGCGTGGGGGGGGGCTAGTTGCCGTCCAATCACTTTTGACTATTAAAAAGGGCGCTAGAACTCTCAATTTCCAATCGAATGAGCCCCTTTTGAAGTTTCTACGACAACCACTTCCATATGAAGTGCCCAGCTCTAAAGGAAAAATATAATAAATAGTAAATTGTGCCAACATCGTTCGTATATGCCCTCAGGGCATAACTTAAAACCCTTGCCCCGAGGGTTGTGGGGGAGTGTCCTCCTCAAAAATATATTATCTATCTGGAAATCAACTACGCTGAACAAAATGACTATCTCAAAATTTTGATTGGATATGTTCGGGGAAATGATGGGCATGGGTGGGGGGGTGTGGGCTAGTTGCCCTCCAATCACTTTCGACTATTAAAAAGGGCACTAGCCCTTTGAATTTCCAGTCGAATGAGTCTTTTTTGAAGTTTCTACGACAACACCTTCTATAAAAACCTTCTATACCCCCAGGGCATAACTTAAAACCCTTGCCCTGAGGGTAGTGGGGGAGTGTCCTCCTCAAAACACATTTTCTATCTGGAAATCAACTACGCTGAACAAAATGGCTATCTCAAAATTTTGATTGAATGTATTTGGGGGAGTGATGGGCGTGGGGGCGCTAGTTTTCCTCCAATCACTTTCGACTATTAAAATGGGCACTAGCCACCACAATTTCCAATCGAATGAGCCCTTTTCGAAGTTTCTACGACAACTCCTTCGATACGAAGGGTCTGTCGGAGAAAAAAAAAAACACATTGTGGCCACATCGTTCTTAACTCAGGCAGCGCTGCCTATGATGGAATTTAAACGAAATTGATTTTTTAATCCTTTTGATGGTCATGACAAAACCGATGTATGTTCGAAACATGTATTGTTTTCAGCTAATTTCAACTACGACCGTGGCCTTCATTGAGGTTTGGGGGGGGGGGACTTCAAGCAAAAACTTCTCCCTTTTGCATGAATTCCTTCTTTCTACTTTTTTTTTCTTTTTTCTAATTTTAAGAAATGGGAAGTTCCAATTTCCTCTTTCCGGGATCAAACCCAGATAGAGTACAACCAGCCCTCTTTCTTGCCCTATTTGCCCCCGGGCATCCCAATATCCCTGTTGTTTCATAGTATCGGATCAGACGTTTAAGACAGTCATTTACCTCAGGATGATTGAAACGTTAAAAGAAAGCAGCTTCTGGACAGACTTAATTCATACAACCCCCGGGGATAGGGCTCCAAATTATACTAATGGAACATTCTTCACACATACATTGAAGTAGAAGGGTTGGCATGTATTAGCTTGTTAAACCGAAATCATGCCCATAATATAAATCTATATTTTCTGAGGAGGTCATTAAGCCTTGGTCCCTGGAAAACTCTCCCTCCTCCCTTACCAAATTTTTAAATGAATATGATCATGCTGTATAGTTTTTTAACCATAATTATGTAAGGAGTTTCAGACTACAATTGTGGAGGGCGAAGTGGTGACCCGTGGAAACTTATTTCAATAACTAGGTTAAATGCTATGTAGGTGCAAAACTGTCAAATCAAAGCTGTGCTTAATCCTCCCCCATTGCCAATTGTTTAGCAGAAATACTGACAGGTAGTGAATTTTTCAGAATCGTAGAAATGCAATGATTTTCAGTGTGTAGGGTCAGAAGTACAAAGTGATTCCGTGCCCCCTCCAAACATCTACCACTGCCAACTTGTTAGAAGAAAGATGTTTGTGTTAGAGGCAATGAGGCACAAAGTGACATTGTGCGCCCCCTGAACCTCTACCACTACCAACTTGTTTAAAGAGAGACGGTTGTGTTAGAGGCAATGAGGCACACAGTGATTCTCTGCCCCCTACAAACCCCTCCAACTGCCAACTTTTGTAGAATTGACTTTTGTATCCTCTTGTTAGAAGCGGAATCACGTAAAGACTTCCAGTCTTTATTATTGAAGCAATAAAGTGGGTCTTATGCCCCACAAACACCTCCCACTTCTCCCATCACCAGCTGTTAAGCAGAGAAGTAGCTATGTTGCCTCTTGTTTAAGTAGAATAATGGAAAGTTTTTAAACCGTAGTCAAAGTGAATCAGTGGCTCCATTTCTACTCCTCCCCCACTCCCATGCTTTTTACGGGAAGGTAGGTTTGTTGCACCTCGTTATATTGCTCGTTATATACCGAGATATTTGCTGTCCCATTAATCGAATGACGACATGCCTAGTTCTTGGAAAGGACTTAAGTACCGTCTGTCTGGATAGATATTCTATAAAACAGACAAGAGTTTTCAAGAGACAACATTGCTTCTTATGTTAATGACCTTTTATGTACTCTTAACGGTCTTTTGCAACCCTAAGGTCTGGTGTGCTGTATATGGGTCTATTCAATTTTTTATATTGATCTAGCTAGAATCTTTTCCCCTTCTCCTGGTTACCTGTGGTCAAAAATCTGTCTTTCTTGGAGATTGTTTTGGCAACAATTTTTGTGTGCCATCAATTGCTTGACGGCGTGCCTAGGCCTTGTCAAGTACTTAAATACCAGCCTTGTGGGTAGAAATCATAGGCAGCGCGCTAGCGCTGCCTAATTAAAGAACGATGTGGGCACAATGTGTTGTTTTTTTCGGTTTTTTTTTGTTTTTTTCTCCTTACCCGGGCACTTCGTATCGAAGGAGTTGTCGTAGAAAGTTCGAAAAGGGCTCATTCGATTGCAAATTGGAGTGGCTAGTGCCCTTTTTAATAGTCGACTTTTTAATGACCTTGGGGCATATAAGGTTTTTATAGAAGGCGTTGTCGTAGAAACTTCAAAAAGGCTCATTCGATTGGAAATTCAAAGGGATAGTGCCCTTTTTAATAGTCGAAATTGATTGGAGGGCAACTAGCCCCCCCACGCCCAGCATTCCCCCAAACACATCCAATCAAAATTTTGATATAGCTATTTCGTTCAGCATAGTTGATTTCCAGATAGAAAATATATTTTTAAGGAGGACACTCCCCCACAGCCCTCAGGGCAAGGGTTTTAAGATATGACCTGGGGGCATATAAGGTTTTTATAGAAGGCGTTGTCGTAGAAACTTCAAAACAGGCTCATTCGATTGGAAATTAAAGGGCTAGTGCTCTTTTTAAGAGTCGAAAGTGATTGGAGGGCAATTAGCCCCCCTCTCACGCCCATCATTCCCCCAAACACATCCAATAAAAATTTTGAGATAGCCATTTTGTTCAGCGTAGAAGATTTCCAGATAGAAATTATGTTTTTGAGGAGGACACTCCCCCACAACCTTCAGGGCAAAGGTTTTAAGATATGACCTTGGGGCATATAAGGTTTTTATAGAAGGCGTTGTCGTAGAAACTTCAAAAAGGCTCATTCGATTGGAAATCCAAAGGGATAGTGCCCTTTTTAATAGTCAAAATTATTGGAGGGCAACTAGCCCCCCCCCATGCCCATCATTCCCCAAAACACATCCAATCAAAATTTTGATATAGCTATTTCGCTCAGCATAGTTGATTTCCAGATAGAAAATATATTTTTGAGGAGGAAACTCCCCCACAACCCTCGGGGCAAGGGTTTTAAGTTATGCCCTGGGGGCATATAAAGTTTTTATAGAATGCATTGTCGTAGAAACTTCAAAAAGGCTCATTCAAATGGAAATTCAAAGAGCTAGTGCCCTTTTTAATAGTCGAAAGTGATTGGAGGGCAAGGGTTTTAAGTTATGCCCTGGGGGCATATAAAGTTTTTATAGAAGGCGTTGTCGTAGAAACTTCAAGAAAGACTCATTCGATTGGAAATTCAAAGGGCTAGTGTCCTTTTTAATAGTCGAAAGTTATTGGGGGCAACTAGCCCCCCCCCCCCAACGTCCATCATTCCCCCAAATACATCCAATACAAATTTTGAGATAGCCATTTTGTTCAGCGTAGTTGATTTCCAGATAGAAAACATATTTTTGAGGAAGACACTCCCCTTGGGGAGAAAGACTTCCAGAAAAACTCATTCGATTGGAAATTCAAAGGGCTAGTGTCCTTTTTAATAGTCGAAAGTTATTGGGGGCAACTAGCCCACCCCCCCCACGCCCATCATTCCCCCAAATACATCCAATAAAAATTTTGAGATAGCCATTTTGTTCAGCGTAGTTGATTTCCAGATACAAAACATATTTTTGAAGAAGACACTCCCCTTGGGGAGTGTCTTCCTCAAAAATCATAAGATATGCCCTTCCTTCCTCAAGGATCATAAGTTATGCCCTTGGGGCATAAAAGGTGTTTATTGAAATCTTTGTCGTAGAAACTTGAAAAAGTGCTCATTTGATTGGAAATTCAAAGGGCTAGTACCCTTTTTAATAGTCAAAAGTGATTTGAGGGCAACTAACCCCCTCTCACGCCCACCTTTTCCCCAAACACATCCAATCAAAATTTTTAGATAGCCATTTTATTCAGCGTAGTTGATAGTTTTGGTAATTAGGTCTTTAAGGATGACAACCCCTCCCCCCACAGCCCTCAGTGCAAGGGTTGTAAGATATGCTCTGGGGGCATATAAATTTTTTATTGCAAGCGTTGTCGTAGAAACTTCAAAAGGGCTCATTCAATTGGAAATTGAAAGGGCTAGTGCCTTTTTTAATAGTTGAAAGTGATTGGATAGCGACTTACGCCCCTCTCACGCCCACCATTTTCCCAAATACATCGAATTAAAATTTTGAGATATCCATTTTGTTCAACGTAGTTGAAAGTTCTGGAAATTAGGTCTTTTAGGATGATAACCCCCTCAGAGCCCTTAGTGCAAGGGTTTCAAGTTTGCCCTGGGAGGGTATAAGGTTTTTATTGAAAGCGTAGAAACTTCAAAAGGGCTCATTCAATTGGAAATTGAGTGCCTTTTTATTAATAGTTGAAAGTGATTGGAGAGCGACTAACGCCCTTCTCACGCCCACCATTTTCCCAAACACATCCAATCAAAATTTTGAGATATCCATTTGCCAGAACAAAATTTGCACTTTACTGAAAAAATACAAATGAATATGCATTGTCAGTTTAATATACATATACTGATATTTAGTAATCAAAATGTTAATATTATTTGATTTATTAAAGTTATAAAAGTAAGAACCTTTATATTTTTTCAGTAAAGTGCAAATTTTGTTCTGGCCTTGGGAAGGCATAGGGGTTTGGCACCCAACTTATGTTAATTACTGCTCGTTTTGAGTTTGACTCGGTTAATTACTGTAATTTCTGTTCGTTTTGGGTTTCATTTATTTATCGATGCTGATTTGTGGTATTTTCACGCCTAGTAGATTATTTGATTTTATTTTTGCTCATTTTTCGTTTAATGGATTTCTTTACTTTTCTTTGAAAAACTTATTTTGTGGAAAAAGTTTTTTTAAATTAATTCTATAAAACAGATGATGATTTTCATGAGACCACATTGCTATTTAGGCTGATGAGCTTTTATGTACTCTTAGCGGGTTTTTCGTAACCCTAATTATTGGTCTGGAACCCTCTCTGTGGATGTATTTTAGTCTTCTATACGGTCTAGCTTCAATCTCTTCCCCATCCTCTTCCTAGGTGGTGCCGTCAGTTGCTGGACGATGTGCCTAAGCCATGCCAAATACTTAAATACCTGCCATATGGATGGATATCCTATAAAATAGATAATGATTTTCAAGAGACCACATTTCTTCTTAGGTTAACGACCTCTAATGTTCTCATTGGTTTGAAGCCCTCTATACGGGTCTACTTTGCTCTTCTATATGAGTCTAGGTTGAATTCCTTCACCTTCTCCTCTTGGGTAAGGGTTGACAAGATTCTGTCTTTCTTGGAGATCGTTTAAACAAAAAAAATTTGTGCCATTGATTTGCTTGACGATATGTCTAAGCCTTGCCAAGTACTTAAATACCAGCTGGTGGGGGTGGCGGCGGTGATGGACATCTTATAAAACAGATAATAATCAGCAGGAATAGTTCAATGTTTTTGCTGTTGATTTGCTCTCTGCAAGGATTGTGCCTTTGACTTCAAACGACCTAGTAGCTTATATTCGGAACAATTAACGAGCGTTCAACCGCGGTAAGATGTTGATCCAGATGAAGAATATTATTGAGACATAAACAAGACTTCTGTCCGGGTGGTGGCATTAAAATATCTCTTCTTTTCACTTTGCTCGCCACTCTCCTCTTAAATTTTTTCTTTCGGTATTTTAGGCTATTGGGGGTTGAGAATTTTTTATAAATTTCAAGCATTAAGATTTATGTTCCCTGTGAGACATGCAATTTTGGGACAAGCCTACAGCTGTGACTTTTATCGAAAGGGCAAATCGCTTATATCATTGGAGTCATCAGTTCAGATATACCCAGGATTGCGATATTGCTTGAACTTTTTCTAAGAGAGTTCTCTAAACTTGCTTAGAAAATGGGAAAATTTTCATTTTTTAAATCATTCTCCCACCAATTTTCGATGTACTTAAAAGATAAGAATAATTTGCTAAAATAATTCTAATATAACTAGAAATTATAATATGATTGAAAATATAATATAATACAAAATAATTAAAAATATATTATGATAAAATAATTATAATATAATATAATTAAAATTTGCGCAAAATGATTTGCTATCAGATACTATTAAATACTTTTAAAATTAATGTTGCCTTGTCCGTTGACCTCTAATATTTTAGAACTTTCCTTATAAACATATGTTGTTACAGATGTTTTCCATCAGGAAGTCAAAAATAGTAAACTTAATAATAAAAACTCTTAAAACTCTTTTTAACTAAGTTGTGTCTTTAGTAAGCTATAACTATAATTTATTTTCATATTATGAAATAAAAAAAAACTACTAAATAGCAAGCTGTTAAAAAACATAATGCCAAAAAAAACATGCCTTATGCAATGGTTACTTCATCTTATGTCGGTATGATGATATGGTAGCACATTTCAAGAATATAGTTTTTATTCCTACCATTAAATTTCCTGAAATTTCCCCATGGGGGAAATTTAAGGTAAAAGAGGGTAGGTATCAAAAGTGGAGCCTTATACCAAAATGGCTGCTGTCTTTCAATAAGTTAGCTCATATTTATTATCAGACTGAGCCATGTCCCCTTAAACTCGCCATGTTTGATCCATTGATCCGACTCTTTCCCCTGTATATTAAGCGCTAAAAGCTTCGAATTGTTTACTTATGGAGAGGAGGGGGATATGGGTGCATACCATGCTGCTGATGGTATGCACCCTGATATGTATATGGGTGCATATCAGTCATACCATCCTCTCTCTTCTACCAAAAATTTTAAAGTGAATGATTTTCATGGGCGCCGCCAGGGGAAGGGGCATGGCACACCTGGAATTTTGGGACTATTAAGTAATTATAAGGAAAGAGGGAGAATAGGGAAAAACATGGAAAAAAATGTGTGGTGCCCCATTTTTGGCTGCCTATGAATAGATTTTGACCCTTAATAAGGAAAATATAAGTTCTTATTTGTGACTAAGTGACCCCTTTATAGTTTTCCAGAAACATTTTTTCTATATGATTTGGTTGGAGATACAAAAAAACAAAAAAAAAAAAAAAAAAAAAAAAAAAAGTCAAATTCTTTCATAGTAATGAATAGTAAGTAAATAACGATCCTTGTCAATAACGGAAGCGTTAGAACCTAACTATTGATAACATTAAGTAAAAAAATTAGCTTTTTATGGTGATCCGAAATATGTATTTGTTTATTAGTAATTAGTGCAGTTATTTGTACACAAGAAAGTTCGTATAACCATAGAAAACAACTTAATAAGGGGCAATTTCGGTAAAAATATGCCGTCAACTTGTGCTTGCATTGAAAGAGTACCCTTGAGCCACCATAATAAAAAATGTATCCCCTGAACGGACTGCTGGGAATTTCTGTATTTTCTCCCTAAACGGAGAAAGCCATTTTGTTCAGCGTAGTTGATTTCCAAATAGAAAATATGTTTTTGAGGAGGACACTCCCCCACAACCCTCAGAAAGGTTTCAAATATATTGGTTTTTGGTGTTCAAAATATTGAATAAAAAAATTATTTTATTTTCTTCATCTTAGTTTTAATGTTTTACTTTGAACAAACTACTTTGATAACGCGTTACTTTTTATGAACACTGAGTAGTCTAAAGGCATTAAATATTTTGATGTTTGATAACCAAGTTCAAAACTGTCGATATCAGAGGCAACGCTGTAGCGTTGCCTATAGTAAAGACCATACGGCTCCAATGTTTTATTATTTATTTATTTTTTTTTTCCAGAGGCACTTTATATGGAAGGGGTCGTCTTAGAAACTTCAAAGGGGGCTCTATCAATTGGAAATCGAGAGTTCTAGTGCCCTTTTTTATAGTCAAAAATGATTGAAGGGCAAATAGCCCCCCCCTACGCCCATCATTCCCCCAAACACATCCAATCAAAATTTTGAGATAGCCATTTTGTTCAGCTTTGTTGATTTCCACATAGAAAATATATTTTTCAGGAGGACACTCCCCCACAACCCTCAGGGCAAGGGTTTTAAGTTATGCCCTGGGGGCATATAAGGTTTTTATAGAAGGCGTTATCGTAGAAACTTCAAAACAGGCTCATTCGATTAGAAATACAAAGGGCAAGTGCCCTTTTTAATAGTCGAAATGATTGGAGGGCGCCTAGCCCCCCCCCCCTCACGCCCATCAGTCCTCCAAACACATCCAGTCAAAACTTTTAGATAGCCATTTGGTTAAGCGTAGTTGATTTCCAGCCGGACAATACTGTTGTAAGGAGGACACTCCCCCACTACCTTCTGGACAAGGGTTTTAATAGATATCCTGGGGGTATATAAGGTTTTATAGAAGGCGTTGTCATAGAAACTTCAAAAAGTCTCATTCGATTGGAAATTTAAAGGTATAGTGCCCTTTTTAATAGTCGAAAGTGATTGGAGGGCAACTAGCCCCCCCCCCCCCCCGCCACGCCAATCAGTCCACCAAACACATTCAATAAAAATTTTTAGATAGCCATTTTGTTCAGCGTAGTTGATTTCCAGATAGAAAATATGTTTTTGAGGAGGACACTCCCTCACAACCCTCAAAGCAGGGGTTTTAAGTTATGCCCTGGGGGCATATAAGGTGTTTATAGAAGGCGTTGTCGTAGAAATTTCAAAAAAGGCTCATTCGATTGGAAATTCAAAGGGCTAGTGCCCTTTTTAATAGTCGAAAGTGATTGTAGGGCAATTAGTCCCCCCCACGCCCACCTTTTCCCCAAACACATCCAATCAAAATTTTTAGATAGCCATTTTAGTCAACGTAGTTTAAAGTTCTGGAAATTAGGTGTTTGAGAACGACAACTCCCCACAGCCCTCACGACAAGGGTTGTGAGTTATACCCTGGGGGCATATAAGGTTTTGTATAGACAACGTTGTCGTAGAAACTTCAGAAAGGGCTCATTCGATTGGGTATTTAAATGGCTAGTTCTCTTTTTAATAGTCGAAAGTGATTCTAAGGCAACTGACACCCCTTCCACGCTTACCATTTCCCCGAACACATCCAACAAAATTTTGGTATGGCCATTTTGTTCAATGTAGTTGAACGTTCTAGAAATTATATGTTTGAGCAGGACACTCCCCCCACAGTCTTGAGGGGCAAGGGTTATAAGTTATGCTCTTGGGGCATATATGGTTCTTATGGAAGGAATGTTCATATAAACTTCAGAGAGGGCCATTTGGTTGGAAATTGAAAGTTCTAGTTCAATTTTTAAGCGTCAAAAGATATTGGAGGGTAGCCAGATCCCCCCCCCCCAAACCACCTCATTTTCCCAAATGCATCCAATACAAATTTTAAGATAGATATTTTGTAGAAAAAAAAAGTTCAAAGATCATACAACACAAACTCCCATGTCGACAAAAATCCCAAAGGCCCTGGAGCGGGTATTATAAGATATGCCATGGGGGCATATGTGGTTATTATGGAAGTAATGCTTTTATAAACTACAAAGAAGGATCATTTCATCGGAAATTGAAAGTTCTAGTTCACTTTTTAAGAGTCAAAAGAGATTGGAGGGCACATAGCCCCCCCCCCTCCACGCCCTTTTTTCTACAACCCAGCCGATAAGAACTTTGAGATATTTTTTTTTAATAGTTCAAAGACCATATAACGAAAACCCAGGGGTCAATACAGCCCCCCCAGGGCTCGAGGGCAGGTGTTGTAAGTTATGCCCTTGGGGAATATGTGGTTCTCATTGAAGGGATGCTCGTAAAAAATTCAGAGAGGGCTCATCTGATGGTAAATTCAAAGTTATAGTTAAGTCTTTAATAGTAAAAACAGATTGGAAGGCAACTACCCTCCACACACTTAGTCCCCCACAAATATCTAACATACATGTTGAACTAGTCAGAAAGTAAGATAATTATCAACATTCAGGTAAAAAAAACTCAAGTGTTAACATAAGTTCCCCGGGCTCGGGGAGAAGCGTGGTAAGTTATGCCCTGGGGCACTTATTATTCATATGAAATGGATGCTCGTATAAACTTCAGAGAGGGCTCATATAATTGGATATTGAAAGTTCGAGCTCACTTTTTAATAGTCAAAAGAGATCTGAGGGCAGCTATCCCCCAACCCATCTGATGAAAATTTTGAGATAGACATCTTGTTAAAAATAGTTCAAAGGTCGGATAAGACAATATCCGGTGTGAATAGAACCCCCCAGGGCACAGGGGAAGGCGTTCTAAGTTATGCCCTGAGGGCATGTATGGTTCTTATGAAAGGTATGCTCGTATAAACTTCATAGGGGGCTCATTTGATTGTAAATTGAAAGTTCTAGTTCACTTTTTAAGAGTTAAGAGAGTTAAACTAGCCCCCCCCCCCCGCTCTTTTTTCCCCGAACCCGTCCCCTGCAAATTTTGAGATAGCCAGTGTGTTGGAAATTGTTCAAAAATTAGATAACAAAATCACCCCCCAGAGCCCGGGGGATAGGCGTTGTAAGTGTTGTCCTGGGGGCATTTATGGTTCTTATAAAAGGGATGCTCGTATAAACTTCAGAGGAGGCTCTTTTGATTGGAAATTGAAATTTCTGATTCAATTTTTAAGACTCAAAAGATTTTCGAGGCATACTAGTCCTTCCCTCACATAACCATTTTTCCCCAAAGCCTCCTAATGAATTAATACCCATATCCCGCAAAATAGTTCCAATGTCAGATAATGCAAGATCCTGTGTTGACGGAACCTGCTCATGACCTAAGGCAGGTGGCATGAGAAATTCTCTAGGGGCATATATAGGTCTTACGGAAGGGATGCTCGTATAAACTTTGGAGAGGGCTCATTCGATTTGAAATTGAAAGTTCGTATTCACTCTTTAAGAGTCAAAAGAGATCGGAGGGCAACTAGCCCCCCCCCCCGCTTCACGCCCAAAATGAATCAGATAAAAATTTTCATATAGACATTTTGTTAAAAAAAAGTTCCAATTTATTATAACAAAAAACTCCGGTGTCGACACACCACCCCCCCCCCAGGGCCCGGGGGTAGGCATTGTAAGTTATGTCCTGGGGGTATATATGGTTGTTATGGAAGGGATGCTCGTATAAAATTCCTAGAGGGCTCATTTGATTGGAAATTGAAAATTGTAATTCAATTTTTAAGAGTCAAAAGTGATCGGAGGGTAGCTAGCCTCCCCCCGCACTCCATTTATTTTTTTCCCAGAGGCACGTCATATATAAGGGGTCGTCGTATAAACTTCAAAGGGGGCTCACTCGACTGGAAATTGACAGTACTAGTGTCCTTTTTAAGAGTCAAAAGTGATCAGAAGGCAACTGGCCCCCCAAGCCCTTTTTCCCCAAATACATCTGATAAAAAATTTGAGGGAGCCATTTTGTTAATAATAGTTGAAAGATCATATAACAAAAACACCTTTACATATGGTCATTTCGTAAAAATAGTTCACAGATCAGATAAGAAAAACTCCTGTGTCAACACTCCCCCCCCCCCCGATATAAGTAAGGCCGGGGAAGGCGTTATAAGTATTGCTCTGGGGGTATATATGGTTCTTATGGAAGGTATGCTCGTATAAACGTCAGAGAGGGTTCATTTGAATGGAAATTAAAAGTTGTAGTTCATTTTCTCAGAGTGAAAAAGATCAGAGGGCAACTAGCCCCTCCCGTCCTCAACTCCTTTGGGCGTATCGGATGGATAAACCCATCCGATAAAAATTTCAGGTGACTATTTTTTTAAAAATAGTTCAACCATCAGATATTAAAACTCCAGGGTCGACACAACCCCCCAGGGCCCAGGGATAGGCGTTGTAAGTTATACTCTGGGGATATATCTGGTTCTTATATAAGGGGTACTCGTATAAACTTCAGAGGGCTCATTTGATTGAAAATAGAAAGTTCTAGTTCACTTTTAAAGAGTCAAAAGAGACCGAAGCTTAATCTAGTCCCCCCCTGCCCTTTTTCCCCAAACCCATCCGATAAAATTTTGAGATAGCAATTCTGTTAAAAACAGTCCAAACATCAGATAATAAAAACTCTGAGGTTGACACAAACCCATTTTTTCACTTTGATATTGTTACTTTGATGCCAGTTTCGATACTTTGATGAACATTTGACATTTTTTTTAAGTTTGATTTTGAAATAAGGAATTTTTAAAAACTTGAATTTTTTGCAATCAAAAACGAACAAAAATTAATTTAAAAAAAAATTCCGAAAAATAAGTTTTTCAAATGAAAGTAAAGGCCATTTTAAACTTAAGCTCAGCAGATACAAATACCTCTTAAAATTCAAACTCAAAACAACCAGAAATTACTATTAAAGAATAAATGAAACCCAAAACGAACAGAAATTAAATAAGCAATCATAGCAAAAACATACAACAAGTAATAATATAAATGAATAAATAGATCTTAAAGCGAGTAATGCTTGGATTGAATATGAATATCAAGCTTAAAATGAAAAAAAAAATTTCCTATTGAAGTATAAATGAAACTTTAATGCAAATTAATAAATAAATCTTAAAACGAGTGAAACTTAAATTGAATATGCAAATCAAGCTTTAAACGAAAAAAAATTGCCACCAACAAGAGTTTGGGTATGACCTCCTTCTCTCATTGTAAGTGTTAAAAGCCTACTGTGTTAATGGTGCTTTACTGAAATCCAACTATATAACAAATATTTTCTTTTGTACTTATTATTGAACATAAACATTAAAATTATAGCAAAATTTTGAACTGATGAGCTTTCAGCAATTAATATCATTATTCATAAAATATTAAGTTTAATTTATTAGCTATTTTTAAAGTTTTTAAAGACGAATATAGTTTCCCTACAGACAAGTGTTTGGATACTGCCTCCTTTCCTAACTGTAAATAAAAACCAAAAGCCTACTGCGTCATTGGCGCTTAACTGAAAACGGATTATATTACAAATATTTTCTTTTCCAGTTCTTACAGTATAGAAAATAAAAGTACAATTATAGTGAAATAAATTCTTGAACTGAAGGATGTTTCAACAATTAATATCATTATTCATCAAATATTCAATTTGATGTTGTTTATACTTTCCAATACTGTTCAAGACGCATATAGTTTTCAGTATTATATATATTTTTTCGTTTTAAGCTTGATTTTCATATTCAATCTAAGCATTACTCGCTTTAAGATCTATTTATTCATTTGTATTATTACTTGTTATATACTTTTGCTATGATTGCTTATTTAATTTCTGTTTGTTTTGGGTTTCATTTATTCTTTAATATTGATTTCTGGTCGTTTTGTGTTTGAATTTTAAAAGGTATTTGTATCTGCTTAGCTTAAGTTTAAAATGGCCTTTACTTTTCTTTGAAAAACTTATTTTTCGGAAAGTTTTTTTTAATTAATTGTTAAAAAATATCCTTCCAACGCTTCGGCATTGTTCAACAGAACTGAATGCTGGGAGTTTATATCTTAGTTTTTGTATGTAGGCTATTGTTTTGTGTATTTTTTGTAATTACTTACTTTTTTCAGTTTTAAAATCTTTTACTTTAATTGACATACTTTTTTCATTGCCTTTAGAAAAATGTTTGTCTCTAAGCTTCATTAAATAAAAAAAACAAGATTTTTCAACTGAAAGTAAGGAGCATCATTAAAGCTTAAAACAAATAGAAATTGTTAGGTATATGAGTGGGCCTGCCCAATCCTCAACACCTCGCTCTTCGTGCTACAATTTTTCGGCACTTAAAAAAAGGTTACGTATTGTTCTAATTAAACGAACCCTGTGTTTCAGGAGTCGTTTTTATTGAATTGTGTAAAAATTTAGACTTCAGCGTAAAGAACGAGGTGTTGAGGAGGTGGCAATCCCTTTCATATACGTAATAATTTCTGCTTTCTTACAGTTAGTTACCACGAACTGTTTGATTACCCATCAAAATCCAAACAGGGATCGTTGAAATATTGATTGTTTTTTCTGCGCTACCAAAAGTATTGTATTCATAATTCTTTACAGTTTCATGAAACGTAATAAACAAATAGAAAAGGTTTTTCAACTAACGTAAGGAGCAAGTTTAAAACTTAAAAATAAATTGAAATTACTCTGTATATAAGGGGGACTGCCCCTTTCTCAACACCTTGCTCATTCAACAGAAGTTTTTTAGTGCTTTGCATTTTTCCAATTGCAAATTTTCTTTAAAAATTTGGACAAACGCCAAATTTCACAGTAAAGAGTAAGGGACTAAGGAGGAGACGGCCCCCTTCCTATAAAGAATAATCTATTCAAATAGGTTTCAAATCTGTTCCTTGCCTTCTATTGATAAAGCTCTTTTTTTATTCAATTTATAATTGTTTTCCAAATCATACCTAGGCCTAACTAAGATATAATTTGAGGTATCGGTCCCTTAAATACATGGTTAATTGCTTTTGAAATGTGTAAATCAATAATCGTCCGTTGATTAGTACAGTCCTACGTTTAAATTTGCATTTTCAATTTTGGATAAAATTTGAATATACTAAAAAAATTGGTGATGAACAGTTATTTTGGTGAAAAGTCCTTGTTAATATTACTACTAAAGAATTTCGGTAGGATGAAAAGGAGTATTATTGTTTGTATGGATGGTAATTCTGTGAGACTTTTGATCTTCTACATAACTGAAGCTATCACAACCTCTACAATAGGATTTTCTTATCGATAAATACATTACATACATTTTTCTAAAATACATTGAAGTACTTCATATAAATAGAAAAAGAAAAATATTCCCATTTAATATTGCTGAAAGCAAGCTAGGTTCTTAGCAGTATTTGCCACCCAAAAAATATTTCCCGGGGGGGCTGATGACGGCCTGCCTTACCTTTTCCACCACTGGGCTGGTAGATATGGGAATGTAGTATTATATCTGTATAGAGAAACATTTTAATTAATTCCTACTCCCAACCCCCCTTCCTCTTTTCAACATTTATCTGAAGCCTCATGAGGAGTAAGTAGTTTGTCCATTAAGGTGTAGCCTACTTTTTTATGAATCTACTCTATCCCCACCTAAACAATGACTCAGTCCCCCCTCATATAGCTGATACGCAATTACAGATCACCAAACGTAGCCTAATTTCATTATAAAAAAGGGAAACATCTTGGTGTCCATTACTGCCACCGTGTGGCATTACTTCTTTTGCAACTGGGAAGCCTAAAATATAGCTATTGATAATTTAAATCTATTAGCTTCTCCGAATTTTAAATTTATTGCAAATTCGTCCCCTTTGGCTCAAAGTCGTAGTTTGGTGCCCTAAAATGGCAGAAAACTATACTTTCCCCTTACCCAGCCTGTGTGGTCACTTAAAAAAGAGCTTTAAACTTACGTTTGAATGAGCTCCCTCCCAATTATCTTGGACCTTCGGTTTGGTACAATCACCCTTGGGAAAAACAAAACAAATAAACATGCATCGACGATGTTTCTTCTGAAAAAAAATGCGAAATTCAACATTTTGAAGACTGGAGCTTGAAATTTCTACCGTAGGGTTCTCTAATATGACGTATCTAATAAAGAGATTTTCAATAAGTTCGCTTGTTTTTGGGGGTGTTTCCCATTTTTTCAAAAACTAGGAAAATTTTCTAATAGTTTTAGTTTTGGGTGGGTAACAATAAACTGAAAGAATTTTATATATTTATAATCAGCATAAAAAGCCAGCACTGTCGGTTTAGCAATTGTCATGACATTTGCATTTTTAGTTTTGGTGTATATTGGCTCAAGCCACTCTTTACTTCCAGTTTTTTTTATCACAAACTATTTGATAAGATTCTCCTGTGAAGAAATTTTTTTTTTTTGAACCTGTTCATTTTAAGTTGAGTAGGCTAATAAAAAGAAAGAGGGTCAATTTGGCAGCTGGATAGTAAGTTTCATTTTTGATTTTCTTTCGCTATTCTGTAATTTTTTTAAATATCTGAATATATAAGGAATTTAAGTTCGAGGGGGAGAATGGTCCTGTTATGAAAGAGGTACATTTTACATGGCCGGTATAAAATCAAAAAGTTATATCGCAGGCACGCATATCTATGCAGGCAGGATGATTTTTTAGTATCTCTACTCTTTCTGTAAACTATTCTAAGGCTTAGGAAATTGCATAAAAACAAGTCTACATCTGTTGTGACCTACGGAAGCAATACACCTTTCTGTATTTTTGGTTCGAGTCTGATTTTCTTTTAAGATTAAATGCATAATAATTGCATATATTATTGATTAAATAAATTAAACCCTTTGCCAGGAATCCTTGGAGTTTAAAATTTACTGTATTCTGTTTCATTTTGCATGCAATTTAATTGCTCTCTTTATTTGAGGGCTTTTTCCCAAAATTATTTAAAAATAATCTTATTCCTATAAAGATATCCTGAAATATATTCCCTGTCACCCAACCACCACTGCTATTGAAGCGTCTGCCCCCCCTGGGAAATTTTCAGCCTGCGCCCTTGACGATTTTTTCCAATGATTTCATTTATTTTTATTTAATTCACCTATTTTGAGATCTTTTAAAAAGTTTTCTTGTATGTTTCAAATCACGACCGCTTCTTTGAAAGTTAATTTTTTTCTGAAAAGAAAAATGAGTGCAACCCTAAAGCTTTATGCTGCAAATTAAGTCAAGCTAATCAAAGTCAGTCGGTTCTCTGAGAGGGTATAACTCATTTAACAAGTGATTTGTATGTGTCACTAATTGAACTAATTCGAATAATTTTTTTTTTGACAAAGTTGACAGAAATTATTAGTATATTTAAACAAATAGGGAAAATGTTAATAGCTTTCGATCGGGCATTTACGTAGAAGGTATTGGATCCCAGCCCCCCCCCCCCCAAAAAAAAAACAAGAGTTTCTACGCTTTTCTACTAATTTCACATATTTCCATTTACTTCGCAAAATTCCTGTTGTTTTTATATATCTCGGGTCATCGCCCCCTTTCTTGAAACTCGAAAGTTTTCATGAGAAGAAAAATAGGTGAACCACTGAAGCTTTATGCTACTAATCAAGAGGCATTTAATCAATTTGTTTGTGTTCTGTTTTTGTTTCTATCTCTTTCTTGAAATTCTACGTGATAAACTGGGTGTTTTGTCCGGAAAAGCTAAATCAAATTATCACAAATACATCTTATTCTTGCATAAGGTAGCATTTGACTATAATAGTTGGTAATCGGCCTAAACACCACATGTTGTTCTTAGAAGTGGCGCCAGCACGTGACACGAATGTCGGAAAAATGTGCAAGTAGAAAATTTCAGGCGCACTTCTTTATATCAAAAAGAAATAGTTTTATGTAATCTTTTTCTAAATGGTTGTTCTTTTGCTGACCAAAATTTTGCAGGAAATAGTGATTGGTGATGATTCTTGAGTCGTAAAAGAATCGTAAGAAAAAAGAAAAGAGGCTATTAGAAATAAAATTATGCATAGCTTATTGATTTTTGAGCATAAACTAAGCAAAAAAACATAAATTACTTTTATTTTCGTTGAAATACCTAGTATTTTATTCTTTCCTTATTATGTTTTAATGATGATTTCTTTTTCTATATAATTCTCTCTTTTAAGACCTGTTTTCTTTGTATTGGAAAAAGAGATTGCTCTCATCCTCAGATTTGCAACCTGATTTGAAATTTCCGCATTTTCGTCATTTTAATTAAATACAAAGTATTTGGCTTGGTTTTCTTGAGCTGAATCTCCTGCCGGGTGTTGCTCGGCGTACAGAGTGGCGTATACCTCCTCTGTGACTTCGGTCGATGGGCATTACTGATATATTGCTCAACTGGATCTCTTCTATGACCCTATTCAGGTCATAATTTCGGTTCTTTGGCACAAAATGGCAGAAATTGTCGCTCTTTTTGCCAAAATCCAAAGTTACTATTCTATGCACATAGCTTTTGAGTCAAAATTGATTAACTATGTCAGAATTATTACTTGATAGCATTTTGTCCTTGTTCTAGCCAGAAATTTGGATTCGCGGCATAAAATGGCAGAAATTATCACTTTGCTGCATCACAATCCGCTTTTTTACTTATTAATTCAAAAAAACTTTTTTCCACAAAATATGTTTTTCAAAGAAAAGTAAAGAAGTCCATTAAACAAAAAATGAGCAAAAATAAAATCAAATAATCTACGAAGCGTGAAACCACCGCAAATCAGCATCGACAAATTAATTAATCCCAAAACGAACAGAAATTACAACGAGCTGAAAACGAGCAGAAATTAACATAAGTTGTGCTCAAAACCCCTGCGCCTTCCCAAGGCCAGAACATAATTTGCACTTTACTGAAAAAAATACAAATGAATGTGCATTGTCAGTTTAATATACATATACTGATATTTAGTAATAAATATGTTAATATTATTTGATTTATTAAAGTTATAAAAGTAAAAACATTTATATTTTTTTCAGTAAAGTGCAAATTATGTTCTGGCCTTGAAAAGGCATAGGGGCACTAGGCATTTCAATTTCCAATCGAATGAGCCCTTTTTGAAGTTTCTACGACATCGCGTTCTATAAAAAGCTTATATGTCCCCAGGGCATAACTTACAACCCTTGCCCTGAGGGTTGTGGGGGAGTGTCCTCCTCAAAAACATAATTTCTATCTGGAAATCAACAACGCTGAGCAAAATGGCTATCAAAAAAATTTGATTGGATGTGTTAGGTGAAAAGGGGGGCGAGAGTGGGGGGGTCGACTATTAACTTTCGACTATTAAAAATGGCACTAGACCTTTGAATTTCCAATCGACTGAGCCCTTTTTCAAGTTTCTACGACAAAGATTTCAATAAAACTTGTTTCCCCCAGGGCATAAGTTATAACCCTTGCCCTGAAGACTGTGGGGGGATTGTCCTGCTCAAAGGTATAATTTCTGAAACTTTAAACTGCTTGGAACAAAATGGCTATCTCAAAATTTTTATTAGATGTGTTTGGGGAAATTGTGGGCGTGGAAGGGGTGTTAGTTGCCTTCCAATCACTTTCGACTATTGAAAAGGGCACTAGCCATTTCTATTTCCAATCGAATGAGCCCTTTTTGAATTTTCTACGACAAAAATTTCTGTAAAAACCTTATATGCCCTCAGGGCATAACTTACAACCCTTGGACTGAGGGATTTGAGGGGTTTGTCATCCTCAAAGACCTAATTTTCAGAACTTAAGACTACGTTGAATAGAATGGGTATCTCACAATTTTGATTGGATGTGTTTGGGGGAATAATGGGCGTGTGGGGGGGGCTAGTTGCCCTCCAATCGATTTCAACTATTAAAAAGTGCACTAGTCCTTTAAATTCCCAATCGAATGAGCCTTTTTTGAAGTTTCTACGACAACGCCTTCTGTAAAAACCTTATATGCCCCCAGGGCATAACTTACAACCCTTGCCCTGAAGGCTGTGGGGGAGTGTTTTCCTCTAAAACATTTCTATCTGGAAATCAACTATGCTGAACAAAATGGCTACCTCAAAATTTTTATTGGATGTGTTTCGGGAAATGGTGGGCGTGGAAGGGGTGTTAGTTGCCTTCCAAACATTTTCGACTATGAAAAAGGGCACACGCCACTCCAATTTCCAATTGAATGAGCCCTTTTCGAAGTTTCTACGACAAGTTCTTCGATACGAAGTGCCCTGCTCTAAAGGAAAAAAATAATTAATAATACATTGTGCCAATATCGTTCTTATATGCCCACAGGGCATAACTTAAAACCCTTGCCCCGAGGGTTGGGGGGGTGCCTTCCTCAAAAACATATTTTCTCTCTGGAAATCAACTACGCTGAACAAAATGGATATCTCAAAATTTTGATTCTATGTGTTTGGGGGAATGATAGGCTGGGGGGGGGAGGCTAGTTGCCCTCCAATCACTTTCGACCATTGAAAAGGGCCCTAGCCACTCCAATTTCCAATCCAATAAGCTCCTTTTAAAATTTCTACTAAAACTCCTTCGGTGCAAAGTGCCTGGGTATGGAAAAAAAAATAATACAGTGTGCCAACATCGTTCTTTACTTAGGCAGCGCTATTGCGCTGCCTATGAAAGGTAGCACAAATTATTATTATTTTTTTTTTTTGTTAATGAGCCCTCTCCCATATTGTATAGGCACTTCTTTTATAATGATTGTCTTCTGGGGAAAACAATCAAATAATCGTGCATCAGTTACCTATTAATTTTATATATATATATATATATATATATATATATATATATATATATATATATATATATATATATATATATATATATATATAAAAGAATTTGAAGCTTCGCAATAAAGTTCTTGGACATGGTTAAGATGATGATTTAATTTTTGACAGAATCGTATCCTTTTTAGGGATTTTTCCCTTTCTAAAATGACGCAAATTTTATGAGTATCGTAACTGTTTTTGGTTAGTTTTAAATTTAATAAATTTTGTATATTTGGAACCAAAATAAGGTGTGACATTTTTTTTGTATATTTATTGCTATCGAAAGCTCGGTTTTGGATGTTCATTTAATATTGGCAGCAGTTCATATGAACTTTTGCTTGGTTTATCTATTAAAATTACTAATCATTTTTTTTCAGGCAAGTTCATGTGAAAGGTCATGATCAATATCCAATTCAGTTGGCAGTTACAAGGTCGCATATTTTTTGGTCTGATCAGAGATCGAGCAGCGTCTGGTACATCTCAAATGATGTTTCTGCCACCCAGACCCCAAAGCTCTTTGTATACGGTGGGAATTACGCGCCGTATGCTATATCTATAGTCCACCCAGAATATGTGTATTGTAATACAGCATCATCCGAGGAACCGATTGCGATGGTAGAAAACCCTATGATGCAAATGAAAGACACTTCTTCAGATCGGTGCAATGGTTATTGTCTGCATGGTTTTTGTAAAATCTTGAATGGTTTGGTAAAATATTGTGATTGTGAACTGGGGTATACAGGTTCACGTTGTGAGGTTGAAATATGCCCTCCTGGATACTGTCTCAATACAGGTACTTGCCAATCCCGAGGGGATAAACCCTATTGTGTATGTCCTCCAGGCTTCACCGGTGCTAAGTGCGAAATAAATCAATGCTACCAGTTCTGCCATAATGGTGTATGTGCCATTCGAAATAACAGACCCACTTGTAGTTGCAACTTGGGGTATGCTGGGGACCGGTGCGAAAGGAATGTTTGTAAGGATCACTGTTTCAATAATGGGGCTTGTTCAGTATCTGTTGAAGGACCCCAGTGTTCCTGTGGTGAGGAATATGCTGGTGATCGGTGTCAGTATGGGATGTGCGACCACTTCTGTTTGAATGGCGGTATGTGCAGTGTTGTCAATAGGACTTCAGTGTGTCTATGTCAAGACGGATGGAGTGGCTCTAGATGTGAGAAAAGGGTCTTGGATAGTAGAAGTGTTTGCAAGAGCTATTGTTTTAACGGAGGAAGTTGTATTGCAACCGAAGACGGAGGACCTATTTGCAGGTTTTTTTCTTATTTAATTTCATTTTCTAAATATTCATGTTTGGGAACTTTAAGACTCCAGTTTCTGTATAATACCACGGAGGAGACAACTATTCCGATCCATGCATATTTCTTCGTTTAAATTATAACGTTTCTTTTTATTTCCTACGTAAAAAAGGAGAGAAAAAAAAGTGAAGAAACTAAGTTATAAATTCTTGTGCATTTACGTTATGAATAATAATTTCCAATAATTACTTGATGTGGCTCCGAAAATCTAGGCAAATAATCCTATTTATTCTAGGCAATCTTGTCTATTCTAGAAAAAAAAAAAAAAATTATAATAATGCTCTTTTTGCAAAAGTGGTTTTCTGTCATTTGTCCAATTTGGGTAACATTAGATGGTGCTTGTTGTTTTTTACTTTCTGAAAAGGTTTTGAGTTTTCTCTCTTATCATTTTCTCTTTTATATGTATGTTAGCATTGATATGTATTCTTTGATATGCACTAACTAATGCGCATATAGGAGTTGTAAACGATTCAAATAGAAAAGGAAAAGAAACAAAAAGAGAAGAGGAAAGTCCCGAGATGCACATACAAGGCCGTATCTAGAGAGGGAAAGGGGTTACCAGGTTTGAGCCCACCCCCAACGAATTTTTTTTTCGGCTTATAAAAAAGTAACAAACACACAAAAAACACATTTTTGATGCGTTTCGTAAAGGTTTTTTTGTCTCCCTCCCCCCTCCCCGCCCTCTCTGAACAAGATTCTCGACATGGTCTTGTGCACATAGGCTAGGCTACATGTAATGATCAATCCTAACTGTAAAAAAAATATTTGTTTTGTTTTTAATCTGAGGGTAATATACATTTAGCTCTTCTGGCCTCCTGAAACTGACAGAATATATTGAACTTTTTGAGGGGGGGGGGGTACGAGGCATAAGCTATTTTAAAATAACATGACAAAAAGTTTAGTCGAACCTGTTCAAAACGCTTTAATGCAAACATAAAAAGTTAAAGTCTAATTAACCTGTATAGTGGAATTATTTTTAGCTGATTCTTTAGGTATTAATTCAAAATGATTACTCATAACCTTGTTGTCTCAGGGTGTGCTCCAGGTGGCAATTATCGTAATTATAATTAGTTATTATTATTTATATTCCAACTAGTTATACCTCGCTCTTTACGCTAAAGTTTGAATCTGTCACACAACTTTATTTTTTAAAACAACAAAAACTTTAGCATAAAGAGCGAGGTATGGAGGAGGGGACAGCCCCTTTCATATACGGAATAATTTCTGTTCGTTTGAAGTTTTAATGTCGCTCCTTACTTTCAGATAAAAAACTTTTTTTTTTAATTTAATCCCAGGAAGGATTCAGAATAATCTCATCTTTTCATTTTAGACGCACAAATTCAAGCCCAAATTACAAAATGTGAACTACTGTCAAATTATGCCAAAATTCTGTCCTTGAGTTATGAAAGATTTGGCTATATATATAAATCTCCAACCTAGGTGCACACAGGAGTAACTTAAGATTTTGACAACAGTGTTTTGACAAGACGAGGGACTTAGATACATCAAGACTGCTTCCCAAACTTGAATTTTTCATAATGTCGTGAGTGTGGGCAGTGGGGGGCGGGGGGTTCCTGGTAAATATTTCGCTGTTCCTTTTATTGACTTACAAATAAGGTGAGAATACCACTAGATGCCAATTTTTATGCTCTTTCTGAATATAGCAATCGCTTTTCTTGCAAATTCAATTTTTAACCCTTTTAGGACCCTTGACAATGATAATTTCATTCTATATTTTTTGGATATAAAATGGGTTATAACATTTGTTTCAAACTTACTATTTCATTATAAATCTATTTTGTAAATGTTTTACAATTCACAAACATTGATTTTTCAAGATTAAGTTTAATTAAAAAAAATCAAAACAAAGCCGCAATATTTTCTTCTTATTCTGTTTCACCAAAGCTGCCGTTTTACCTATAGGCCTACGTCGAAAAATATTAATTTTTGGACTATATAACTTTAAAAAATGGATTACTAATCAAATAGTAAGTTTGAAATCAATGTTGTAAGCCTTTTTAATACCTGAAAACTAGACATTTTTTGGTCATTTTCGAAGTTCAAAAAGGGCTGAAATTTGAATTTGCGAAAGAAGCGACTATTATAATCGTATAGAGCATAAAAAAAGGCATCGAGTGGTGTGTTCACTTTATTTGTAAGTCAGTAATTTGAACAGCGAAATTTTTACCGACTTCCTAACGGTTGTTAAGCCCAGGAAGTTTAGATGATCGCAGAAATAGATTTAGGATCATGTCATCTTTTCATTCTGGTCAAATCCAAACTTTCGTACCGTTTGTGGCTCGAGTGCGTACGTCCTCACTCTAAGTGGAATTTTGAAATACATCTGTCTAATAAAAAAGAGTTTACAAGAAAAATGTGCATCCCATTGAGCAACATAGATGAATGAATATAGCAGTAAGCATCTCTGTAACAATCTCCTATCTGGAGAATTTATCAAGAGGTTCTCCCAGGGCCTGCATATTTGCTCAAGTTATTCCTGACTCCAAGTGGATTTCATACATCTCTGCTGAATTCTCCCCGCCAGATGCCGCCCTACAGTCCGAATATGAAGATAATCTTGATAAATTTATGTCTAGCGGTACAACAGACAATTTTTGTTGTTTCAGCTGATTCTCTACTGGGAGCAATCGAACGCCTAAAACGTAAGAATTCTTCTGGCATCGATAAAATAAGCGCTCTTCACATTTTGCATGGAAGCGAGCTGCTGGTAAAGCATATTGCTCTTTTGATGCAGATGATTGTTACCCAAGGAGTTGTACCGTCTTCTTTCTCAATCGGAGATCTCACTCCAATTCAAAAGAAAGGTAAACTCGCAACCCAGCGCTCGTCCTTCCGTCCTATAACAGTGGCCACTACCTTCTGTAAGCTTTTTGAACTTCTGTTCATTGACCAACTGAACGCAAAATGCTATGTTCCACCTAACCAATTTTGATTCCAGCCAGGTATCGGTTGTGCCCACGCTTTGCCGGTTGTCACAAACGCATTGATGAATGCTGATGCATCAGGTGAAACTCTTGTGTTGACTGGGCATAATGTTCGTAAAGTGTTCGACTCTCTCATTCACGCCGCTATGCTACTCCATGCAGCCAAACATGGAGTGAGCCCCTCATATATCAGAGCCCTTCAAGATATGTATTATCGTCTTAATGTTCGCCTAATGCTTCATCCATTAGCTAAAGTTGACGGCTCTCAAGTTTACGCACCAACCCCTAATGTTTTTGTCAATGTTGAAAAAGGTACCCTGTCAAGGTGCTGTTTCTTCCCCTTTACTCTTCAATAATATAGTTCTCGATGCACAGTCAACTATCCCCACTCCATTCATCTTTGTCTGCCTAAATATATCTCTCGTATGGTATGCGGACAACATTTTGTATGGGAGCGACATTATCCAGTATAAGAGTGAGATTTTTACAACGTTACAATCTGAGTATACAAAACTAGGTCTTCAGTTCAAAGCTGAAAAGTCCGAAGTTGTATTCTTCAATTGGAAGCAAGCGTCACCTAGGGATATTCCTCTCGGAAATAGTAGGATCAAGCCAGTAGATCATATCACCTACCTCGGTCTTCCCATTGGTTCGTCAGTAATGCACACGCGAAAACTATTAATTGCTCACATTGAGCGTAGAGTTGGGTTATCATATGCTTCTTTTGTAACTAATAAGTTACGGTTCAACCTCCATCTTCTCTCGAAACTTTTTAACTCTTTCGCTCTACCACATTATCTGTACATATCGCCGTTTTGGAAAATACTCACAAATTCTGACAAGTCAAAAATTCGTTCAGTTTTCTTCCGGTTCGCAAAATATCTTTTACGTTTTCCCCCTTGGACGCGCAATTCTTATCTGATTAGAAAATTCAGCATTGCTGACCCCATTATAGCCGTGGAAAAGCAAATTCGTGCTTATAATTCCCGTTTAATGAAGTTGAGTCATCCCTGGTCGTCAGTATTAACCCATTAGTTAAGATGTATTTGTTCTGTTTTTTTTTATTTTATTATTTTTTTTTTCTTTTTTTTTTTTTTTTTATAAATTTTTTTTTTTTAAGTGTTTGTTTTCGCGCTTAGTGTAATTAGTGTTTGTTTTTTTTTTTGTTTTTTTTTTATACCAATTACGGCTTGATGCAATGATGTTCCTATTATTTATGTTTGTTCAGTATTTAGGAGCCTAAAAAAAAGAAAAGAAACATGTCGCGTACCTACAGAGCAGTGTATAATTGTGTTTTTCTTTATCGTTTTGTGTAATTTGTTCCAAGTGCAGATTTAGATCTCAGCTCCAGCGTTCGTCACTACAAACCACATGTATAACTCCTAAGTTTATGTGTATTGCTTTTTTTTTTTTTTTGCTTATTGCTCCGTCTTTTCCTTTTTTGTATGACAGGTTTTCCAATAAATAATAATAATAATAATAATATAATTTTAAGCCCTAATTTGAACGAAAAATTGATGCTAAAATTTGCCATGTTTTCATGAAAGATTCTGCTATACCGTGTCAAATATGCCATCAATCTAAATACTCCCAGGAGTGACTTTGAGGTATCAAAATTGTTTGATGGAAGGACAACACTATCTATGCTTATCTTTCCAGCTAAATTTAGTTGTTCAGGTTGGAAGGAGTGGGTATGTAGATGGCGCTTGTTTTCATGATTAATAAGGAAGCTTCTAAGTCTTGCTTAGGTTGGGAAGACATTAATAATATAATTCTAGTTGCTCATTTTATGACTAAAATGTGCAGGATGTCAGTCATAGTAGTATAATCCCCTGTAGAACCGACTAATGGAGATAGTAGTGACTCACATTAATTTTACTTACAACTACAGGAATAAACAGGCAGGATCCAAGATAGAAACATGGTATTTATGTTAGTAGACCAAGTTTGGTAGAAATAGGGAGAGAATGTATCCTATTCTAGGTAGATTTGGTGTAGGAAAAGAAAACGTTAATGGTTACAGACTGATCCATCTTGTAGGTATAGTAATACCTACAATCTAGTAACAACAAAAACATTGTTTGGTCATAAAATTGCCCATGCCAATGAGCTAATATTCACATGATAGTAAGACGGTTAGCCTTATTGAATGTACTATTGTAAATCGAAGACTTGCAGGATTGATACAAGATACTAGGGTTTATATGCTGTTATTAATTTCAAAAAGCAAAGTGTTAGTCGTAGCAGTACTTGTACCAGTAGAGCTGACTGACAGAGACAGTGCTGACTTAGCTGAATTTTACACATAGTGACAGGAACAAAAAAAAAGGTATTTTTATTAGAAGGTTTTAATGCCCAGGTTGCTACAAATAAGGATAGATATTAGACAACACTGTCTTTCTGTTTATACTGGAAATGGAAATGAAAATATAAAATTGGGGAAAACTTTTAATTGAGACAGTGAACTTTGAATAAAATACAAATACTTGTATATGTCTGGGTTTTTCAGATTCATATTCGTAAGCCATTATTCTCTTTTATAAAAAAAAGAGAAAAAAATAACAATTAAACTAGGCAGAACAAGTTCACACATAAGAGAAAATAACGCATAAAATAAAAAAAAAAACCCAAAAAATAGATGCTACACAAGGAGCAAAAAAATAGAAGGGCCTAGTATATGTTTAACTATATTAGTTTATATATAGTTGCATAAACACAACTACATTTAGTCATATACGAGTATTTTAGTTTTTCGCTTTCTTTGTATAGCGTTTTTGCGTTTTTTTTTACTTTTTGTGCTATTTTTAGTATTTATTAATTGGTTTAACTCATTTTAAATTTTTCTTTATTTCATGTTGATAAAGACTTCCGTATGTGCAGGTAAAATATTCTAGTGTTTGCATACAAGAAATTTTTTGATTTGTCAAAGTGCATTCTAAGACTAGAATTTATCAGAATATCGTGGGAAGAGATCTTTTGAACTGGAAGCATAGATTATTTACAGAAATGGATTTTCATTTTAATTATGCAATTTTGACTCAATTTACTTCTTTTAGCTGTGCAAATGACTTTACTGGCTTAAGATGTGAAGTTAGTCTCTCTCTACTATCCAACAATGAATCACTGCTTGTTCCCTTAATTAGTTCATCTGTTTTGGGTTTCATTTTACTTTTGGCGGTAGCATTTTTAGCCTTCCAAGTTTGGCGTCTTCGTAAGAGGCCAAGACTTCGAAAGCACTATGTTGTGAACAAACCAACTTCTAACGGACTATCTGGAGGGTCAGATGGAATACACCTGGAGCTAGAAAACTGCTGTAATATGAATGTCTGTGAAACTGTAAGTTCTGAAATTTTGATTATGTTAAAACTTTAAAACTGCTAGAAAACTAGAAAACTGCTGTAATATGAATGTCTGTGAAACAATATAAGCTCTAAACACAATGCAAGTAATAACACAATATTAAATAGTAATAACATATTAAAATCTACAATTGCAAAAATAAGGCAATCATGACATATGTAAAAACACAATTACAACAATAATGCAATCACGAGATGCTTAAAAACACAATTACAACAGTAATGCAATCACGACATAAGCAAAAACACAATTGCAACAATAATGTAATCACATCATACGTAAAAACACAATTACGACAATAATGCGATCACGACATACGTAAAAGCACAATTACAACAATAATGCAATCACGACTTACCTAGAAACACAATTACAACAATAATGCAATGATGACATACGTAAAAACACAATTACAACAATAATGCAATCACGACATACGTAAAAACACAATTACAACAATAATGCAATGACGACATATGTGAAAACACAATTACAGGAATAATAACGTTAAGATCACAACAATAAAAACGTTAAGATCACACAATAAAAATGTTCCAATAAATACTATAGCGCTAAAAAAAAAAGTGCTACAGTACTCACTACTTCGCTATTTCATGATCAAATCATAAAATGATATACATTTTAAACACAAAACAGTATATGAATAACACAATATGCGTCAAATAAAATGACACGATAACAATAATAAATGACAATACAAATTTCAAACATCAAACAATATCTAATAATACAATATGCAACAAATAGCGATAATACAATAACAATAATAATTGACACACAGGAAATGTTAAACATATAACAATATATAAATAACACAATATGCAACAAATAATAATTACAAGATATCAATAATAAATGACACAATACAAATGTTAAACATATAACAATATATAAGTAACACAATATACAACAAATAGTGATAACACAATAACAATAAAAAAATACTAAAAGCGCTAGTAAAACTCAGTAGATGACTGAGGGTGGAACCAGAGAGAAACAGAGGGGCTCTATTAAAAAATCCAGTGACTCCTTAAATTTGGGTTCATTTTACTGTCTTAAAACTTCACAGAAGAAAACTAATCTGGCAGAATTTGACTGTTTATTCTTTTTATTGGCTTAAACTTTCTGATCGGAGCACAGGAGTCTGGTTTTAAAAACTTAGGACTATTGGGTTTCCCTTTCTGACATGCGCAATAGGATATTGTTCCTGGCTTGTAAAAAAAATAGGGCAGCCATAAGCCAATGAAACTGACTGATGAACTGCCATATAAACTTTTGCTGAAACTTCCGCTGTAGTTTAGAAAGTGATTTTTTTAGATTGCTGAATAAAACTTCTAGAAATTTTCAGGAATTGATGCCTGAACTGATTTCTGAGAGACTTATTCGTATGGCTCTACTGCTATCTTTTAAATATCAACTAAGCCTTGAGTTGAAGGTGATTGTTTACACCATTCAAAGGTTTTCTTTATCCAAATATGAATAGGCATCGGATAAGGGGACTGGGGGACGGGGGGTGAGAGAAGGGTCATCTAGAAAAAAGAATTGATCTGTTGCGGTAAGAAATATAGGTATATTTACCTATATTTCTATATAGGTAAATATACCTAATATAGAACTTATATATTTCTATATAGGTAAATATAACTATATAAAAATATAGAGTGTACTCCTATTTTTGTTATTCAAAAACAATTGCAAAGAACATACAAGAACTAGAATTACTCTTCAATATATTCGCCTGTTGATAAAGTTGATCACTTTATACCAGTAGGCTAAGTGCTATCGAATTTGGATAAAAGATTCTATGCAATGGATCGTTTAAAATTACTTTACAAAATAATTTTTCGATTCGTCTTCTCAGAGAGTCTACTGGCGAGAACAGCATGCAGATGAAACAATAGCTATGTCTTATGTCAATATGATAGTGTCAAAATGTAAGAGACACAGAAGTGTGATACACTATACATATCCACGAAATATCGGTGAAGTAAGCGATGTAGAAGCACGTTTTCTTCTTTCTTTCCATAGCAAAGAGTAAAGAACAAATAATCTGAAAGATTTCTAGTGGTCTAGTATATATCTTACAATCTTATGGTGTATATACAACCTTATATGTGCATCTTATAGTTTTATAATGATCGTACGACACTATAAAAAAAAATTATTCTTTTAAAAAGAATTATTTCTTTTAAAAAAAATAAAAAAAAAGTAGTGAAGCTCATAAACTGTAAACAATTACAGATTTTTAAAGAATGATAAAATGCCTATATCTAAGCGTTTCTTTTGTTAAACTACTAAGCTCACTATTGCGAATATTTTCCTAAAGGATGAATTACAGTCTTTCAATCCTCTCCCCACAGTATATGCCCCTTGGTTGTGGTTAATATCTCGTCCATTCATCCGAGCAGTCTCCTATTGGAATGATTATTTTACTCGTGGAAGTTGAAACTTTACTGAGTAAGTGTCTCCAGAAAAGATGCTCAAGTGTTTTTATTTTTTTTATACATAGGACTGAATTCTGTGACTGGTGATAGAGAATTCAAATAGGTCTCCGTTTTCCTTGTAATAGAGATAATTCTGATTGGCAAACAATTACGCATTATTTAGGTTTTTTATTTCTTTTCTATGGGAAGAAATTTTATAAACATAGGATTTTGAGTTTTCACCAAAAGTAGTAAAATTGAGGCTGCGTTTAGCAGTTTTAAATGTATGAACTTACGTTAATCCACAAGCTTTTTCTAAAAATTTTGTGTTTTCTGCGGTGTACATTTGAGATCGATATAGGCTGTCTTTCAACTTATACTCTTACGTAGGATGTTGGAATTGGAAACCAGATCAAAACGTTTGGAATTCAGAATTAGATTCGCAAAAGTGATAATAACCAAGTGATAGTATAGAATGTGATCTGGGTACCCTCAAAACGCTATGAGGTAATTGAATTAGGTGTAGTTCCCATCCTTCAACGACCGCTGATGACTTGATACACCGTACAATAATTATGCGCTCGTATTGCCCCCGACATATAAGGATATTATTCCGTATATGAAAGGGGCGGTCCCTTCCTCAACGCCTTGCTGTTTACGCTAAAGTTTTTTATGGTTTTAAAAAATAAAGTTGTGAGACAGAGTCAAACTTCAGCGTAAAGAGCGAGGTGTTGAGGAAGGGACCGCCCCTTTCATATACGGAATAATTTCTGTTTGTTTTAAGTTTTAATGTCGTTCCTTACTTTCAGTTAAAAAAAAAAAAAATTATTTGATTTCTGAACGTTTTGAATTAATGTAGCTTTGATTTTGGCTCACCGTACATGAATAGTTAAAACGAATTTTGCACATTGGTTTTACTTTTTTTTTTGGCTAAATGGCTTTCTCGAAATTTTGTTCTGGCGTAACTTACGAATTAACTTACGTAACGAACTTCTATATTCGTATGTTTTTATTACGTATATTTGGGATTTCTTCCTTCTTATCAATACCTCACTCTTTACGCTAAAGTTCGAATTTTATACGAATCACAGACCCCTGAATGACAAAGGCCGGTTAATTGGAATAGATGGCTCTTTTGAAAGTACTAAAAAAAACTTTATCGGAATGAGCGAGGTATTGCCTAGGGGGTGAACCCCCTCATATACGTAATAATTTCTGTTTGAAGTTTTAATTTTGCTCCTTACTTTCAGTTGAAAAAAAAAACTTTTTTTTTTAATTAATTTCTGATCGTTTTTTAAATAATGCTGGGAAATCTGCACCCCTCCATAGAAATGTCCCTTTCCCCAAGGAAACATCCTCCGTGGAAAGATCCTCTTCCATATCCCCCCTCCTCCGACCCCCACCAGAAAAAATCTCTCCTGAAATCTTCTGAAATACTTCCCATTAACCAATACTATATGAAAACAATGGGCAAAGTTCATAACTCGCAGCCATTCCCTCGGGAACTCTGGGGCATCAGGTTATCGTCAAAGACATATTTATTAGATTTTCAACTGTGCTGAACAAATGGCTATCTCAAAATTTCGATTGGGTGACTTCGGGAGAAAAATGTGCGTTGGAGGAGGCCAAGTTCCCCTTCAATTTTATGGTCACTTAAAAAGAGCACTAGAAATTTTAATTCCCGTTCGAATGATTCCTCTCACGTTATTCTAGGAGGATCGATACGATCACCCCTGGGGAAAAAAACAGCAAACAAATAAACACGCATCCGCCATCTTTCTTCTGGCACGATATACAAAATTCCACATTTTTGCAGATAGAAGCTTGAAACTTCTATAGTAGGGCTCTCTGATACGGCGAATCTGATGGTGTGATTTTCATTAAAGTTTTGTGACTTTTAGGGGTTGTGTCCCCCTTTTTTCGAAAATAAGGCAAATTTTCTCAGGCACGTAACTTTTGATGGGTAAGACTAAACTTGATGAAACTTATATATTTGATATCAGCATAAAAATATGATTCTTTTGATAGATCTATTGGTATCAACGCTCCATTTTTAGAGTTTCGGTTACTATTGAGCCGGATCGCTCCTTAATTACAGTTCGTTACCACGAACTGTTTGATATATGCAGGTAGGAGGGTATAGTCGTAATACCTCACTAAGGACCGATCAAGGAACCTCCCAATTGCAGAATTCAGTGAGGAGGGGTTGAGTGCACAAGAAAGAGATAATTTTTAGCTTTTTCAATCTTATGCAAGCTTTGGTGGTAAAGATTAAAGTTATGTTAGGTTACAATCTACAAGAGGGGCAGAGAAATTATTACAATGAAGGGTTGTGAAGGTAGCAAAATCATAGGGAAAAAATTCCCTATCAATAGGGAATATATAGGAAAAACGTATTCCATACGTTTCGGTATGGAATGGTCTCCCGGATGGTATTAGAGCGGCCGATAACTTAGTTTCATTTAAGAAAAAGTTAAAGAATTTTTTGTTGAAAAAGGAGGATAATTTTTGGAGATTGGAGGGAGGAAGGGGGGGGGATGGTTAGAGTGTGACAATGTAAGTTGTTTTTTTGACTCTTTTTTTTTTGAAAAAATAAGAATTTATGAATAATTATTATTGTTTTTATTTATTTTTGATTAATGGGCGGTTAGAAGATCCAGCCACCAGCAGGATTTTTTTTTAAATCTTAATGTGGTTGTCTAGTTATTTCTCATGTTTGTTGAATGTTTTTTTTTGGGGGGGGGGGTAAAGTAAAAATGTCTATGTCTATGTCTTTAGGCGAAATGTCAATATCAAAAAACAGAAAGGAGATAAACCATTTGGAAAAGATCATTTTATTCACAACTATTCAGAAGTATTTCGTCAGCATAAGCAAGGTCAAACGTTAGAAAACTAGAAATCTAGCCCTATAAACTTTAGCCAAACACTATATATGCAAATTTTGAATTTGGGTAGGCGATAAGATTCCTCCCCCTGTATTGTTTTATTTGTTTTGTTTTTCTGTTGTTTTCCTTCTGTAATTCTTGTTTTTATCTATTTGATAAAAATAAAGCCATCCTTGATTGGAAGGAATTCTCGTTTTTGTCGCTTGAAGGCAAGGTTTTGAGAGAGTTGATGTAGAGTTGGTAGAAAGATTATTATTAAATAGAAATTTTATCCATTTTTCAATGATCCCACCATTGAGGTATTATTGAGCCAATACGATGCTTCATTTTGTCTCTCATAAAAACTAAAAAAAATTAGTGGGAACAAAGAGATAACGAATTTGTATATCTGACAAGACTATTTGAGTTCGGTTCATTTGCTATTTTTTGTTCTAGATTGCTACGAAGATGTATCTTCGATAATGCTGGTATGATTCCAGGTAGTTTTTTGAATTAAGGGTTATGATATTTTTGGTAGTACCATACTTCCTCAATAAGCTTTTCAAGTTATTGGCACCTCGGGAATGGGGTTCACTTAGGTCATAGAGATCCTTGCCTAAATCCACTGCTGAAAGTTCAGGGGTAAAATTATCAATATGACCTAGTATCCCAAATTTAAATGGTTTTTGGTTTGCTGGTTTTGAGAACAACTTTTTTTTTTTTTTTTTTTTTTTTTTTTTTTTTGTACGCTTCTTATTGCTGTGAATGGTGTTGGATCTTCTGCCCCGGTCACTATCACAACATTTTTTCTTTCCTTGTTACACGTTCCGAATGTCATCCTGATTTCTAGGTCAGAGGCTCTTGTCGTGTAACCTGTATTCACTCCTTGCAGTTGTTGCTTGTTTTTTTGCGTCTTCTACTTCGTTCGAAGTTTTTTGTGCATGCTTTGTTTTGTGACGTCTTATCTGTTGTAGAGCAGGCAGTGATAGTAAGGTTTTCATTGCGTATACGATATTAAACTGTGTTTTTTTGGGATTTTAGGGGGGAAAGGTACCTAGGTTAGGTTACGAAATTTAATATATGCAATGCTTTATATCATATACGCTCTAGCTGTGTGATTTCTCAAGGTTTACTTCGTTCGAATTGTATGCTCTTCGTTGTATGTTCTAAAAGCTCTGGCAAACCCTGTAAATTGTTTTTAAATATCGAAAGATTTATATTAATTTCAAAAATAATTATTTTTGTGATGTATAGGACTAGCCCTAGGTTCAAACAAATGCTCACATGAAATTAATATTCGCCTGTGTTCTGGAATTTAGTTACAAACTTTTGATATTTTGTCTGCTCTGTAAAGCAATTAATTGATTTGAAAAAAAAAACTTTTATCGAGCAACTAAGCATTTTTTATTCTAAGAAACATTAATATCCGTGGAAGACCACAAGATTTGCGGGTGAAAAACTTGATGATATAAGGGTTTCGTTTGCGAATAAGAGAAATTTAAATTGCTAGTTGAGGCTATTCACGAGTATTGCTACAATTATTTTCTGTGTAAACTTTGTATAAGGTTTTGGCGTAAAACCTCGATTCTCACGATTCCAATTCATCGTTCTATAATTTTTTTGTATAATGTCTGGGATACTAATTGCGATTAGTTATGAACATATGTGCCTCTGTACTAAGTTCAAAATATTTATGTTAGATGTGTATTCAATGATTAAACGTGATTTACAAAAATAAAAAATTTGATTTTTATTTTTGATTTACAAAAATTTACGTAATTTACAAACAATTACAAAAAATAAAGATTTCCTTACTGTGAATAACACTCGTTATGCGACATGCAAACAAGCATGTCTGACTCATGGCCTTGAATTTGACGATAAACAGTGGTTAGATGTTCTAGAAGAACTGGCACTGTCCAATATGCCTTCTGTAATGCGAATACTTTTCGCACAGATTCTAGTTTTTGGAAATCCTGCCGGTCCGAAAGGTCTTTGGGGAAGATTCAAAAATCAGTTGACAGAGGATTTTATTCGGTAAGCGCGATGACATACTTTATCTGGAGGTACTACAAATAAACGTGCTTATTGTATTATTGCATCCAAAATAAATACGATGACAACAGAAGGTCGAAATTTTAGTTTTTGGGTGGAAGGATATGGCATGACAACATTGAGACCTACGAAAATGACCAAAACTTAGCATTTCTAAATTCTAGCGAGTCAACTGCTACTGCAGAATGTATGCATTTGCTTCTGCAAGGAAAATGGCTTGAAATTGTAAATAAAATTTTACAGGCTGTCAATGATCCTAATTATGTCAAGAATTTTTTTTTTTCATAGATAAATGAGGCGGTACTGGTAAAATATTTGTGTACAAAACCTTATTCTGATTGGCGAAAATCGCAAAGTACAATGTATGACTTTTACTGGAATTGCATCGACTTTATTGCCTTTTGGACTAACAAAACACTAGACATTTATCTTGAAAGTTATTCAGATTCAGTTTCCAGCGTAAGACCTGGTTCAAACAAAGCTTAAGAATTAGCTCAAGTGGAGTTTTTCCTACTTGAGGAAGCACCGATGTTACTCAAAAATTGCTTACAAAATATGGATCAGTTATAGCGAGCCCTGGTACGGCTTATCCAGCAATTCTGTCAATTTTTCTTTATGGATATTAAATTCTTCGTCTCTTACATTGAATAGTTGGTGTTGCAAAAGTCCAATAGATACAGGCTTCAATTGTGGGGGGGGGGAGCGATTTGCCTCCTGGTCTTTCGTACTCAACCCCCCCCCATATTTTGAAAGATACCCCTTTTTGGTATTTTTCATTAAAAATTGTCCTTTCTGGCATTTTCATTTTAAAAAATAATAAAAAAACACCCAAAATGCCACCCCATAGATTTTTCAAAAACAATTACCCCCTCCCCCTAATTTCTGTGAATTGACGCCACTGTCAATAGAGCTTAGAATTAAGCCAAATTGAGTTGTTTTGGATGGATAAGGTGTGCAACACAAAAATTATCTAATCATAAATGTAATCATAAAAATTGCTTACGCTTGAATCTGATGGAGAGCACAAATAAAAATCTGGGAGCAAAATTTTATATGGTTGAGCAAAAAAAAAGTCTGAAAGGTGTAGTTACTAGATTGTCCCATAGCAATTTAAGCTCTTTCTCTTAATTGGGAAAAATCCATATTTATTCGTATGAATTCACTAAAATATTCATTATGAAAAGCTAGCATCACAAAATTGGGCTAGGACTTCAAAAATTGCTTTAAGATGAGTCTTTTTTTTTCAAGTAATTTTCGGTTATTTTGGAGTCACATATAATTTTTCTGTTAAGGGACAAGATTGGCTAATCGGTTTAGATGCTTTATGCGTAACATAAGCAAAAATTGGCTAAGATTATTCAAATGGTTTTGTCTGAGTGTAACAGCATGGCAAAAACCCAAGGAATTGAACTAAGTTTTAAAACGTTGAAAGTACCTACATCAATTTTACCACCCCCTTGGGCCGAGAAATCTGATACTTTTCCTTATTATTAACAACAAAGCTTATTAACAACACAACATATGGAACGAATTACGCTTGATTCATCGGCCTTACTCGTGTTCCTTTGCCTTATTTAGGTTTCGAGGTAATTAAGAATATCTGTGTTTCTTCCCCAAAATTCACTATATCTTTTTTTCAAAAATGCAGACACAGTTAGAACTTTTAGATCTTGGCATAAAAATTGTGTTGGCGATCTTGTTCTTGGGATCTTGAAGGCTGGAAAAAAACTTCCTTGTACAAACAACTCGGAATATTCAAGCAAGTCAATTGTCAATAACAACCCAAAATCCAAATCATAATGTTCAGGTTTTTGCTCTTGTAAAAATTATGTCAGACATACCACCTTTTGAATTAATGCAGCTGATTTGCTTATTAATGATTATTTAATTCGTATGCTTTTATTTAAAAAGCTATCGTAGCACTCGTAAAATTATTCTACTTTTACGATTACAACGAAAGCACAAAAAGTGCAACTTGTAAACGACATAGGGTATGAAGGTGTTCATAAATCTGTACAAACGACACTTGACGGTAAATTCATAGGCTAAATTCATAGTTTAATACGGTAAATAAAGGCTAAATTCGTAGATTAATTGAGACAAGGAAATGTGCAAGTATTTTATTAGCCTGTGGTGGCACAGTGGATTGATCTCTGTTTGGCTACACGGGACCTAGGTTCGATCCCAGCTGCCTCAGGGTTAACGCAAAGACTTTTTTAGTCATGAAGCGTCGTGACTCTAAGTGTTTATTTTTATATACGAGAAGCATTTAATTTATTTATTATTGTTATTCGTTGATTATAAATAAACAGTATGGTCCGTATTATAGTGGTTATATTATGGTAATAATGATTTTGAGTACTTATAGTTATTATTTATTTTTAGCCATGTTTTGAGCCAAAAACTCGTCCAAATGGAACAAGGCACAATAAAAAGGAAGAGAAATACAACTTGCTGAAGACTACGAATGAATTATTCTGAGTTGTTGTTTTATTTATGTTTTGTGATTGCTTAGACCTATTTTTAAGTTACTTTGTGCCTGATTTTACCGGTGGCAAAAAGGCTCAAGTGCTTTTTTAGTTATGATATTGGAATACTGAGGCAGTTGTTAGAGGAGCCCAAATTTTATGTTGAAAGGTGAATCTTAATGAATCACCTTGAAATTAAGGTGAGACTTTATGAATCACCTTGTAATTAAAGTGATTCGACCTGGTGGGAGATTTTGAGTCGAAGCACTTTGATTTGAATTTAGGGTACTAGCTTCAATTCAGAGATTAAATAGGCTAAAATGATTTATTGGTGATTGTTATAGAGAAAAGTACAGATTTTTATGTTGAAATTATGGTGAATTTTAATGAATCGCCATCAAATTAAGACGAATCTTAATGAATCACCATCGAATTAGGATGCAATTTTATGAATCACCTATTCGACCTGGTGGGAGATTTTGAGTCGAAACACTTTGATTTGAGTTAAGGGTACTAGCTTCATTTCATAGATTTAACTGGATAAAAGGATTTATTGACAGTTGTTAGAGAAAAGTTCAGATTTTTCAGTTTATCTAAGCCATGAAATTAAGAGTAATATGACTTGAATAGTTTAGATTACTGGGAGACATTGAGTCGAAGCACTTTGATTTTAATTTAGGGAATTAGCTTCAATTCAGAGATTAAACTGGATAAAAGGATTTATTGACAGTTGTTAGAGAAAAGTTCAGATTTTTTAGTTGTTTCTAAACCATGAAATTAAAGTGATCCAACTTGTATAGTTTAGATCATTGGGAGACATTGAGTTGAAGTTAGGGTGCTGGCTTCAAATCAGGGCTAAACTTAATAAAACGGTTTTGACAAAACTAGCAGAGGTTCGGCATCCAAGAACTTTCAAATAATAATAATAATAATCTGTATTCGCTCCCTTTATCACACTGCTATAACATGGATATCGTCAAACAAAAGCACAAAAAAGAAAAGCATAAAAAGACACAACACAAAAAACACACAAAGGATAAGCCATCACCTCGACTTCAGGACACTCTTGTTGTAACACCTGGCGTAGAAGGGCACGAAGGTGTTTAAAAATCTTGTCGTCGAGTGGGTAGGAGAGCATTCTAACTTTTTTTTTCCCCTCTTTCAGAGATGCCAACCTTGTTTGTGTGTGTGGGTCTCTGAAGTAAACGGAGGCAGGAATAACGTGAAAATTATGATGGAATCAGTGTGTAAGAAGTAAACTTCTAATAAATAAACTAGATTAATTTTTGAATCATAGGACGATGCACCATAAGCTCTTGTTACTTTTCTTTCTTTCTTTTTATATAACTCTAGTTTTCCTTTTTATTTTAACGTTTAAGTATTTACAACAAATACCGCAAGTATTGCATATTTTTCATATACTTGAATGATTACTGCCACGAATTCCGGTTATTCAATATAGTCTTAAATCTGTGATGCTGAAGTTCCATCTCCCGTGAATCTTTAACGGATACTTGAGCGATTCTTTGTTCCGCGGATTCTTGAGTAATTGCTGCCACAATATCCAGTATCTCAATTTAGTAAAACTTCAGAATTCAGGATACTGAAGTCCCGTGTTTCATGGGTGCTTCCGCGAATGCCAACGTGATTGCTGCCATAATGTTCGGTACCTCAGTATACTAAAATCATCAGCATCCGTGATACTGACATTGTGTGTTCCATGGATTCATGTGTGATTTTTGCAGTAGTATCTGCTATCTAAATATAGTAAAAACTTTATTACCCGTGGTACTGAAGTTCTGTGTTCTATGGATTTCCATGGATACGTGAGTGGTTTCTGCCATAATATTCGATATCTCATTATAGTAAAAACTTCAGCATTCACGATACTATCCGGTATCACAATATAGTAAAAACTTCAGCATCCGTGATGCCGAAGTTCTGTGTTCCACGGATATTTAAGTGATGGCTGCCACAATATCTGATACCTTAATATAGTAGAAAAAAAATTTAGTATTCATGATACTGAAGTTCCATTTTCCGTGGATACTTTGACGGATTCTTGAGTGATTGCTGCCACAATATCCGGTATCTCAGTATAGTAAAAACTTCAGCATCCGTGATACTAAAGTTCTGTGTCCCATGGATACCTCCACGGATACTTGAGTGATTCTGCCATAATATCAGGTGTCTCAGTATAGTAAAAACTTCAGCATTCAGGATACTGATGCTCTGTGTTCCTTGGATACATGAGTGATTGATGCCACAATTTTCGGTATCTTAATATAGTAAAAAGTTCATCATCACGGAACTAATTGGAAGAAATATTTGAAAAAAAAATTTAGGAGCTTTGAAAAGTTTTTCTCGCAAAATTGTATGCACTCCTAATTCTTCGTAAAAACAAATTGAAGAAAACGGTTTAGTGTTACTCGAGGCCCTATGATATAGCAGAGAAAATAATAAAAAAATTTTGTCAAAAAAATTTGGGCTTTTAGATGAAATATGAAAGAGTTTCTGTTTCACCTTTGTTCGCTAAGCGGTTGAACTCTATGGCTGACATTTTGAGATTTGAGGTAGCTTTCCCTTTTAATGGGCAATAGAAAGCATTGATTTGTGCAAGTTTAGTTTTTTAATTGAACTTAGGGTGTTATTTCTAAATTTTACTGTGGTAAGATAGTAGGGACATTATTTTGGGTGCTGGGGGTGGGGTCTTCTCCGATTTTGAAAAGATAGAAACTTGTGATAAAGGGCCTTCTTACAAAGATAGGACTATTGAATGCGATAGTTTGTGCACTGGCTCTTCGAAAATAATAGTGTATTTCTTGAAGTAGAACTAATACTTTATAAGCAATGTAGAATGGAAAACTAATATCAGAATTGCTTGGAATTACAATGTAAGGCTGTAACAAGATCCTTGCTCGAGATACGTTAAGGGCAGAGGGATCTCTAGGACCTTTTTAAATCCCAATGTCCTCTTTATGTACCTTCATTTCTGGCCCTGCATAGTTTTGTTCTACCTATAAAAACCTGTATACATACTATACATACCTATTCATACTTGCACCAAAACATAGGAATTCCAAAATCCTTAAGAAGTCCAAAATTTATATTCCACAAATTCTTGGAAAACCATGAAGGGAGCTATTATTTGGCTCCTTCATGACTGCTAGTATCTTATTTTTTATTTTCGTTAGTTTTCAAAATTCCTGGTCTAATATTAAACAATGTAAAATGTGTGCAATTGTGGATTAAGTAGGACTTCATATCACTCTTGCTTGGAGAATTTTATGTTCAGGTTGTTTTATTGTAAACCTTAAATGTTAGAAACCAAGAATTGAGTCCGTATTTAGCTACATAATTGGGCTATGGACTATGCATCGATGGTGCTGTAACTAAAGGTCCTAAGCTAAAAAATTAGGCTGGTTAATTTTGTAAAAGCTTGTTATCATAACCAAAAAAAATATGCATATTCAAGATATTTATCAAAAACTATACTGAATAAAATGTTATGGTGCATTTAAACGTCCTTCAAAGAATATTTTTGCTGCCATCCAGGTTTGTTCTTCGGCACTAAATGTCTATTGCCTTAATATCAAACCCAGTCTGGTGGCAGAGAAAATAAAATGAGTAAAATAATAGTATCGGTACCTAGTGTTTTTGCTGACCCTTGTGATTCTAAATCTTTTAGGAAAGTAACTTCTGTTTTCAGATTCACAGCTTTTTGAGAACATTTGTTAGGCCAATTCTAAAGGGAATGTTTGCAAACTTATCATAACAAAATAGGTGTAATTAGTGAAGTATATTAAAGATAAAAGTGGCAGTATAATTCGAAAAGGTGCCGCTGAATATATATATATATATTTTTTTTTTTTTTTTTTTTTTTATAGACGCAGACACTTTCACCTCTTATTATATATAATAGTTGCCTGTAACTATGAGTTTGTGATAAATATTTTTCATTTTTTTGCTACTTGAAAGATTTTAAAGATGTAAAATATGTTAACCTTAGGCTATGCGCCTGAAACGGGATTTAAAAAATTATCTCGAATCTTTGTCGCTTGGAAAGTAGTCAAATTAGAAGCTTTAGTTAGGGGGTTTGGCTATGTCGGAAAATGGAGAAGGAAGGGCTGTGAGTGTGTCAGTCTCAGGTGGCTTAACGTTTTGCTGAGTTAATAGTCTTAGTCTTAGATTTGTCTAGGAGTTTAGGACTCTTAGTCTAGGAGTCCTTACGGGAATCAGGTCCTTTAGGTATGGCATTGTCGATGCAAAACATCCAAAAAAGAATATGTAATAGATATATTACAGTCAGTGGCATATCCAGGGGGGCGAGGGGGGCCCGCGTCCCCCTAGCATAGTCTAAAATAATCTAATTTACTTAATTAACGCAAGTTTGCGTTAATTAAATTTGCTCCAAATGCAAGTTTATCGGAAAAAAAATCCTGGATCCGCCCCTGATTATAGTTTTTATTTTATTATTATTTTTTTAATTGAATGTGAAAAATTGTATAACCCTGGGCTCACATAACTTTGTTTCGTGCAGAAACAGCCGTTTTTTATCTTTTCCTGTCAGATTTTATCTGTTTTCTGCTGCAAGCTTTTGCGTTATGATGGTTCTGTGGTTCTGTCGAAATCGCTCAACTGGGCTATTGAAAAATGCATCCGTTACAGAAAATGTCAATCCAGTGGTTAAAGCTTTCCTATTTGCATATTAATTTGTGAAATTGACTGTTTTGATATGAAAATTTTTGCGTTTTGCTGCTTTTTGTGGGCATAAGCTTTGCGAAAGTAGCTGTGTGAACTCAGAGCAATCGTTTATAAAAGGGTAACGTATCGCTTTTCCCACAGTAAAATTTTAATTGCTCAGTTTTACAGTATATAAAATCATGTAAGTGTTTCATAATGAAAAAAGAATGTATAGATGTGTAATATCATTGTTATTGAGGGGATACCTGCCTTCTTGTAACGAAGATATGGGATTTCAATATATTACCAGCACAAAGGTGCTGGTAAAGGGGGGCAATAATAATAATAAAAATGCTACCAGAAGGACAAAGAGAGATCTTATACTACTATATTAAAAGAAAGGCGTGAAAAACAAAAATACTTATATTCTCCTGCTGATTTCTTTCTGATAAACGCAGTCACTGTAAATAATAAACATCATTTAATTAATGTGTCGCCCCCCCCCCCCCAAAAAAAAATATTTTTTTCTACAAAAATATTCAGAGGGTATGAACTTGGTAAACATAGATGCCTCTAGTTTCAAAAGAAACTAAGCCTAGAACCAGGTGGATGCAAAGCGATCCGTTACTGTGGAATTTCTATTTGTTCTGCTACTGTGATGAAGTTAATGGATACCTGGGCATATCTCGCAATGTTGTATGAACTTGATTCACCTTTCGGCACTCATTCCAAGAAGGGATAGTGATCTTTTTTGGAAGGGGAAGCAAGTTTGTCTGCATTGAATACACAAAAAGAACTAATATCAATTTCATTTTATTAAAACATATGAAGTTACACAGCTTAGCTAATGGGCTACCATCAAGTTTTTTTTGTGGTTGAAAATTGCTAAAATATTCCTTCCGTTTAATGACCCTAAACAAAAATATCTGGAAAATAAGTAATAATCCTTCTCGTTTAATAATAATTAATGTCTGATTTGTTAGCTAATTAAAATGATTAAATTATGATTTTGTAATGTCCCGTTTGTTAAATGAAGTAGCAAAAAACTAATAATTTCCTTTTAATTACTAATAGATATGCCTGGGTTATAATGTAGTTGTGCTTTTAGTGGTAATTTTCATAGTTTTAAAGGTGTATTCACACAAGATGCTTAGTACATAGCAATACTTCCTTTTTTATTATATTTTTGTGGTCCAGTTCTACTGCAAAGCAAAGTAATTGTTTATAAAGCCGAAAAAGGCGTGTTTGTACCTGGTTGTACGCATTTATTTGCTGGAATATTGCTAATTGTGTGAGCACACCTTTGCGAACCTGACCTAGTCGGAACCTCTCCTAGGACTCGAATCCCTCTTCGGCACTCATCTTAAGGAGAGATAGTGACGTATTTTGGGGAGAGATGCGAGTCTTTTTATTACGATTTTTTTGTAGTTTGGTGATTGCAAATAAAGCAAGCCAGTATTAGATGTTGTGTTTTTTTGGAAATTTTAGGATTACTGGGAAGTATATGCTTGGGAAGTATGTGTTAAAAATGATTTGAAATTGTTGAGGTGAACTTTTCGAATACATTTTTAAGCAAAATACCTGAATTAATTTGGTGAAATTAGAGTATGTACTCAATGTGTAGTTTCATTTTTTGGAAAGGCCGTTTTGTGGAGTATTTGAAGTATTTATTCTGGTCTAAAAATTTCTATGTCAAATTGAAATTGTGCTCAATTCGTGAATCAAACAACACGCAAGCCATACTGATAAGACTTGAAGGATTTTCTGAAGTGTTTGAAAATAATTGGTTACAACTTATTCAATTTTTGATTCACGTCCCTCCTTGGAGGCACTCAGCAAAAGTTCTATCCTCACATTATAATGATTATTGGTTAAAAAAACATTTGATTTTTTCGTTTTTTATGGAAACAAAATTTGGGTATTTCTTGAAATTTTTATGATTTCTTTTTCTTCTTTACGGCAGCTATTTTCTTGCTTATCACGGTTCTAGTTAGGGCACTGTCAGCTTTTTTTTAATATTCACAGAAAATTGTTTGATTCCAAATAGTCTTTTAATAAAATGATCCGTTTTCCAGCTATTTGCTAGAATTCCAATTTGTGCTGGAAATTCAAATTCTCACAAAAATTTTCTCCATTTTGTTTTGTTTTTTCTCTTAAAGCTATTTTCTGTTCCCAGTTTTCGATAAATTCTTTTCTCTGGCCGTTAAAATAACGTTGAAAAATCTGTTTCCTGTTAAATAAGATTGACCACTGTTAACTTCTTTCAGGTAGCTTTCTACAGGAGCTTAAAGTTCTTTCTAATCTTTCTAAGAATCTTTCTAAATCTTTCTAAGAATGTTCTTGAGAAATTTTGCTACTCCACTTAATGTAGCTCAAGTTAAGATGATTAGCTAACTGAGATCTGACGGCTTCATATATTCTTGTATAAAAATTGTTGTTTACTTACTTTTATCTTTTAGCCCCCACTCACCTTTGATCTGTGAGATTCTCACAGAATTTTATTTGAGTCGAGATTCTTTTTATAAAGCCTTGAAGTATTTTCGTCTCGTAAGACGCCCTCCATTGCTTTATTTTCCTTTTATTATACTAATCAAATCAGCTACCATTAGGGTGTACATATAAGTATACTTGGGGGAAGGGGGCTAGATTACCAAACTGCATAAAATGGATTTATTAAATCAAGAGTCTAGAAAAAATCTAATGGTATCTGGAGTGTTGGGCCTCATGATCCCCTAATTGAATGAATGAGTGTTTTTTCTTGTTATCCCTTATGTAAGACTGCACATATTTGTAAAGACAGCAGCCTTATGTGCTCCGGGAACAGTTCCCCTCGTAGTCCCGTGGTCCCGGGCCTCGTTATCCCCTAATTGAAAAAAAATATTCTTTTTTCTTGGTATCCCTCACGTAAGACCTGCACATACAAGGGATTAAAAACTCTGGATATACCCTGTGGTTAATTAATGTCATTGCTCGTCATAACACACTGGTTTCAAATCCATCCATTTTGTGAAAATAGCAAAATTTAGTCACTTCAATTTTTCCAAAAAATTAAAATTTTATTTAGTATGGAGGTGAGGTTTTGAATTTTGAAAATTAACATAGATTCACTGGCATCAGTGATAAATTAATGTAATTGCTACTGGTGGCCAGCTTAGTTAAAAGGCTTCCAGTTTTTGTTTTTTTGGCAAATGTATTCAATTTTTCGTTATTTTGCATACTATTTTCTTCAAAATAGCAGCGATCAGGGGTCAGCAATTACCAGCGACGGGAAAAATCTATTAGTATGCTATTTTGCTCATTCCTGTTGAAATGGCTTCTTTTAAAATGGAACTTAGAAGGTTTATTTATATTATAATTCTGTGTCTTAATATATAAAAACTGGATTGAAAGAAATAAACGGAAATTGCAACTGCCCCCTCTAAACCCCAGCTTTCCCCAGACCCCAGTTTGCCCCCCCCCCAGCTGAAATTTAGTTTCTCCAAAAATCGTGTCAAAACTAAAAAAAAACCTGCATAATTCAAGCATCCTGAGAAACGGGTCAGTTTTCTTTAGCATATCTTTGCCTTTATGGTACCATGAACAGCTGGATGGTATGTAAGGAAAGCTGCATATTTGTTTTGCAGGTGTGAAGAAACCCGTAAAAATATACCTATTTTGAGGGGGATAAGGGCTGAAAGGCCCTTGGGAAGGGAATGGAAAATTATCATATAAAAGAATTTCTATAAGCCAATTTTACTAATTTGGCAAATTCAGTGTTTCTTACCAAAACTCACAGTAGATAAAAATAAAATGAATAAATAATAAGATAAATAATAATTAAAAAATAAGAAAAGGCAAACAACCTGGCCCCCGAGCTACATGGAATGTATCCCTTCTCGGTGTGTTGTCGTACAAGTGTGAAAATGATTCCCATGTGAATCATAGGAAAATGACTCAATAAGCAATAAGAAAAAACAAATCCTTAAGGGGGAACGAGGGAAAAACCCCCGGCTATCTCTTCCATGTTAAATATTTTAAGCTTGTCTGGCGAAAACAGACGCATAAAGGCATCAATTTTGGTTCCTATCTGTTCCCCTGATCTAGCAACATAATGTGAGTTTGCTAATTTTTTATTTTTTTTTTCTGGGCTTTCTAAATTAGGCTTTTTCGTGCAAATGCCATTTTAACTTGTCTAAAAGAACGGTACATAGAAGTTTAATAAAATTAATACGAACTTGTAGAGGATTTTGGAAGGAACAACTTGACTTTTTTTTTTTCCCTAATTGATTCAAAAAAGACATTTTCATAAGTTTATTTGTTTCTACTAAAAATTGTTACCATCAGCTTTATGCTAGAAACTCCTGAACTGTTGCACATTTAATTTCAATAGGCGGGCATAATTACCAGCCTTCAGGTGATAAACAGTCAGGGTTTCAACTCGTATTGGCTGGCATGATAAGTGAATGTTTCAACATATTATGCAAATGTGAATGCTCTGTCAAATTAGGTTGCAGTCACAGATTTTGAAAGAAGAGAAAGGCAGTTAAAGAAGAACTTGGCCTAGTTAGTTCACAAAAGTACTTTGTGAAAAGTGCAAGAGCGCCGGCAGAAAATTTTCCAGGGGTGGGGGGGGGGTTGGCAAACGCCAAAATATCAGTGGTGGTTGGGTGACATGGAATATATTTCAGGAATTTTTTTTCGTAGGAATAAATTTATTTTTAAATACTTTTAGGAAAGAACTTTCAAATAGAAAGAGCAACTAAATTGCCTGCAAAATCAAACAAAATACAGTAAATTTTAAACCGCAAGGATTCCTGGCAAAAGGATCAATTTGTTTAATCAATAATATATTTAATTATTATGCATTTAATTTTAAAAGAAACTCAAACTAAAATTACAGAAAGATTGCTTTCGTAGAGTATAACAGTTGTAGACTTGCCTTTATACAATTTCCTACGCCTTAGAATACTTTACGCAAGGAGTAGAGATACTCAAAAATCATCCTGCCTGCACAGATACAACGTTTTGGTTTTATAACGGCCATGTAAAATATACCTCTTTCATAACAGGATAATTCTTCCCCTAGAACTTAAATTCGTTATATATTCATACATTAAGAAAACAAAATAGAATAGCGAAAGAAAAACAAAATTTAAACTTACTATCCAGCTGTCAAATTGACCCTCTTTCTTTTCATTGTCCTATTCAACTAAAAAAAAATGAACAAGTTCAAAAAAATTTTCGTCACAAGAGAATCTTATCAAATAGTTTGTGAAAAAAAACTGGAAGTAAAGAGTGACTTGGACCAACATTCACCAAAACTAAAAATTTAATTCTCGTGACAATTGCTACACCGGCAGTATTGGCTTTTTATGCTAATTCTAAATATTTAGAATTCTTACAGTTTATTGTTACCCACCCAAAATCTAAAATCTGAGAAAATTGGCCGTGATTTTTGATTCTATCAAACCAAAAGTCCATGATAATTGGGAGGGAGCTCGTTCAAACGTAAATTTAAAGCTCTTTTTTAAGTGGCCAAACAGATTGGACCAGGGGAAAATCTTGTTTTCTTGCTGTTTTAAGGCACAAAACTACAATTTCACCCCAAAGAGAATGAATTTGCAATCAATTTAAAATTCTGAAAATCCAATTGATTTAAAAGTATGCATAACTATATTTTAGGCTTTCCAGTTGTAAAAGAAGCAATGCCACACGGTGGCAGTACTGGATTCAACCAAGTTGATTCGCTTTATTTGTAATGAAATTAGGCTACGTTTGGCGATCTGTAATTGCGGATCAGCTATAATTAGGGGGGGTAAGTCATTGTTTAGGTGGGGGTAGGGTAGATTTCTAAAAAAGTACGTACATTTTAATGGATAAACTGCTTACTCTAAACGAGGCTTCAGATAAATGTTGAAAGAGGTATTTAAACAAATCTATGTAATGTATTTACCGATAAGAAAATCCTGTTTTAGAGGTTGTGATGGCTTCAGTTGTAGATGTAGCTTCAGATGTAGAAGATTAAAATTCTCACAGAATTTCCATCCACACAAATAATAATACTTCTGTTCTTCCAACGGAAATTATTTTGTAGTAATATTAACAAGGACTTCTTACCAAATTACTATTCATCGCCAATTTTTTAAGAATCCTATATTCAAATTTGAACCAAAATTGAAATTGAAAATCAAGGAGGCACACTTGTGCCTCTATAAAGAGGCGACCCACCACAATGTTAAGCGATTTCAGGTCCTAGAGGTCGCAGAGAGACGGCGGTAATTGCATTTTGTAGCCCAAGCTCAAACTAAGAAACTTGCAAAATTTCATCCTCCTCCGACTTTATCTTCATGGGGTAAACTGGGCCGGAAGTTTGGACCCTCCAACCACAGCCCCCCTTTAACGTTGTCCGATTGGGCTGAAATTTATAGGTTAAGCTTTCCTAGGGCCCGGGATCTTATCCTCGAAATTTCAGCTCAATCAGATCACTACTTACCTCTTTTACAAAAGCCAAATATAGCCAATTAAAATTAATCATTTCTTTTTTTTTTCTTATCCACGCCTACAGGCCACAGTTGGCAACGGATCCGGTTGAATGAGGACTCATTCGAAGCAGAATTCGACCTGTTAGGGCCTTTTGATATTTTCAGACCGGAAAAATTATCCCCCGAATTTACATTTACGAAAAACCTTGTTTTCCTATATTAGCCCATGTTAATTTTTCCCACTCACAACCCCCCTTTAACGTTGTCTGATCGGGCTGAAATTTAGAGGATAAGCTTTCCTGGGGCCTGGGAGCTTATCCTCGAAATTTCAGCTCAATCTGACACTCCTTCCCTGTTTTCCAAAACCAAATATAAGTTTTGCTTGCAGTCAAAAGAAATTTCAGCTCAATCTGATCACTCCTTCCCTGTTTTCCAAAAACCAAATATCAAGTTTTGCTTGCGTCAAAAAGATTCATCACCTCACTAAAAAACAAATTCAATTAGGTCTCTTTAGTGTAGCGGTGAGACTTCTGGGTTTCAGGCGGAAAACCCGAGTTCGATTCACCGATAGATCAAATTTTTTATATACTTAATTTAAATTTAAAAAAAAAAATCAGTTTCTTTTTTAAATTATTTGAAAAAAATTATGTTTTCTAAAGAGTTAAAAAAAATGAGTTACAAGGTCGACCCTTAAAACACCCTGTCGAGAAAGAAAAGAATAATACACAATCATCTAACAGTTAGTCAAGCAATAATAAGTAATAAACTCTACAAAAACGTGCAGAAATTATTTGAAAAAAACTACGTTTTCTAAAGAGTTAAAGAGGCTGAGTTACAAGGTCGAACCTTAAAACGTACAGGGATATGGAGGCACAGTTGGGGGGCTGCCGCCCCCAAACCCCGCTTTCGCAGCCTTTAAATAAAAAAAAGTTTTTTAAACTGAAAGTAAGGAGCGACATTAAATCTTAAAACGAACAGAAATTATTCCGTATATGAAAGAGGCTGTGCCCTCCTCAACGCCTCGCTCTTTACGCTAAAGTTTGACTTTCTCACAACTCTTTTTTTAAACAATAAAAACTAGCGTAAAGAGCGAGGCGTTGAGGAGGGCACAGCCTCTTTCATATACGGAATAATTTCTGTTCGTTTTAAGATTTAATGTCACTCCTTACTTTCAGTTTCAAAAACTTTTTTTTATTTAAAGGCTGCGAAAGCGGGGGTTTGGGGGCGGCAGCCTCCCAACTGTGCCTCCATATCCCTGTACGTTTTAAGGTTCGACCTTGTAACTCAGCCTCTTTAACTCTTTAGAAAACGTAGTTTTTTTCAAATAATTTAAACGTAGGACGGTACTAATACACGTACAATTATGGACTTACACATTTTAAAAGCAATTAACCAGGGATTTAAGGGACAGGTACCTCAAATTATATCTTGGTTAGGCCTGGGTTTGATTTGGGAAACAATCAGAAGTTAAATAAAAAAAAGCTTTTCAATTGAAAGCAAGAAACAGATTTGAAACTTATTTGAAAATATAATTGTTTATACGAAGCGGGCTGTTTCCTCCTTAGCTCCTTGCTCTTTACTGTGAAATTTGGCCTTTTTTCCAAATTTTAAAAAAAATTTGCAATTGTAATGATAAGATTTTTCAAAGCACTAAAAAACTTTTGTTTAACAAGCAAAGTGTTGAGAAAGGGGCATTCCCGCTTATATACAAAGTAATTTATATTTGCTTTAAGTTTTAAACTTGGTCCTTACTTTAGTTGAAAATCATTTTCTATTTGTTTAATTACATTTCACGAAACTGTGAAGTTTATGAATACAGTACTTTTTTTAACGCAGAAGAAACGATCAATATTTCAATAATCTATGTTTGGATTTTGATGAGTAATCAAACAGTTCGTGGTAATTAACTGTAAGTACGGAGCGACCCGGCTCAATAGTAAACGAAACTCTCAAAACTGAATTCTGATACCAATTGATACAGCAAAAGAACTGGCTTATCATGCTGATTCCAAATATAAAATTTTCATTAAGTTTAGTTTACCCTATCAAAAACTACGAGCCTGAGAAAATTTTTTTGATTTTCAAAAAAGGGCGAAAGACCGCTTCGAAGTCAAAGAATTTTAATCAGATCAGATTCAGCGTATCAAAGAACCCTACTGTAGAGGTTTCAAGCTCATAACTGCAAAAAAGTAGAATTTTGTAATTTTTGCCAGAAGAAAGATCATGGATGGGTGTTTACTTGTTTTTTTTTTTCATGGGTGATCGTATCGACCATTGGGCCTAGACCACCGAGAGAGGGTTCATTCCAATGGAAATAAAAGATTCTAGTACCCTTTTTAAGTGACAAAAATGATTGGAGGGCAACTAGGCCCCCTCCCACGTTACCTCTTTTCAAAATCGTCCGATAAAAATTTTGAGATAGATTTTTTTTCAGCATAGTTGAAAGGCCCAATAACTATGTCTTTAGAGATAAAATGGCCCCCTTCAGCCCCTGGGGAAAGGTTTTAAAGTTATAAAATTTACCCATTGCTTTATTTGTTAGTGGGAATATGCATACATTTTTGGTTGGGGAGGGGAGGAATTTTCTGCAGGGAGGATTTTATACGGAGAGAATTTTCCATGGAGAGGGAAGTTTCCAGGGGGGGAGAACTTTTGAGGGGAAATTTTACACTTGGTGAATTTGCCAGAATCCTATACAAAATTCCTTTATACATCTTGCTTTTTCTTTACCGATTCAATTTTAGACGTGAAGATATTAAGGGTAATTGTTTGGGGTAAATTTTCACCAGGATTGAATTGCCCAGAGGATATTTTTTTGGGAAGGTATATTTTTCTGTGGAGGGGGCCAGGTATCCTGGCGCTATTAAAAAAAAAGTCAGAAATTCAATTAAAAAACAAGTTTTTTCAACTGAAAGTAAGGACCAACATTAAAACTTTTTTTTCGGATATTTTTACGGATAATTTTTTACAATATCGACAGTTTTGAACTTGGTTATCAAACACCAAAATATTTAATGCCTTTAGACTCAACTTCTTAAAAAAAAGTAACGCATTATCAAAGTAGTTTGTTCAAAGTAAAATATTAAACCTAAGATGAAGAAAATTAAATAAAACTAAATTTATTCAATATTTTTAATTTAATTTTGAATACCAATAAACAATATATTTGAAACCTTTATACTTCATAACTGTAAAAAAAATAAATCTTTCTCAAAGCGACTAGATAAATACAATCACTCCTGGAAAAATAAATAAATGATAATAAAAGACAAAAAACGTGTCCATTCAGGGGGAAAATACAAAAATTCGCAGCATTCCATTCAGAGGAAATATTTCTGATTATGGTGGCTTCATATATCAGCTCATGGGTACTCTGGCAATGCAAGCAAAAGTTGACGGCCTAGCAGAAAAAATAGCATACAACTATAATTCATTCTATTCTGTAGAGTAAATCTTGATAATAAACTAAACTTTGATCTATGAGCTTCTACTTAGTCACTGTCAGATCCAGGGATGGGCCACCCCCTCAACACTTTCCTGGCGCCAATTTGGTCAATTATTGTCTCTCTTGTCACATTGCCCCACTCCCCAAGATTCTGCTCTAGATCCGCCCCTGTATTTAGTGATATTTCTGCAAATAAAAACACACAATTATACGGGCAAATGAAATACTTATCACAATTTAGCAAAGTGTTTTTTTTTACTTTTGCTTTATATATTTTAGTGCATAATCTTACATAATATTTTACCGAGAGATGCAGAGGTCTGTATAACGTTTTGACAAGAAAGTAAAAAAATGAGGGGGGGGGGTATTGAAGTTTGAAAACTTGTAACCCTTTACTATCTATTCCACTTAGTCCTAGTAGAAATAATGTTTGATAATACGGGATACTACTACAACTACTACTACTAACAACTCACCGCAGCACCAAGCCACCAGAGGCCAACAAAGCTACGCATGCTCCTCCTCCCCCCAATCTATTCAAAGCCTCCCTTTTTACACCCGCCCACGAAGTTCCCATTTCCTCTATATCTTTCTTTATGACGTCCTCCCGCCCAAGACAGGGACGACCTGATTTCCGTTTAGCCCTAGATGGTTGGCCGAAAAGAACAATCTTCAGCAATCTGTCATCCTTCATCCGCACAACGTGCCCTAATCACCTCAACCTTTCTTTCATTATAGCCCTAGAGAGCGGTATTGAACCACATTTTTCGTATCAAAGCTAGAAAGATTCTTCTTTGAAGCACTTCTACCAGAAATAGTTGATGGTAGGGTTCCAAGAAGCATGGACATTCGGGAACCGTTCCTTTGAAGCAATTAACTTAGTTTCGAATAGATATATTATTTTTTAATCAATGAATCCAGCTTGAATAAATTTTTGAGCCACGTGCTATCATATAAAAAAATTAAAAGCCGTACCTTCACAATTCTTACTGTTTTATCATTGCAGTTCGTTTAACTTAGGTTTCAGCATAAGTGAGGAAGCAGCTGTTTTGCCTGTTTTTTTTTTTTTTTTATTAAGATTGTTGTTACAAAATGTCGTCATTTACAAAGATGAGTTCCTTATCATTTTTTTTTTTTTTTGTATTTGTCATGTTCATTTTTATTTCGCAGAACTTGGAACCTTTTTAAAATCAAGAGATCGATCCTATAGTCGGACTTTTATGTTATCATTGGGATAATAGGGAAACAGTAGTTGTATTGGACAACATTTTTTGCTCTTTTGCAGGGAGAAAGGATGCAGCTGAAGAAGTATACTCTTTTTGCCCTTGTCAGTTATTTATTTCACTTCATTGTATGGCTTCTTTTTTGAAATAATGCTTTATGCTGCAGTTCAGTGCACTTTTTCTAATGATTGATTATAACTATTAAAAGGGAATATCATATGCAAATAAATTTAAGGGATATGAGTGACACTTTTGAAGTTTTCCAGAAGCATTTTTGCTATATGACTTGGTTAGAGCAACAACAACAAAAAAATAACTAAATTCTTCATAGTAACGAATCGTAAGTAAATAACGATCCTTGACAATAACGAAAGCATAAGAGCCTAACTATTGATAACATTAAATCAAAGAATCAGCTTCTTATGGTGATTCTAAATATGTAAGTAGAGATGCCTTATTGAGTCCCGTACTAACCACGTGGTTTATGGTTTTCTCAGTGAGAATGAAAAAACAGGAATTTTCTCACTTGAAAAACCATGAATTTTATGACATTTATGGTTGTTTTCATGGATGGTTATGTGTGTTGTTCGATTTATTTGATGTTTTTCTCGGATGTCAACATCAAATTATGGATGTTTTATGGTTTTTGTCAGTGAGAATTTGAAAAACAGGAACTATGTCACATATATGGATGTCAACAGCAATTCATGTCTGTTATATGGTTTTCTCAGTGAGAATGAAAAAACAGGAATTTTCTCACTTGGAAAAACAGGAACTTTCTCACTTGGAAAACCATAAACCACGTGGTCCTGTCACGAGTAGTACCTGTGAACTTGATTTACATAAAGTTCGCTGAGAGCGTGCACTTACAACAACAACAACATCAACCTTGGAACACCTGTGCTGTCGACCTCAATTCACCTATCGTGAATCAATAATTCCCCTTAGAAACAACAAATTAATTTCCCCTTTCTTGACAGATCAATCAATCAATGACATCATCTGTCAGACTTTAAAAATTTTCGCCTAGAAACATTTCTCCAGGAATAGATCCAAATCATTAATGTCTTTGCCTCTGGAACAGTTCTACTGGTCGAACTCCAAAGGATATTAATAACCAAAGGACATGGAAACAATTAGGCAAGAAACATCTTAGCAATGAATTGTTTTAGCGCGCGAAAAGGTATCCTATTAATTTGAAATGCGTTAGCGCAGAGATGCCAATAACAAAGGAACACGCTGAATTTGCGTTTAGGGATTATTTGGGAGAAACCGTTTTAGACAGGTTATGGAACTATTTCGGCGAAACAGATAGAGACATTTTAAAAGAAGATTTTGAAGAGATTTTAGAAGAGAATTTAATGGTGAAACTCTGTGGTCGTTATAATACACAAGTTTCATTTGAACAGTGTTGTGAGGTCCTCTAACCCAACCCCAAAGGGTTCCAATCCTCCTACCCCAACCCCGAAGGAAGCCCCCGGTCCTCAAAGGCCCCCCAAGCTCCCAAAGGCCCTCCACCGGTCCCCAAATGTCCCCCAGGCCCCCAACTGCCCCCTCCCGGACACTCAAAGGCCCCCAAGCTCCCAAAGGGCCACCGGCGCCCCAAAGGCCCACCCAGACCCCCCAATGCCATCCTCGGGCCCCCCAAAGGCCCATCGAGCTCCCAAGGGACCAACGGGGTCCCAAAGGCCCTCCACCGGTCCCCAAATGTCCCCCAGGCACCCAAAGGCCCTCCCAGCGCCCCAAAGGCCCACCCAGACCCCCAAAAGCCATCCCCGGCCCCCCCCAGCCCAACCCCCGGACCCCCAAGGCCCCCCCAAGCTCCCAAAGGACCACCGACCCTCAAAGGACCCACAGACCCTCAAAGTCTCTCCCTGAGCACCCGTCTTTCGTTGATGTGTGTTGTCTGAAACCTATGAGTTGGGATTTTTAGTTTGCTATTTAAGGCTTTCTGAGCTAATGTTTCATAGTATTTCACAGGTGAATGTTGTCTGAAACCAATAGTTTGGGATGAATAGTTTGCTTTTTCATGCTTTTTTGAGCTAGGTTTTTTAGCCTTTCGTTGATGTGTGTTGAGTGAAACTTATGATTTGGGATGTGTAGTTTGTTATTTCTGACTTTTCTGAGTTGGATTTCTTAGTCTTTCATATGTGAGTAGTGTCTGAAAACTATGATTTGGGAGGTGTAGTTTTCTATTTTCGACTTTTCTGAGCTGGATTTATTAGACTTTCATATTTATGCGTTTTCATAAAAATATGATTTGGGATTTCTAGTTTTCTAAATATGACTGTTATGATCTAATGTTTTCTAGTATTTATTAGGTGAATGTTGACTTAAACCAATAGTTTGGTATGAATAGTTTGCTATTTTTGACTTTTCTGAGCTAGGTTTCTTAGTCTTTCGTTGATGTGCGTTGACTGAAACCGATGATTTGGGATATGTAGTTTGCTATTTTGACTTTTCTGAGTTGGATTTCTTAGTCTTTCATAGGTGTGTGTTGTATGAAACCTATGATTTGGGGTGGGTGGATTGCTATTTTTGACTTTTCTGAGCTAGATTTCTTAGCCTTTCATAGGTGTTTGTTGTCTGAAACCTATAGTTTGGAATGACTAGTTTGCTATTTTTGACTTTTCTGAGCTAGGTTTCTTAGCCGTTCATAGGTGAGTGTTGTCTGAAACCTATGATTTGGGATATGTAATTTGCTATTTCCGACTTTTCATAACCGGATTTCTTAGTCTTTCGTAGGTGGTTGGTGTCTGAAACCCATGATTTGGGATGTGTGGGTTGCTATTTTTTTAACTTTTCTGAGCTGGATTTCTGAGCCATTCGTAGGTGTGTGTTGACTGAAACCTATGTTTTGGAATGGTTAATTTGCTATTTTTGACTTTTCTGAGCTACATTTCTTAGACTATCATATATGTGTACTTTCAGAAAATTATGATTTGGGAGGTGTAGTTTGCTTTTTGGACTTTTCAGAGCTAGGATTCTTAGTCACTCGTAGGTGTTTGTTGTCTGAAACTTCGAGTTTGGGATGAGTAGTTTGCTATTTCAGACTTTTCTGAGCTAAGGTTTCTTAGTATTTCGTAGGTGAATGCTGTCTGAAACATATGATTTGAGGTATGTAAATTACTATTTTGAGCTTTTCTTAGTTGAATTTCCTAGTCTTTCATAGGTGTATGGTGTCTGAAACCTATGATTTGGGGTGTGTAATTTGCTATTTTCAACTTTTCTGAGTTAGGTTTCTTTGCCTTTCATATGTAGTTGTTTTCAGAACATTATGATTTGGGATGTATAGTTTGCTATTTCAGGCATTTCTGAGCTAAGGTTTTCTAGTATTTCGTAGGTGAATGTTGTCTGAAACCAATAGTTTGGGATGTGTAATTTGCTATTTCCGACTTTTCATAACCGGATTTTTTAGTCTTTCTTAGGTGTGTGGTGTCTGAAACCTATGATTTGGGATGTGTGGGTTGCTATTTCAGGCTTTTCTGAGTTGGATTTCTTAGTCTTTCATAGGTGTGTAGTGTCTGAAACCTATGATTTGGGGTGGATGGATTGCTACTTTTGACTTTTCTGAGCTGGATTTCTTAGCCTTTCCTAGGTGTTTGTTGTCTGAAACCTATAGTTGGGGATGAATAGTGTGCTATTTTGGACTTTTTTGAGCTAGGGTTCTTAGCCGTTCATAGGTGAGTGCGGTCTGACACCAATGATATGGGATATTTAATTTTCTTTTGCTGACTTTTCATAACTAGATTTCTTAGTCTCTCGTAGGTGCGTGGTGTCTAAAATCTATGATTTGGGGGTTTGTGGCCGGATATTTTTTTACTTTTCTGAGCAGGATTTCAAAGCCATTTATAGGTGTGTGTTGACTGAAACCTATGATTTGGGATGGTTAATTTGCTATTTTTGACTTTTCTAAGCTAGATTTATTAGCCTTTCATAGGTGTGTACTTTCAGAAAATTATTATTTTTGAATCACACAAAAACTTACACATGCACACTAAAACTTACATGCACACAAAAACTTAAATGCACACAAAAACTTACACACACACACACACACACACACAAAAATTAATCAAATAAACACAATAACAAACACACACACGCGAACAAAATTAAACACAAAAAAAAAATTAAACACACACACACACACACACACACAAAAACTAACACATGAGCACAAAAAAACTCACACACACACTCACAAATACTAACACACACACACAATCACAAAAAATGCACAAACACACACTAAAACTTACACACACACCCCAAAAATTACACACAAACAAAATTACACATGCAATCGAAAAATTACACACACACACACACGAAAACTTACACTAACACGCCAAAACTTACACACACACACACACACACAAACTTACACACACACACACACACACAAAAACTTACACATGCACAATAAAACTAAAATGCACAAAAAAAATTAAATTCACACAAAAAATTACACACACACACACACACAAAACTTACACACACACACACACACTAAAAATCACACACACACACCCCAAAACTTACACACACACAAAAACGTACACACACACACACACACACATACACAAACACTTACACATGAACACAAAAAAAACTCACACACACACACGCCAAAACTTACACACACACAAAAACACTTACACACACACACACACACACACACACAAAAACTTACACATGAACACAAAAACTCACACACACACACGCACAAAAACTTACAAACACACACACACACACACAAACACTTACACACACACACACGAAAACTTACACACACACACACAAACTTGCACACACACACAAAAACTTACACACACACACACACACACACACACACACACACACACACACACAACTTAAACCCACAAAACAACTTACACACACACACACTAACACACACAAAACTTACACAAACACACACAAAAACTTACACACACACAAAAACTTACACACACTCAAAACAAACACACACACAAACACAAACACACACACACACACACACAAACACACAAACACACACACACACACACACACACACACACACACAAACTTACACATGCACACGACACACACACACACACACACACACACACACAAACACACACACACACACACTACACACACACACACACACACACACACACACAGACACACACATACACACACACACACACACAAACACAAAGACAAACACACACACACACAAAAAAACAAACAAAAACAAACAAAACCTACAAAAAAAAAAAAAAACACAAAAACACACAAACACACTAAGACACACACCAAATAAAAAAAACACACAATCAAACACCCACACACTAGCACAATCACAAACGCACCCAATCTCACACCAACACACGCACAAAAAACAAAACACACAAAAAAAATAAAAAAATAACCACATCAAACAAACCAACAACAACCCCACATAAAAAAAACACACCCACAATCCCCACATCCCACACACTCACCCACTCCCCCACCCACACACACCCCCAGAAATAAATACACACACACACACACACACATGAATTTCTATCGTGAAATGCAAGAGTTGGAATATTTCAGTAGTGACTTGTTGTGCTTTACCTTCTCACAGTTACATTCTCTTGATTTTTCGAAGTTCATTTTGAATTTCTGTCATGAAATGCAAGAGTTGGAAAATTGGGGTCTTAGTCCACCAGCCCGAATGGTGGAAATCCACTAGCTCAATATTGGGGTCTCAGTCCACCAACCTGAATGGTGGAAATTCACTAGCTCAGAATTAGGGTCATAGTCCACCAGCCTGAATGGTGGAAATCCACTAGCTCAGAATTGGGGTCTTAGTCCACCAGCCTGAATGGTGGAAATTCACATTAGACGAGGTTACGTGCGCACACACACACACAGAGAGAGACGACTAACACACAGGGACAACATACACTAAGAGACGACACACACAGAAAGAAACTGAATTACATTATGAATATGATCAAGAATTATTTACAAGTCAGGTTGGCCAATTGGTTAAGGCACTAGACTCAAGATCTGGTCCCCATAGGGGGTCGTGGGTTTGAAACCAACACCAGTAAAATTTTTATTATGTAATTTTTTTAATTCATAAGGTCATGTGATTTCACTAAGTAACTTATGTAAAAGGATTTATGCATAACCTAAATTGTTAGAGTCTTTAATAGATTAATTAAAAAAAAAATGTAAAAGTTCAAATTTTCTAAGTTTGCTCTGAATTTTCTTAAAGACGAGAAAAAATTTAGCTCAATTCTGAACTTTACCAATGAAAATCTATTACAATATGAATATGATCAGGACTTGTTTACAAGTCAGGTTGGCCGAGTGGTTAAGGTGCTAGACTGAGGATCTGTTCTCCATATGGGGTCGTTGGTTTGATTCCCACACCTAACAATTTTTTTCTTATTCTAAAGCGTTGTAAACAGCAGCTTTTTCTGAACTGTTCATTTTCGAGTTTTATGGTGCAAGTCAAAAGCTATGAACTTGAGGCAAGAGCTTGAGAAAATTACCTGATTAATAAAAAATGGGGACGATTCCTCCAAAAGTTAACGGGAATGTATCTCACCAACGCTTTGTTAGCTATGTTGAATAAAATATGCAACTTTACCATAGCTTTATTTCATTTTTAAGGTTAATTTAGACGAGGTTCTGAATCAAGGAGGCACACTTGTGCCTCTATAAAGAGGCAACCCACCACAATGTTAAGCGATTTCAGGTCTTAGAGGTCACAGAGAGACGGCGGTAATTGCATTTTGTAGCCCAAGCTCAAACTAAGAAACTTGCAAAATTTCATCCTCCTCCGACTTTATCTTCATGGGGTAAACTGGGCCGGAAGTTTGGACCCTCCCATCACAGCCCCCTTTAACGTTGTCCGATTAGGCTGAAATTTAGAGGTTAAGCTTTCCTAGGGCCCAGGAGCTTATCCTCGAAATTTCAGCTCAATCCGATCACTCCTTCCCTGTTTTCAAAAAACCAAATATAGCCACTTAAAATTCATCGTTTCTTTTTTTTTCTTAGCCACGCCTACAGGCCACAGTTGGCAACGGATCCGGTTGAATGAGGACTCATTCAAAGCAGAATTTGACCTGTTAGGGCCTTTTGATATTTTTAGACCGAAAAAATTATCCCCCAAAATTATATTTATGAAGAACCTTGTTTACCTATATTAGCCCATGTTAATTTTTCCCACCACAACCCCCTTTAACGTTGTCTGATCGGGCTGAAATTTAGAGGATAAGCTTTCCTGGGGCCTGGGAGCTTATCCTCGAAATTTCAGCTCAATCTGATCACTCCTTCCCTGTTTTCCAAAAAACCATATATCAAGTTTTGCTTGCGTCAAAAAGATTCATCCCTTCACTAAAAGACGAATTCAATTAGGTCTCTTTAGTGTAGCGGTGAGACTTCTGGGTTTCAGGCGGAAAACCCGAGTTTGATTCACCGATAGATCAAATTTTTTATATACTGAATTTAAATAAAAAAAAAAATTCAGTTTCTTTTTTAAATTATTTGAAAAAAATTATGTTTTCTAAAGAGTTAAAAAAAATGAGTTACAAGGTCGACCCTTAAAACACCCTGTCGAGAAAGAAAAGAATAATACACAATCATCTAACAGTTAGTCAAGCAATAATAAGTAATAAACTGTACAAAAACGTGCAGAAATTATTTGAAAAAAACTACGTTTTCTAAAGAGTTAAAGAGGCTGAGTTACAAGGTCGAACCTTAAAACGTACAGGGATATGGAGGCACAGTTGGGGGGCTGCCGCCCCCAAACCCCGCTTTCGCAGCCTTTAAATAAAAAAAGTTTTTTAAACTGAAAGTAAGGAGCGACATTAAATCTTAAAACGAACAGAAATTATTCCGTATATGAAAGAGGCTGTGCCCTCCTCAACGCCTCGCTCTTTACGCTAAAGTTTGACTTTCTCACAACTCTTTTTTAAACAATAAAAACTTTAGCGTAAAGAGCGAGGCGTTGAGGAGGGCACAGCCTCTTTCATATACGGAATAATTTCTGTTCGTTTTAAGATTTAATGTCGCTCCTTACTTTCAGTTTAAAAAACTTTTTTTTATTTAAAGGCTGCGAAAGCGGGGTTTGGGGCGGCAGCCCCAACTGTGCCTCCATATCCCTGTACGTTTTAAGGTTCGACCTTGTAACTCAGCCTCTTTAACTCTTTAGAAAACGTAGTTTTTTTCAAATAATTTTCTTAAAGAAGAGAAAAAAGTTAGCTCAATTCTGAACTTTACCAATGAAACTGAATTACAATATGAATATGATCAAGAATTGCTTACAAGTCAGGTTGGCCGAGTGGTTAAGGCGCTAGACTTAAGATCTGGTCCCCATATGAGGTCGTGGGTTCGAGTCCCACACTTGACAATTTTTTTCTTATTCTAAATCTATAGAAACAGCCTCTATTTCTGACCGTTTAAGTTTTGATGTTAGTGTTGTCAGTCAAAAGCAATGACCTTGGGAAAAGCGGCACAGTCGGGGTATCCATCCCCAAGCTAGGTTCGGTTAGGTTAAGGGGTCTTATCCTAACCCAGGTTAGGTTAGGTTACCTAACCTAACTAATTTTTACTGGTTATTTTAGGTTAGGTTAAGTGGCCGGCAACTTACGCGGCACTTATGTGTGCGGCGATGCTGGGAGATCCTTTCAAAATGTGAGGGTTAAGCTGAGGTTAGGTTAGGTTAGATTAAGTTTGGGGAGGTTAAGTTAGGTTAGGCTTGGATCTCCTAAGTACGTGCGAGACTTTAAGCGGAACTAGCCTAGCAACACATAACCAAACCAAACTTAATATAACCTAACCTAACCTAATCATACACCAAACTTTTTGTCGTTCTCTAACCTAACCAAAGCTAACCTAAGTGAAGCGTACGTGGCCGGCCACTTAACCGAACCTATACCTAACCTGCTAACCCTAGTTAGGTTAGGTAACCTAACCTAACCTGGGTTAGGTTAAGACCACTTAACCTAACCTAACCTATCCTGGGGGTGGATACCCCGACTGTGCCGCTTTTCTCAAGGTCATTGCTTTTGACTGACAACACTAACATCAAAACTTAAACGGTCAGAAATAGAGGCTGTTTCTATAGATTTAGAATAAGAAAAAAATTGTCAAGTGTGGGACTCGAACCCACGACCCCAGATGGGGACCAGATCCTAAGTCTAGCGCCTTAACCACTCGGCCAACCTGACTTGTGAGCACTTCTTGATCATATTCATATTGTAATTCAGTTTCATTGGTAAGGTTCAGAATTGAGCTAACTTTTTCTCTTCTTTAAGAAAATTCAGAACCTCGTCTAAATTAACCTTAAAAATTAAATAAAGCTATGGTAACTTTGCATATTTTATTGAACATATCTGACATAGCGCTGGAAGGGTGCATTCCTGTCAACTTTTGGAGGATGCTTCCCCATTTTTCAATACTTAGGCTATTGTTTGAATCTATTATATCAATTTCATTGCTTTTGACTGACAACATTAAAATCAAAACTGAAACGTTCAGAAATAGATTCTGTTTCCAAAGCTTTAGAATATGAAAAAAAAAGTTCAAGTGTGGGACTCAAACCAACGACCCCATATGAAGAAAAGATCTTAAGTCTAGCACCTTAACCACTTGGCCAACCTGAATTTTTAACATTTCCTGATCATATTCAGATTATACCACGGTGTCATTGGTAAAGTTCAGACTTGAGCTAACCTTTTTCTCTGCTTTAAGAAAATTCAGAACAGAATTTGAACATTTGCACTTTTCTAGTTTTTTTTAATTTAATCTATTAAAGACCCTAACAATTTAGGTTCTGCATAAATCCTTTTACAGAAGTTATTTAGTGAAATCACAAGAAATGATTAGTTAAAAAAATTACATAATAAAAATGTGCTTGGTGTGGGTTTCGAACCCAAGACCCCCAACGGGGACCAGATCTTGAGTCTAGTGCCTTAACCACTAGGTCAACCTGACTTGTAAACAATTCCTGTTTATATTCATATTGTCATTCAGTTTCTTTCTGTGTGTGTCGTCTCTTAGTGTGTGTTGTCCCTGTGTGTTATTCGTCTCTCTCTGTGTGTTAGTGTGCGCACGTAACCTCGTCTAATGTGAATTTCAACCATTCAAGCTGGTGGACTAAGACCCCTATTCTGAGCTAGTGAATTTCCACCATTCAGGCTGGTGGACTAAGACCCTAATTCTGAGCTAGTGAATTTCCACCATTCAGGTTGGTGGACTGAGACCCCAATATTGAGCTAGTGGATTTCCACCATTCGGGGTGGTGGACTAAGACCCCAATTTTCCAACTCTTGCATTTCATGACAGAAATTCAAAATGAACTTTGAAAAATCATGAGAATGTAACTGTGAGAAGGTAAAGCACAGCAAGTCACTACTGAAATATTCCGACTCTTGCATTTCACGATAGAAATTCATGTGTGTGTGTGTGTGTGTGTGTGTGTGTGTGTGTGTGTGTGTTTGTGTGAGTGTGGGTGTGTGTGTGTGTGTGTGTGTGTTTGTGTGTGTGTTTTTTTGTGTGTGTGTGTGTGTGTGTGGGTGGGTGTTTGTGTGTGTGTGTGTGTGTGTGTGTGTGTGTGTGTGTGTGTGTGTGTGTGTGTGTGTGTGTGTGTGTGTGTGTGTGTGTGTGTGTGTGTGTGTGTGTGTGTGTGTGTGTGTGTGTGTGTGTGTGTGTGTGTGTGTGTGTGTGTGTGTGTGTGTGTGTGTTTGTGTGTGTGTTTGTATTCGTGTATGTATTTTTGTTTTTGTTTGTTTGTGTTTTTGTGTTTGTTTTTGTTTTTTTTTGTTTTTGCTGTGTGTGTGTGTGTGTTTGTGTGTGTGTGTTTTTTTGTGTGTGTGTGTGTTTTTGTGTTTGTGTGTTTGTTTGTTTTTGTGTGTGTGTGTGTGTGTGTGTGTGTGTGTGTGTGTGTGTGTGTGTGTGTTTGTGTGTGTGTGTGTTTGTGTGTGTGTGTGTGTGTGTGTAAGTTTTTGTGTGTGTGTGTATTATTTTGCGTGTGTGTGTAAGTTTTCGTGTGTGTGTTTGTAAGTTTTTGTGTGTGTGTGTAAGTTTTTGTGCGTGTGTGTAAGTTTTTGTGTGTGTGTGTAAGTTTTTTTGTGTGTGTCTAAGTTTTGTATGTGCATGTAAGTTTTTGTGTGCATATGTAGGTTTGTGTGTGTGTGGGAGTTTTTTTTTGTTTATGTAGATGTTTGTTAGTTTGAGTTTGTTTCTTTGTTTGTGCTTGTGTGCGTAAGTTTTCGTGTGTGTGTGTGTAAGTTTTGTGTGTTTTTTTAAGTGTTTTTTTTCGTGTGAGTGTGTGTGTCAGTTTTTGTGTGTGTGTATGTATTGTCTTGTTGGTTTAAGTTTTTGTGTGTGTTTGTGTGTGTGTGTGTAATATTGTTTGGTTGTAATTTTTTGTGTGTGTGTGTGAGTTTTTGCGTATGGGTGTAAGTTTTCGTGTGTGTGTGTGTGTGTAGTTTTTGTGTGTCTAAGCTTTTGTGTGTGTAAGTTTTGTCGTTTGTGTGTTAGTTTTCTTGTGTGTTTTTCTAATTTTGTTTTTTAATTTTATATTTAGTGTGCTTGTTTTATATTTTGTGTTTTTGTGTTTGTGTGTGTGTAATTGTGATTTGTTTTGTGTAAGTTTGTTAGTGTGTGTTTTTTAGTCCGATTTTTTGTTCTTAATCTTTTTTGTTTTGTTTTTAGTTTTTTTCCGTGTTTTTAAGTTTTTGTGTGTGTGTGTATTTATTTTTTTGTATTATATATTGCATGTTTATATAATTTTTGTGTTTTGGTTTGTATGTTTTTTTTGGTGTTCTTGTTTTTTTTTTTGATTTTTTTTGTTTTATATTGTGTAATTTTTTGTTTGTGTAAGATGTGGAGTGTGTGTGTAAGTTTTCTTGTGTGTGTGTGTAAGTTTTGTGTGTGTGTGTGTGTGTGTGTGTAATTTTTTGTGCGTGTGTGTGTTTGTGTTTTTGTGTTCATGTGTTAGTTTGTGTTTAAGTTTTTATGTGTGTTTTTGTTAGTTTTTGTGTGTGTGTATGTTGTGTCATTTTTGTTTGTTTGTTTTTTTTTTGTTATTTTTTAATTTATTGTGTATGTTTGTGTGTTTGTTTGTTTTAGTTTGTGTGTGTGTGTAATTTTTTGTGTGTGTGTAAGTTTTTGTGTGTTTGTGTGTGTGTGTGTGTGTGTGTGTGTGTGTGTAAGTTTTTTTGTGCATGTAAGTTTTTGTGTGCTTGTAAGTTTTCGTGTGCTTGTGTTTGTTTTTGTGTGTGTGTGTGGGTGTGTCTGTAAGTTTGTGTGTGTGTGTGGGTTTGTATTTTTTTTCGTGTGTGTGAAATTTATAGTTTGTGTGTGTGTGTAATTTTTAGTGTGCATGTGTAAGTTTTTGTGTGTGTAAGTGTGGGCGTGTGTGTGTGTATGTTTTGGTGTGTGTGTTTGTAAGTTTTGTGTTTGTGTGTGTGTTTAATTTTTTTTGCTTTTTTTGGTGAGTTTTTGTTTGTTCATGTTTATTTTTTTTTTTTTTTTTTTTTTTTAGTGTTTTTGTGTTTTTTGTGTGTGTCAGTTTTTGCGTGTGTGTGTGTGTTTGAGTGTTTTTGTTTGTTTTTGTTTGTGTTTGTGTGTGTGTGTGTGTAAGTTTTTGTGTGCATTTAAGTTTTTGTGTGCATGTAAGTTTTCGGGTGCATGTGTAAGTTTTTGTGTGCTTCCCAAATCATAATTTTCTTAAAGGACACACCTATGAAAGGCTAAGAAATCTAGCTCAGAAAGGTAAAAAATAGCAAATTAACCATCCCAAATCATATGTTTCAGTCAACACACACCTACGAATGGCTATGAAATCCTGCTCAGAAAAGTAAAAAAATAGCAGCCCACACAACCCAAAATCATAGGTTTCATACATCACACAAATAATAAATACTAAGAAATCTGGTTATGAAAAGTCATAAATAGCAAATTACATATCAAAACTCATATTTTTCAGACAGAACACACCTACGAAAGTCTAAGAAATACATCTCAAAAAAGTCATAAATAGCAAACTATTCATCCCAAACTATAGGTTTCAGACAACAAACACCTATGAAAGGCTAAGAAATCCAGCTCAGAAAGGTCAATAGTAGCAATCCACCCACCCCAAATCATAGGTTTCAGACACTACACACCTATGAAAGACTAAGAAATCCAGGTCAGAAAAGCCTGAAATAGCAATCCCACACATCCCAAAACATATATTTCAGACGTTTTACACCTATGAAAGACAATGATATCCGCTGATTAACAGTCGAAAAGTGAAAACTATACATTCAATACTAGAAGTTTCATACATCATATACTAACAAAATAGTTGAAAACCTTGGCTCTGAAGATCCTGAAATCGAAAACTATATATCCAAAATCGTAATTTTCTGACATCACATACCTATGAAAGGCTAAGAAAACTAGCTCAGAAAAGTCGAAAATATCAAACTAAACACCCCAAATCATAGGTTTCAGACACTACACACCTATGAAAAGACTAAGAAATACAACTCAGAAAAGCCCGAAATAGTAATTTACATATCCCAAATCATAAGTTTCAGACAGCATTCACCTACGAAATACTAAGAAACCTTAGCTCAGAAAAGTCTGAAATAGCCAACTACTCATCCCAAACTCGAAGTTTCAGACAACAAACACCTATGAGTGACTAAGAATCCTAGCTCCGAAAAGTCCAAAAAGCAAACTACACCTCCCAAATCATAATTTTCTGAAAGGACAAGCATATGATAGGCTAAGAAATCTAGCTCAGAAAAGTCAAAAATAGCAAATTAACCATCCCAAATCATAGGTTTCAGTCAACACACACCTACGAATGTCTAAGAAATCCAGTTCAGAAAGGTCAAAGAAATAGCAACCCACACACCCCAAATCATAGGTTTCAGACACCACACACCTACGAAAGACTAAGAAATCCGGTTATGAAAAGTCGGAAATAGCAAATTACATATCCCAAATCATAGGTTTCAGACAACACACACCTATGAACGGCTATGAAACCTAGCTCAGAAAAGTCAAAAATAGTAAACTAGTCATTTCAAACAATAGGTTTCAGACAACAAACACCTATGAAAGGCTAAGAAATCCAGTTCAGAAAAGTCAAAAGTAGCAATCCACTCACCCCAAATCATAGGTTTCAGACAATACTCACCTATGAAAGACTAAGAAATCCAGCTCAGAAAATACAAAAATAGAACACTGCATCTCCCAAATAATTTGTTTAAGTCAACACACACCAACAAAAGACTAAGAAACCTAGCTCAGAACAGTCAAAAATAGCAAACTATTTATCCCAAACTATTGATTTCAGTCAAAATAAACCTAATAAATAATATAAAAAATTATATAAGAAAATCATTAAATATAACAATATACATCACAAAAAATAAGATTAATACAAAGAAGTCCTTTGATAGGATAAGAAATCAAGATCAGAAAAGTCGAAAATAGCAAACTACCCACCCCAAATCCTAGGTTTCAGACACCACTCCCCTATGAAAGACTAACAAATCCATCTCACAAAAGTCAAAAATAACAAACTACATATCCCAAATCATAAGTTTCACTCAACACACACCAACGAAAGGCTAAGAAATCTAGCTCATAAAAGCCTGAAATAGCAAACTACTCACCCCAAACTATTGGTTTCAGACAACATTCACCTAGGAAATACTAGTAAACCTTAGCTCAGAAAAGCCTGAAGTAGCAAACTACACATCCCAAATCTTAGGTTTCAGACAACACACATCAACGAAAGACGGGGGCTCGGGGAGATCCTTTGGGGGTCTGTGGGTCCCTTGTGGGTGGGTGGTCGTTGGGGAGCTGGGGGGTACGTTGGGGGCCGGGGGTGGGGGCTTGGGGGGGCCGGGTAGGGAATGGGGGGGTGGGGTTGGGCATTGGGGGGGCCTGGAGGGTCTTTGGGTGCGTGGGGGACATTTGGGGACCGGTGGAGGGCCTTTGGGACCCCGTTGGTCCTTTGGGAGCTCGATGGGCCTTTGGGTGGCCCGGGGATGGCATTTGGGGGTCTGGGTGGGCCTTTGGGGCGCCGGTGGCCCTTTGGGAGCTTGGGGGCCTTTGAGTGTCCGGGGGGGCAGTTGGGGGCCTGGGGGACATTTGGGGACCGGGGGAGGGCCTTTGGGAGCTTGGGGGCCTTTGAGGACCGGGGGCTTCCTTCGGGGTTGGGGTATGAGGATTGGAACCCTTTGGGGTTGGGTTAGAGGACCTCACAACACTGTTCAAATGAAACTTGTGTATTATAACGACCACAGAGTTTCACCATTCAATTCTCTTCTAAAATCTCTTCAAAATCTACTTTTAAAATGTCTCTATCTGTTTCGCCGAAATAGTTCCATAACCTGTCTAAAACGGTTTCTCCCAAATAATCCCTAAACGCAAATTCAGCGTGTTCCTTTGTTATTGGCATCTCTGCGCTAACGCATTTCAAATTAATAGGATACCTTTTCGCGCGCTAAAACAATTCATTGCTAAGATGTTTCTTGCCTAATTGTGTCCATGGCCGTTGGTTATTAATATCCTTTGGAGTTCGACCAGTAGAACTGTTCCCGAGGCAAAGACATTAATGATTTTGATCTAGTCCTGGATAAATGTTTCTAGGGCGAAAATTTTTAAAGTCTGACAGATGATGTCATTGATTGATTGATCTGTCAAGAAAGGGGAAATTAATTTGATGTTTCTAAGGGGAATTATTGATTCACGATAGGTGAATTGAGGTCGACAGCACAGGTGTTCCAAGGTTGATGTTGTTGTTGTTGTAAGTGCACGCTCTCAGCGAACTTTATGTAAATCAAGTTCACAGGTGCTACTCGTGACAGGACCACGTGGTTTATGGTTTTCCAAGTGAGAAAGTTTCTGTTTTTCCAAGTGAGAAAATTCATGTTTTTTCATTCTCACTGAGAAAACCATATAACAGACATGAATTGCTGTTGACATCCATAAATGTGACATAGTTCCTGTTTTTCAAATTCTCACTGACAAAAACCATAAAACATCCATAAATTGATGTTGACATCCGAGAAAAACATCAAATAAATCGAACAACACACATAACCATCCATGAAAACAACCATAAATGTGACAAAATTCATGGTTTTTCAAGTGAGAAAATTCCTGTTTTTTCATTCTCACTGAGAAAACCATAAACCACGTGGTTAGTACGGGACTCAATAAGGCATCTCTACTTATGTATTTGTTAATTAGTAATTAGTGCAGTTATTAGTGCACAAGAAAGTTCGTATGATTATAGTAAACAACTTAATAAGGGGTAATTTCGGTAAATATATGCCGTCAACTTTTGCTTGCATCGCAAGAGTACCAATTAGCTGATATATTACGCCACCGTAATCAGAAATGTTTCCCCTAAACGGAATGCTGGGAATTTTTCCCCCTGAACAGATACGTTTTTTGTCTTTTCCAGGAGTGATTGTATTTACCTATTTGCCACTTTGAAAAAGATTTAATTTTCTACGGTTATGAAGTATAAAGGTGTCAAATATATTGGTTTTGGGTATTTAAATTAATCGAAAATATTTAATAAAAATTTTTATTTGATTTTCTTAATCTTAGTTTTAACGTTTTACTTTGACCAAACTACTTTGATAATGCGTTGCTCTTTATGAACACTGAATAGTCTAAAGGCATAATATATTTTAGTGCTTGATAACCAAATTCAAAACTGTCGATATTGTTAAAAATTATCCGTCCAGCGCTTCGACATTAATCAACAGAACATACATCTGGGAGTTTATATCTTAGTTTTTGTAAGTAGGCTATTTTTTCGTCTATTGTTTTGTGATTACTTATTTTTTTCATTTTTATATACTTTTAGTTTAATTGATATACTTTTTCCATTGCCTTTAGAAAAATGTTTGTCTCTAAGCATCATTAAACCAAAAAAAAATATTTTTCAACTGAAAGTAAGGAGCAACATTAAAACCTAAAACGATTAGAAATTATTATGTATATGAGTGGGGTTGTCGCCTCTTCAGCACCTCGATCTTAACGCTAACGTTTTTCGGCACTTTAAAAAAAAGTTATGTATTGCTCTAACTAAACGACCTTTGTGTTTCAGAAGTGGTTTTTAAAGAATTGGGACAAAATTTAAAGAGTGAGGTGTTGAGGAGGGGGAAAATCTCCTCATGTAAGTTATAATTTCTCCTTACATACCGTCAGTTATTATGATCTGTTTGATTAACATCAAAATCCAAACAGAGATCATTGAAATATTGATCTTTTTTCTGCGTTACCAAAAGTATAACTTTACAGTCTCATGAAATGTAATTAAACAAATAGAAAAGATTTTTCAACTAAAGTAAGGAGCAAGTTTAAAACTCAAAAGAAATTGAAATTACTTTGCATATAAGGGGGACTGCCCCCTTTTCAACACCCTGCTCATTAAACGAAAGTTTTTTAGTGCTTTGACTTTTTTTTTCCAATTGCAAGTTTTCTTTAAAAATTTGAACAAAAGCCAAACTTCACAGTAAAGATTAAGGAGTTAAGGATGAGACAGACTTTTGATCTTTTACATAACTGAAGCCATCACAAGCTCTGTAATAAGATTTTCTTATCGATAAATACATTGCATTCACTAGTTTAAATACATTGAAGTACTTCACATAAATAGAAAAAGAAAAATATTACCATTTGAAATTGCTGAAAACTAAGTTCCTAGCAGTATTTGCCACCCGAAAGAAATTTACTGGCGGGGCTGATGATGGCCTGCCTTGTTTTTCCCCCTCTGTGCTGGTAGATATGGGGATTTAATATTTTAGCTGTATAGAGAAACATTTTAATTAATTCTGACTCGTTTCTACCTCTTTTAACATTTATGTGGAGCCCCATGAAGAGTAAGCAGTGTGTCCATTAATATGTACTTTTTTAGGAATCTAGCCTATCCCCGCCTAAAGACAGACTCTCCCCCCCCTCAGTGTAGCGGATACACAATTACAGATCACCAAACGTACCCTAATTTTATTACAAGTAAAGTAAATCAACTTGGTTGAATCCAGTACTGCCACCGTTTGGCATTACTTATTTTGCAACTGGGAAGTATAAAATACAGTTATTGGTACTTTTAAATCAATAAACTTCTCAGAATTTTAAATTGATTGCAAATTTGTCCTCTTTTGGGTAAAGTCGTAGTTTGGTGGCCCAAAATGGCAGAAAAATAGACTTTCCTCTGGCCCAACGTGTATGGTCATTTAAAAAAGAGCTTTCAATTTAGGTTTGAATGAGCTCCTCCCAATTATCTTGGACATTCGCTTTGATACAATCACCCTTGGGAAAAATCAAAACAAATAAACATGCATCGACGATGTTCTTCTGAAAAAAAAACTGCGAAATTCCATTCCAATTTTGAAGATTGGAGCTCGAAACCTCTATAGTAGAGTTCTCTGATATGATTTTTTTTTTATTATTATTAAGGAATTTTCAATAAGATCACTCACATTTCTAGGGGTGTTCCCCGTTTTTTCAGAAACAAGGCAAATTTTCTCAAATTTTTAGTTGTGGATGGGTAACAATAAACTATTTTTAGAATCAGCATAAGAAACTAATACTGTCGGTCTAGCAATTGTCAAGAGAATTCAATTTTTAGTTTTGGCGGACATTGGCCCAAGTCACTTTTTACTTCCCGTTTTTTTTTTATCACAAACTATTTGATAAGATTCTCTTGTGACAATTTTTTTTTAACCTTTTCATTTTATTTGGTTGAATAGGCTAATAAAAAAAAAGAGGATCAATTTGACAGCTCGATAGTAAGTTTAAATTTAGCTTTTCTTTCGCTGTTCTGTAAATTTTTTAACTGTCTTAATATACAAGGGATTTAAGTTCGAGGTGGATAATTGTCCTGTTATGAAAGAGGTACAGTTTACACGGCCGGTATAAAATCAAGACGTGGTATCTATGCAGGCAGGATGATTTTTTAGTATCTCTACTCTTTCTGTAAACTATTCTAAGGAGTAGGAAATTGCATAAAACCAAGTCTACACCTGTTATAATCTATGGAAGCAATAAATCTTTCTATAATTTTGGTTTGAATCTGATTTTCTTTTAAGATGAAATGCATAATAATTACATATATTATTGATTAAATAAAGCGATCCTTTTTCCAGGAATCCTTGTTGTTTAAAATTTACTGTATTTTGTTTCATTTTGCATGCAATTTCATTGCTCTTTTTATTTGAGAGTTTTCACTAAAAGTATTTAAAAATAAATTTTATTCCTACAAAAATAGATATCCTGAAATATATTTCCTGCCCCCCAACCACCACTACTATTTTGGCGTCTGTCCCCCCCCCCTGGAAAATTTTCTGCCAGTGCCCTTGCTAAATAAGTGTATTCTTTCCTGTCAATGTTTTATCAGACGTCCTTATGTTTTTCTTTAATTGATCCTTCTTCTTTTTTAAATTTCAATTATTATCTCAATTTCTAAAGACTGATGTTCAGAGGAAAAAAAAATTCTACACATCTAGCCGCTTTTTACCTTTTTGGCGATTTTGTCTTTTAAAATCAGGCGAGAGCTTGAAACCCTGCTATTCAAATTTTGCAGAGTCAAGTTAAGGACCGCCTTCTAAACCCGTTTGTATTCACCAAAAGATAACCGCCCCATCTTTGCACAGTTCATTTCTTCTGCATAGCTAATTTTCGGTTTTCATACCGTCCAGCCTTAAAGAATGAAAACGTAATCGTTAGTGGCATCAATTGGATACACCTCCTACCCAAAGACGTAACTGTTGGAATATTTGTTCCCTAGCTCCCCTCCTCCCTCCCCTGATTTTGGAAATTAAATTTATTTGGTATTTTCTTTGAAAGATGCCTTTTTTTATTTTCATGGAAACAATTAAAATTAAAAAAAACTCCGCACTAGATTTTGAATAGCATATTTTGCCCTCTCCCCCTATACATCTTCGGTGATTGACACCAATGATCTATTTATCTATCATTTGATAAAAGCATCACATAACACTTTTGAATTACCGCAGCTGTATCGCTAGTATGCATTTATTTTAGCCATGAATTACAGTAAATCATTTATATTTATGGAATTAAATTCTCCATAATCAGATCTTGAGCCATTCCGGTTTTCCAATCCTTAATGATGGTAATATATTTGTTTGATAGTCTGTGTGCGGTAGGATTTGTTGCAGTTTGTTTTTTAGTACTCTTTTTGGCGGTATTGAAAAGAAGAAATAATTTAGAAGATGGTCAATTTGAGGCGAGTTTTTTTAACAGATTTTTATCACTGTAGTTACGTTGCTTCTGTATAATTGCTGACATAGAGTATTTTTCACGGGGATGTAATTTACTACGTTTTACTGTTATGGAAGAAATTCCTTTAGCAATCAGATTACATACTGTGAAGTGTTATAAATTTAAAAGGCGAGTAAATGTAATAAGTAAGCTTGGTTAGCTCAAGATCATTACTTAAAACTGAAAGCGAAGATTTCTTTTGTAAATTTCAAGGATGAAATTTACCGAATTTGACGCAAAACTTGTGGTGCCAACTCACGGAAATTTAAGGAGAGGGATCTTTACGCTAAAGTTTGAATTTTGTTCCAATTCTTTAAGAATGACCCCTGAATCACAAAGGCATTTAATTAGAATGAACAGCTCTTTTGTAAGTACTAAAAAAAAACTTTAGCATAAAGAGCGAGGCATTGACTAGGGGGCGAACTCCCTCATATACAAAATAATTTCTGTTCGTCCTAAGTTTTAATGTTGCTCCTTACTTTCAGTTGAAAAAAAACTTTTTTTTATTTAATTTCTGACCCTTTTTTTTTATAATGCTGGGAAATCCGACGCCCTTTTTATAGAAATATCCCTTCCCCCTGAAACTTTCTCTAAGGAAAGATCATCCCAAATAACCCCTGAACCCCTCCCCCAGAAGAAATCCCCCTGAAAACGTCTGTATACTTCCCAATAACCAATACTATATGTAAAAAACGGGCAAAGTTCATAACTTGCAGCCCTTCTCCCGGGGACTGGGGGGATTAAGTCATCTTCAAAGACTTATTTATTAAATTTTTATCTATGCTTAACAAAATGGCTATCTCAAAATTTTGATCGGGTGACTTAGGGGAAAAATGAGCGTGGGAGGGTCCTAGCTGCCCTCTAATTCTTTATCACTTATGAATGGTACTAGAACTTTTAATTTCCGTTCGACTGAACCCTCTTGGGATATTCTAGGACCACTGATCGATACGATCAACCCCGGAAAAAAACGCATCTGTGAACCTCTTATGCTTGTAACCTCTTATGGTTCTCTTATACGCTGAATCTGATAATGTGTTTTTCATTAAGATTTTATGACTTTTAGGGGGTTTTCCCCCTTTTTCGAAAATAAAGCAAATTTTCTCAGGCTTGTAACTTTTGATGGGCAAACTTGATGAAACTTATATATTTGAAATCAGCATAAAATCTGATTCTTCTGATGTATCTATTGGTACAAAAATTCCGTTTTTTAGAGTTTTGGTTACTATTGAGCTGGGTCGTTCCTTACTTACAGTTTGTTACCACGAGTTGTTTGATTAACAAAGTAAATAGATCGGAAATAAAACAAAGTAAAGAGTAAATAGATTAACAAATTAAATAAATTTTTCAGTACCTGCGAGAAAATGTGCTCCGAATTTAAGTGAACAAATATTTGTTAGAAAAAAAACTTTATTGAAAAACTGACTGTGAAACTTTATAAGCATATCATGGGATTTTGTGGATTATTTTGTAGTAATTATAAATTTTCAACAGCAGCAAATGAATTGAAATTCATATTATGTCATAACCCGTTTAGAGGCATGGGGAAACGCTGAAAAACCCCATGGTCGGAAATCGGTAATCGGTACCATGGGAAAGCCGATCAGTTTTTCCTATAGTATGAACCAGTTTTGTGGCTATGAATTTTTTCTAGGTTTCCTAGGGTACCGAATGGTTTTTCGTGTATCGTCGAGCAAAATGAGCAAGAATTTTGAAAGTGGAAAACATGTCAATTACCAAGTGCGTTAGAGTTTGAGATTTGTTGGGTCTTATCCAGAACCAACTGTTTTTATCCAGCCCAAGTAATGCTTTGTATAAAACTAACACGAAAGAAGAATATACTTGGCAAGAAATACACTTAGCTTAGAGACTTGGCGCGTACAATTGTATATTATCTGTGCTTTTTGAGAAAAATTTAGCACCTATCGTTTGAACACCTATCCCTTCGTACCGACTGGTTTTTCATATTGGTTTTCCCATGCGCCTGAATGAACCATTAGATAAGGTTGCGATTTTTCCGCATAATTTCTGCGATTTTCAAAATAGTTTCTGTGGTTTTTTTTAGTAAATTAAATCCGTTTTGGAATTGTGGTTTTTACAAATTGCAGGACGTGAGAAGTATGAGCTAGTTTGGAAACCCCATAAATTTTAGGACCGGTAAAACTTAAGTCATTTCTTTGGTACTCAGGTCGGGCCCATTTGAATCTAAAGTTGAGACAGGAGGCAGTAGCTGAATAATTTTGAAATTTTTATGTATCGGAAATCGGTGATGCCGATTGCTATTTGAGGAAATGCTGATTATTGCTATCGGTGATGCCAATTGGTAACTATAATCGCTGATGCTGATTGGTATTTGAAGAAATGTTGATTATTGCTATCGGTGATGCCGATTGGTAATTAAAATCGGTGATGCTGATTGGTATTGGAGGAAATGCTGATTATTGCTATTGGTGATGTCGATCGGTAACTATAATCGGTGATGCCGTTTGGTATTTGAGGAAATGCTGATTATTGCTATCGGTAATGCCGATTCGTAGCTATAATTGGTGATGCTGATTGGTATTTGAGGAAATGGTGATAACTGCTATCGGTGATGCCAATTGGTAACTATAATCGCTGATGCTGATTGGTATTTAAAGAAATGTTGATTATTGCTATCGGTGATGCCGATTGGTAATTATAATCGGTAATGCTGATTGGTATTGGAGGAAATGCTGATTATTGCTAATGGTGATGTCGATCGGTAACTATAATCGGTGATGCCGTGTGGTATTTGAGGAAATGCTGATTATTGCTATCGCTGATACCGTTTGGTAACTGTGGTCGGTGATGCTGATTGGCATTTGAGGAAATACTGATTATTGCTATCGGTGATGCCGATCGGTAAAGATAATTGGTGATGCCGATTGGTATTTGATGAAATGTTGATTATTGCTATCGGTAATGCCGATTGGTAACTATAATCGGTGATTCTGATTCGTATTTGAGGAAATGCTGATTATTGCTACTGGGGATGCCGATTGGTAACTATAATCGGTGATGCTCATTGGTATTTGAGGAAATGTAGATTATTGCTATCGGTGATGCCGATTGGTAACTATAATCGTTGACGCCGATTGGTATTTGAGGAAACGCTGATTATTGCTATCGGTGATGTCGATTGGTACCTATGATCAGTGATGTTGATTGGTATTTGAAGAATTGCTGATAGTGATTATTGCTATCGGTGATGCCAGTCGATAACAATAATCGGTGATGCCGATTGGTATTTGAGGAAATGCTGATTATTGCTTTCGGTGATGCCGATTGGTAACTTTAATCGGGGATGCTGTGGTATTTGAGGAAATGCTGATTATTGCTATTGGTGATGCCGATTGGAAACTATAATCGGTGACGCCGATTGGTATTCGGGGGAATGCTGATTATTGCTATCGGTGATACCGATTGGTAACTATAATCGGTGATGATGATTGGTATTTGAGGAAGTGCTGATTATTGATATCGGTAATGCCGATTGGTGACTATAATCGGTGATGCTGATTGTTATTTCAGGAAATGCTGATTATTGCTATCGATGATGCCGATTAATAACTATAATCGGTGATGCCGATTTGTATTTGAGGAAATGCTGATTATTGCTATCGGTGAAGCTGCTTGGTAACTATAATCGGTGATGCCGATTGGTATTTGAGGAAATGCTGATTGTTGCTATCGGTGATGCCGAATGGTATTTGAGGAAATGCTGATTATTGCTATTGATGATGCTGATTGGTAACTATAATCGGTGAAGCCGATTGGTGCTGATTGGTAATTATAATCAGAGGATCCCCCAGAGATTCCAGCAACACTATTGTTTTTCTTATATATCAGTCCGGATCCGCCGTCATCCACTTAAATTATAGCAGCAGAGAAGAAGCTGAAAAAAGGATCGTTGCCTTTCGACGCCAGGCTAGCCACAAACATGGTCAAAGTGACTGTTATGACCTGCCTCAAGTTTTGGACAGCGATGTTCGCAGTAACCTGGACGACTGCCAAAATACCTTTGGATTGGAAACATAGCACGCTTGTGAGGATCTATAAGAAAGGCGATACGTCCTTCCCAGGCAGCTGGCGTGGAATCTGCATGCTTTCCATACCTAGAAAATTGCTGACGCACATTTTACTGCAGAGAAACAGCTCGCAGCTCGACAGACACCTTCGCGACGAGCAACATGGATCCAGACCGAACCGTTCATGTGCAGACTTGATATTCACCCTACGGCTACTGACGGAAGAAAGCAGAGAATAGTGCTCCAAAATTTATATGATATTCATCGATTTTGAGAAGGCATTTGACTCAGTAGACTGCCAAAGTCTGTGGAAGATCCTACTGCATTACGGAATCCCTGAAAAGATAGTTTCACTGATTGTTGCGTTTTATGAAGATAGCGAGTGCTGTGTAAAGACACCAGATGGCCGAATTCGTTTCTTCCGCATTATGTCAGGAGTTAAGCAAGGTTGCGTCTTGTCACCGCTACTTTTCGTAATTTTCAGTGATTATATACTGCGAAGTACAAGCACAGACGGAATCCAGCTGAATCCAGAAACACGCCTCAGTGATGTAAACTTCACTGACGACATCGCCGTCCTAAAATCATGCAAGCAAAGACTCCAAGAACTCCTTGACAAAGTGAGGGAGAGAGGTGGCCATGTCGGCCTGAAAATAAATAATGAGAAAACAAAATGCATGGCTACCACAGATTCACCCCTGAGCATCACTTTCGGAGACCAACACATAGAGCAAGTCATCCATTTCAAATACTTGGGAAGCATAATAGAAAGTACCGGATCGACCACAAAAGTAGTGCTCACAAGAATCGGCCGCGCCAATGGGGTCTTCAATAGATTATGTAAAGTATGATGGTCCCAAATCTTCTCTATACGGCTAAAGTTATGACTCTTCAATAGCAATGTTATGCCAGTGCTGCTTTACGCTGCCAAAACCTGGTACCTGAACCAGGAACAATAGAAAAGAATACTTGCTTTCGAAAACACATGTCTCAGAAGAATTCTCAACATCCGTTGGCAGCACACAATAACAAACCAATCCATCCGTGACGAGACTGGCCAGCCTCTTGTGACACATATCGTAAAGAGTCCGCCGATGGAGATACCTTGGCAATGTACTACGTCGACAATATCCGACTACCAAATGCAGCGTTCCATTGGCAGCCATCGGGTCCACGCCGCAGGGGCTGACCCAGAAACACCCTGCGTCGAACGTACCAGACAGATCTCCGTAACCTGCACAGATCAATCCAACCTCAGTGGGAGGACATACTTGCAGCAGCAAACCGGCGGGAAGATTGGCGGCTTCTTCTTGATGCCCTGGGTCTAAGGTCTAAGGATGCCGATTGGTATTTGAGTAAATGCTGATTATTGCTATTGGTGATGCCGATTGGTTACTATAATCGGTGACGCCGATTGGTATTCGAGGAAATGCTGATTATTGCTATCGGTGATACCGATTGGTAACTATAATCGGTGATGATGATTGGTATTTGAGGAAATGCTGATTATTGCTATCGGTGATGCCGATTAGTAACTATAATCAGTGATGCTTATTGGTATTTGAGGAAATGCTGATTATTGCTATCCGTGATGCCGATTAATAACTATAATCGGTGATGCCGATTGGTATTTGAGGAAATGCTGATAGTTGCTATAGGTGATGCTAATTGGTAACTATAATCGGTGAGGCCAATTGGTATTTGAGGAAATGCTGATTATTGCTATCGGTGATGCCGATTTGTATTTGAGGAAATGCTGATTATTGCTATCAGCGATGGTGATTGGCAACTATAATCGATGATACCGATTGGTATTTGAGGAAATGCTGATTATTGCTATCAGTGATGCCGATTGGTAACTATAATCGGTAATGCTGATTGATATTGGAGGAAATACTGATTATTGCTATCGGTGATGCCGATTGGTAATCATAATCGGTGATGCTCATTGGTAATTAAAAAAATGTTGATTATTACTATTGGTGATGCCGATCGGTAACTATAATCAGTGATGTCGATTGGTATTTGAAGAATTCCCTATTTCTTGCTCTTTTCCCAATGCCTTGACCCAAACTTAAAAATTAATAGAACCAAAAAATTACTGAATTGATATAAATTTTAAAGATGCGAATGAAACTCCTTATATAGAGGTAGGTGATATCATGCTCACTGTTTATTTACTGGATTCCTAAGGTTTAAATTTACTTATTGTGCATCGAGAGCTTACTGCTCCAGTCACAAAATTAGAAAACCCTCATCAAAAGTAAGTAAAAAAAAAACTCAAAAGTCAATTGTCATAGGAAAACATTTTGTAGAATTTTTTTTTGTAGAAAATTTTGTAGAATTTTTTTTTTTGCGGAAAATTTCATAAGACTGCCGCACAAACAACGGGAAATTTGACAGAAAATACAACTTTATTTAGAAAATTATGATCTGTTAACGTATGAAATTCGAAAGGAATTCTGGAAATCTCAATAACGATGAAAGTAAATAACATCTGAGACTATAAAAGTAAAATTTTAGTTTTTTCCTTCCTAGTTGAGTATGGAATATGTGGGAACCTAGGTTAATAGTTTATTACCCGATGATTTCGCTTTAAAATGCTATGCAGTACCCTTTCTTCACTTAAACATTATTTATTTTTTCGATTCAGCTTCATCATCGCCATGTTGTCAACCCAATTTTCAAAGATCAACCGGAAAAAGCTTTGAAAACCTAAGATTTTAAACCTGGTTGTGAAAACTTGTTTCCACGTAGAATCAGTTGAATATCTGAAATCATGATATTTTCACACTAGTCGTGAAGAGCTCCAGTTTCTAAATTAAAGACTTTAAAAGCAGGCTACCGATGTCCCTGTATTCAAATTAAATAAAAAAAAGAAGTTTTTTAAACTGAAAGTAAGGAGCGACACTGAAACTTAAAGCGAACAGAAATTATTCCGTCTATGAAAGGGGCTGTCCCCTCCTCAACGCCTCGCTCTTTACGCTAAAGTTTTTTTTTATTGTTTTAAAAAATAAAGTTGTGAGACAGAGTCAAAATTTAGCGTAAAGAGCGAGGCGTTGAGGAGGGGACAGCCCCTTTCATATACGGAATAATTTCTGTTCGTATTAAGTTTTAATGTCGCTCCTTACTTTCAGTTTAAAAAGCTTGTTTTTTTTATTCAATTTCTGATCGGTTTTTAGTTAATGCAGCTTTTATTTTGGCTCACCGTCATTGAATAAGTAAACAAAATTTGCATATAAATTTTACTCTTCTTTTTCTAAATGGCTGTCTCTAAATTTGGTTCTGACGTAATTTACAAATTAACTTACGTAACGAACTTCTATATTCGTATATTTTTCTTCTGGCAAAAAATACAAAGTTGCAGATTTTTGCAGGTATGAGCTTGAACCCCTATGTAATAGGATTTTCTGATACGCTGAATCTGACGGTGTGATTTTCATTAAATTCTATCACTTGCAGGGGATGTTTCCCCCTCTTCAAAAATCACGTAAATTTTCTCAGGCTTGTAACCTTTGATGAGTAATGCTAAGCTTAATAAAATTTATATATTTAGAATCAGCATTATAAGCCCATTCTCTTGATACATTTATTGACATCAAAATTCCGTTTTTAAAAGTTTCGATTACTATTGAGCCGTATCGCTTGTTTTTTTTTTATTGTTTTTTTTTATTACGTATATGTTATTACATATATGAGGGGGTTGTGCCCTTAGTCAATACCACGCTCTTTACGTTAAAAGTAAAAAAAAATAATTCACAAACCCCTGAATCACAAAGGCCGTTTAATTAGAATAAATAGCTCTTTTGAAAGCACTAAAAAAAACTTTAGCGTAAAGAGCGAGGTATTGAATTGGGGGAGAACCCCCTCAGATGCATAATAATTTCTGTTTTTTTAAGTTCTAATGTTGCTTCTTACTTTCAGTTGAAAAAACTTGTTTTTTTAAAATTTAATTTCTGATCGTTTTTTAAACAATGCTTGGAAATCCGACGCCCCCTTCATAGAAATGTCCCTTACCCCAAAGAAACATCCTCCACAGAAAGATTCTTCCGAGTAACCCCCTCCTCCAGCCCCCCCCACCAGAAAAAAATCCTTCCTGAAAATGTCTGTATACTTCCCAAAAACCAATACAATACGTAAGCAATGGGCAAAGTTCATAACTTGCAAGCCTTCCCCTGGGAACTGTGGGGGGATTAAGTCATCCTAAAAGACATATCTATTAGATTTTCGACTATGCTGAACAAAATGGCTGTCTCAAAATTTTAATTGGGTGACTTGAGAAAAAAATGAGCATGGGAGGGGCCCTAGTTGCCCTCTAATATTTTTGGTCACTTAAAAAGGACACTAGAACTTTTAATTTTCGTTCCAATGAGGCCTCCTATGATATTCTAGGACCACTGGGTCAATACGATTACCCCTGGGGAAAAAAACCAAAAAAAAACCAATAAACACGTGTGGTAAAGCTTTCTAATTTAGTTAATTATTAATTTAGTAAAAATATATAAGACGCAAATACGAAGTTTAGAAATACCACTTTTTACTAAGATAAGGAATATATCCTGCCAAGTTTCTGCTTAAAGGGAAATTGAGAAATACCCCTTCCTAGCTATTTGCGTCGGTTGGTTAAAGGAAGGTGTGGTTGATAAAATGTATAAAAGATACATTTTATGGGAAGGGGCAGATTTAGACGGATACTAACTTTATGCCGGACTGACCTCTGGTCCGTTGCTTTTAGAAATACCTTGGGATCTTGTCGGATCATTGTGTCTGTATCTTATTATATATTATTGTAGTTTCTGAGACTTGTGGTCTACTTGGGACAACCAGTCCCAGTAGAATATCTATATCTGTTATTATTATATGTTAAATGAATAAAAGTATTGTATTTTAGACAACCTCTTCACAATCTACCTTTAGCCCCTCGAAAATACCCAGTTGGTACGCCTCATTAGTTCGGTCATAGCCTAAGGCACGCTACCAAAGTCTAATTACCTTAGGGACAGAGTTGATCTCCCCTATAAAGGGAGAATAAAGGCATCTACGACTACAACCCCCAAATACATTAAAATACACTTCACAACAACTGGTGGCATTGCGGAAAAACTGGGTCGAGGAGACTAAATAAGCTTGCAAAATACAAAAAACAAATCGAAATGACCGTATTAGAAGGGGAAAGTAAATATAGTTCGCTTTTAGCGGCACTCGAATTAGCAAAACTTCGAGCAGCTTTGCTCGAACTTTGACTATTAGATATAGATTTTTGTCCCCTCAAAGATTTGGGTACAATAGATAAAATGGAAAAAAGGCTCAATAAAGAATTGTACAATAGAAAAAAATACAGTATCTAGTGTTTAGCAAGTAGAAGTAAGTGTATAATTAGTAGTTTTTTTAGTGTTAGTAATAAATGCGATGTAGCAGTGCTGTATATCATTAAATAATAAAGTGTTTGTACCGCGAATTGAAAGAATAAAATAAAAGATAATACGTAAAGAAAAACAAAATCTAGCTGGACCGATGGAACGTTGGTAAAAACAGAAGAATTTTAGGCATAATAGTAGCAAATAGGGTGTCTAATTCAGCCTTACTACAGGTACAGGCTATAGACCTATTGTTCAAGGATAACACTGATACAATTTAGCAAAGGAAGCACATAAATTGTGGTCCGAACAATTATAAGTTAGAAGCTGCCATTTCCGAGTGTTTTAGGAGTAGAGATGCTTCTAAAATATGGCATTTTACGACGTAATAAGCAATAGAATTACCTTTGTTAAAGCTAACAAATACTAGGTTAGTTATGTAGTTTCACAAGCAAAGGGAAGGAAAAGATATATAAATATATAATTAAAGTACTCGAGGAAAGGGAAGAAAAAAATCGAGAAAAGTAACCTTATAAGTATGAAAACAAATGTGGAAGCTTAGCAAAAGTCGCCGAAGGAAGCAAAAAAGAGTTGTTACCCAGCTGTGATGGGAACTCTGCATAAGGCGAGAAGTTCGGTGAAAGAAACCGTTAATCACAGAAAATGGAGGCATGGGGATAGGTCTTAAAAGGGTCTCCTTTACCTACACAGATGACCTTCATCTGAATAATGGTGTTAGAAAAAGTTCAAATTCTGAATTAGCTCCGCGAGATGAGTCACAAGAAAGTTCAAATTTGAATTTTAAACCATGGCTGCTTTTGAGCCATGTAGGTGTAAAGCTACCAGTGTATGAAAACTGTTATGCTTGTTTACTTGGAATATAAGCCCACATTAACACAAACAGAGAAAACAATATATCCTCATGAAATAGCTGATATTGATAATCTTGGTCCGCTCTTACGGTTATTTAATGACAAATCATCCTCAAGTTTAGTCTAATTATAAATCAGTAGAGTTTAGTCAAACATTAGGGAGATAATATATAAGATAAAATATAGTCTGATAGTAGAAATCAAATAGAGTGATGCCACTAGTCCCTTATATTCAAATTAGCCTACAAGTAGATTGTATCCAGGAACTAAGTAGAAATAATATTACGAAAACAATCAGACAGGACGTTATAGTTTATATTACAATAATTAACGTTCAAATTCATAACTTTATACGGGTTAAGGTAAACTTAATAAACACTATATATTTAGAAACAGCATTAATAGACAATTGTTTTGATACGTATACTTAAAAAAATATATATTTTGAGGGGATAATTTAAAAAAAACGAAGGAGGGTAGTTTACTGAAATGGGGTAATTGGAATCTAGCAAATTTGAAGTAAGCTTAATCACTGCTAGTCTCTCGTTGTTAAGAACATGCAATGCATCTACTGACCTTTGACCCTCTGAGGTGGCACTTCCAGTAGGATTAAAAAAAATTGTTTTTGAAGGATTTTAAAATAATTATAATAGGAAAAACAGCAAGAGTTTACATTAATTGCGCAATACATGTACAAGCTAGCTGTAATATTATTATAAATAGTAGAAGATATAATAAATTAAACACTTACCAACATGCGGTGTATATAAACAAGAAGCCGTAGATAAAATGGGTTACAATTTATAAAAGTATAGCACCGTGTGAAACAAAGTTTTTCTCATGTATAAATAATTTCACATATTAAATAAATTCACGTCGCACCATTAACAGAAATAACCAGGGCGAGGATATTGCAGGTGAAAGACACCAATGACAGGACAATTGGCATTTAAAAACGAAACTACTAAACGTCTTGTCATTGAAGGGGATCCACCAAGCTAACCAAATTGATATTAGAAATATCAGTCAAACTGGAGAAGGTTTGGGCTGAATGTTCGTGTAAAATCCTTCATGCTAAAATAAATAGCAGCGAAGGTTTTACCCGGGTACTAAACCCATAAACCTTTAGAACACGGTAATAGTCAAAATATCACGAAAGGGACAAATTACACTCAATGACTATAAAAAACTAAAGCGCAAATTAAACTGAGGATAATACCAGACGCGATTAATATAAAAGATTATAGGAAAACCAGATAACCCCTATCTCTAAACAACTTTTGGCATGAAATAGGCACTAATTTTTGGTAAAATACCACAGACAAGGAATATGTGTCTGTGATGAAAACCACACAATTTTGTGGAAATCAAGATATCGTAAAAACATAAATTTTTATAAATAAATGAGAACTAGCAAATCGGGGCGAAACTTAATTAAAAATGTTGTAAAATCAGCTGGACAAAAATAAAGTACTTTTCTAACACTTTTGCACAGAAAAATTTGAATAATGTCAAAAAAATACAAGTTGCAAAAATTAGACCCCCCCACCTCTTAAAAATAAGGAGATAGTTAATTTTACCATAGAAGGGCAATCAACATAAAAACTTGTTAAGGGTTTTGAAAAATACGTGAAACATATAAGTATAGTCTTAGGAAAGACCTATTTTACTGAAAAAGCGGAAAAAGACTTGAAAAAAACCTTAGGCTCCATTGAAGTAACGAATAAAAAAAGAGAAGGGTTCAAGTTGAAAATATAGCCAAACGAAATTAAAAGGAAAAGAAACTGAATGGAGTCAGTTAAACTCTGTTATACGCACATATTGAACTGACCGAACGAGACTAGTATGAAAATTGTACTGAATAAGTACAAAATAAGTTGTATTAATACTACAGAGCCACCATTAAAGTTGTTAACGCAGGTCGAGACTAAAAAAAATATTCGAGAAATGCTTCAAGTGAGCAGGAAAAATTTTTGGTCTCTAATATGGGATTCGTTTTCATAAAAATTTCAGAAATGGTATATAAAAGTAAAAGAAGGCACGGTATTTTTTTTTGCAGAAGGGCCACTTTGTTTCATAAAAGAATAGCCCAAGAGAAAACTATGGCCACAAATCAAAAAGTGTGGCAATACTATAAATAATTAATTATTGTGTGTGCAGGTTTAGAATAGTCCTTTTAGCTGTAGCCCATGACAAGAGGACCTGGAAACATTATAAGGAGCTATCAGACGGCAGCCCTGGTAAGCAAATCTTCAGAGTACAGGCACGAGTCAATTGATAATGGCTAACAGGTATAAGGTGAACAGCAAAAATTTTTAGCTTATCAGATCTAAGCTGTAAATGGAGCCCTATCTCAAAAGGACATTAAAGCTGAAAAAAGAGAGATTACAGAGAAAAACGTTATAATGCTGTCTCAAGTACAAAAAAAAGAATTCTAAAAGAATTAAAAAGCTCCAAAGTCTGAATAAACCAACAAGAATATAGTAAGCTAATGACAGTTAATAACACAAGAAGTACGAAATACAATCAAAGTTGTAAAACAAAGATAAGAAAATGTATATAGTCGTATATGGGAAAAGTTATATAGTGTAACAAATGTAATTGAGAAAATATCTACAGTTATAAATGTATTTTGAAAACCTTTTATAAATAGAGAATTGTTATCGTAAAAAAAAAAAAAAAAAAAATTGTAAATATAGAAATGTAAATAGCAAAGTTATGTTATATGAACTATGGCAAAGCCCTTATACAGAGGCTAATCACAGTTATCAGTTATAGTGCATAAATGTATTTGTTGGAGTTGCTTTTGTTTTTTGTTTTTTTTTATTTCTTTATAATTCTTTTATTCCTTTTTTAAATAACAACAATTCAATTTCTAATTAAAATTTCTTACGAAAACTTTTTTTTTCTCTCTTTCTTTTCCTTTTCTTTTTTTTCTTCTTGTTTTCCCTTCCTTCTCTTTTTTCCTCTTTTTTCTTTGTTTCTCCTCGCCTTTTCTTTTTTTTACTCTCTTCTATACACCTTCACTTTTTTCCTTTATGTTTTCCTTTACTTACATTTACTATACTATCCCACAGAACTCTTTCATTTTTAATTACATCTGTTGGGTTCGTATCTTTCATTTTAGCTTTCCAAACATAATAGCTGAAATGTGTGAAAATGCATGTCAAATCTTCGTGTTTTATCGTTTGATTGGTTTCCATGCATAATTTTAATTCTACAATCTTTTCTGCGTTGACCAGTTCCTCATTTTCTTGTATTTCACTACTTAACAGTTGTTTCAATTCTTCTAATTCTGTTTTTACGCTTGTGCACTGAAGAATTAAATGTTCAAGTGTTTCAATTTGATTTCCACACCTTCCGCACATTCCAGTCGACTTGGTGGGGTCTATCCTATGTTTTCTTTCTTCAGTTGGCAGTATTTTGTGAACTTGGAAAAACGCATGCTCTTTAACCTTTGGCGGTAAGAAACTAGAGTGTATCAGGTCAAATTTTTTTTTCAGTTTTTCATTGTCAATATCACTCGTCTCTAGAATTGTCGCTGGAGGTAGGTTTTCCTGCAAAATGAACCATTGTTTCATATCCGTTTTGCTGGATGTTTTACTATCAGGGTCTGCGATCCTTTTTTCCAGTAAATCTTTAACAGTTCCGAAATGTTTTTTTACCGAGTTTGGGCAGTCACTTCTTTCATTTCTTACCCATGCGTTATACCAATTTTTTATAGGGTTTGTTTCTTCAAAATGAATTTCTTCGATTATTGTTTTCATGTAAAGTTCTTTTATCTTGGCTTCTGTGTTAATTATTTGTAGGCGTCCTTTGCTTTTCATTAGAAACATATTTGTAAGTTTAAGCTTTGAAGGGGGTTTTCTGTACTAAACGAAATGATATATCATTGATTTTATTTTCTTCCGTATGACTTGTGTGGGTTATGATACTGAAGTTAAACACCATATCACTGGACAACAGTAAGTATTAACGGAGTTGCTTTTGTTTTGTAAATATTTTAATTGCAGTTAGGACTTATCATATAAAAATATTGACGGACTTATTTAAAAGTTGTACAAAGAATAAATATTTCAGTGATTAAATAAATTATTAGAGTACATAATTATTATTTGTTTTTAACAATTAAGTTATTTATTAACATAACTTCTGTTAATTTATATATATGTAACCTAAACTATCCCTGTAAATATAATGAATCAATATGTTGAGTATTTGTGTTTTTTATTTTTATATCATTCAAGAAGTATTCTACATTACTACTTCATAAAACACTAATTTGAAATAATTCCAATGCTAGTCTATACCGTGTTTTATTTTTTAAATGCTTTAAATTTTAACCAGAAGTTAAATATCGTATCTAGTTTTGCGACTTAAAAAAAAATACTTGTGTAAGTTTATTACACAAGGCTTGTATATTTATATAAATATATATATATATATATATATATATATATATATATATATATATATATATATATATATATATATATATATATATATATATATATATATATATATATATATATATATATATATATATATATATATATATATATATATATATATATATATATATATATATATATATATATATATATATATATATATATATATATATATATATATATATATATATATATACTATGTTTTAATTTACTTTAAGTTTTAACTGGTGATTTAATGTATATGTAAAGGTTTGACTTTGAGTCAACGTATAAATAATTCTTATTGTGAAATAATCCGTTAAGTATTAAGTTTGAAAGAATAATCCAGCAAGAAACATAATGTTTCGATTTAAGCGGGATATTATTTTTGGAGTAATTAAAAAGAGGAGAAAGTAATTAACTTTCGTTTTTTAAAAAAAAGAATGCAGTGATATATACAAATTTTGAGTGTTTCTTTTTACTATATATAGGTAACAAATTATGCCTTATGTGTATACTAATGTGAATATTTATTTTAGATACAGCCTTAGCTTTTTTTTGGAAATCAAATTTTTCGCAACATCCTTTCGGATCCATTTTTTTTTCAATCATATTTGGACAAAATTTGGACAAAATAACAAATTTTGAAGCCACTTCAAATTTATCCTAATACTATCATCTCATACCATCAGAAACCAAACCATACTTGATCAACTGATATTTTTGAAACTATAGCAGTATTATAGACTTTACTACAAGTTCATCAGAAATTGAGATAAAATCAGAAGTTAATTTAGGCCTAGAGAATGTACTACATAGCCCAAATAGCTTATGTTATTGAAATATGTGAAAATTCTTTGTGTTGTAAAAATATTTAAAAACTTAAAAATCAAAAATGTTATATGTATTTTATCCAAGGCATTCATAAAACGAAAAATAAACGGTATACCAACCACATCACACAGATAAATCAAATTATTAATGGGAATTAAATTTAAACTCAAATCATTCATAAACGTTTCTAATATAACTTGAAATCTAATTTAAGCAAAACCCCTAATATAATGTTTAAGCTGCTTGGGGTCAAGTTAAAACAGAAGATGCATATGAAAAAGGGTAAGAAGATTATTTTTCAGTCCTAGAGACAGAGAAAAAGAGAAACAAGGATGAATTTCAAAATGAAATCCATCGACAAAAAAGAACATGGCCTATATTGGACCAGAAACATAACCCTAAGGAAACCCATTGAGGGTAGATGCACATAATGACCCAAAGATGGCAGCATAATAGCTTTAAAAAAAATTAAGTTGTTTTAAATGTAAAATATTGAAAATTGGGACAATTATTCTTTAAATGGGTAGTATTGTGGTATATGTTTCTAATTTAGTTGATTATTAATCTATTAAAAATATGGAAGACAAAAACAGAAAGTTTGGAAATGCCCCTCTTTATTCAGATAAGGAATATATTGTGCCAAGTTTCTGCTTAATGGAAAATTGAGAAATCACACTTCCTAGCTATTTGCGTCGGTTGGTTAAAGGAAGGTGTGGTTGATAAAATGTATAAAAAATACATTTTTTTGAGAAGGGGCAGATTTAGACGGATACTAACTTTATGCCGGACGGACCTCTGGTCCGTTGTTTTTAGAAATACCTTGGAATCTTGTCGGATCATTGTGTCTGTATCTTATTATATATTATTGTAGTTTCTGAGACTAGTGGTCTACTTGAGACAGCCAGTCTCAGTAGAATATCTATATCTGTTATTATTATATGTTGAATAAATAAAAGTATTATATTTTAGACAACCTCTTCACGATCTAACTTTAGCTCCTTGAACATACCCAGTTGGTACGCCTCATTAGTTCGGTCATAGCCTGAGGCACGCTACCAAAGTTTAATTACCTTAGGGCCAGAGTTTATCTCCCCTATAAAGGGAGAATAAAGGCATCTAAGACTACAACTTCCAAATACCATAAAATACACTTCACAACAACTTCACAACACACGCATCCGTGATCTTTCTTCTGGCAAAAATGTAAAATTCCACATTTTTGTAGATAGGAGCTTGAAACCTCTACAGTAGAGTTCTCTGATACGCTGAATAAGACGGTGTGATTTTCATTAAAGTGCAATATAATTTTTAGGGGGTCTTTCCCCCTTTTTTCGAAAATCAGCCAAATTTTCTCAGGCGCGTAACTTTTGATGGGTAAGATTAAACTTGATGAAACTTATATATTTGAAATCAGAATTAAAATTTGATTCTTTTGATGTATCTATTAGTATCAAAATTCCTTTTTTTAGAGTTTCGGTTACCATTGAGCCGGGTCGCTCCTTACTTACAGTTCGTTACCACGAACTGTTTGATGATTCTAATAAATGGTCTACCGTTTACTTGTAGCTAATTGACAGCAACTGAAAGAATCGAAGAAAGTCGCAAGCTCTCCGAATTTTAACTAATTTCTTTCCGTTTCGAGTTTTAATGCCACTCTTTATTTTCATTACAAAAAAAAAAAACGTTTCTGGTGTGTCTTTAATTTCTGTTTGTTTTCATATCGTGTTCTATAATTTTTGTACATTGTAATTCGTAAATTTTTTAATATTCGAAACATAAATTTGAGTGGATATCAAATCTGCCCTGTGCTTTACACCAAAGTTTTATTTTCGTGTAGCAATGTTTCTCAAATAAAATTTACCCTAGTGAATCGCTTAATATTTGCCTAAAAGGGGCATAGAATGCCACGTTTATTTTCATCAAGTGATGTTCATATTTCAGGGAAGGACTTATTCAAAAAATATTACTCCTTGGGAATGCCCTCACCGGTCTTCTGTCTTTGCGCGGTTAACCATAAAATGATATTTATCACTAAACAAAGCCCCTGGACCAATGCCTCAAACAAAATAATAAAAAATAAATTATAATAACATAATATGAAGATAATATAGAATATTATAATATAAGAACACAAAAGCTTTTAGAAGGCTCCATACTTACCCCAAGAAGTCTCCCAAGCCACCTAATAATATCACACAAACTGAATTGTTTCATCACGCTAAAAATATTCCTATAACAATTATAAATATCCATTCTCCCCTTACCATCCATAGTACATGCTCACTCAAGATCAGGGGCGTCCTGATGGAGGGGAAAGGAGTAGAGAGGGAGGTGCTACTCCTGTCCCTCACCCCTGCTGCCACCTACAACTTTTTTTGCACCCCAAATATGGGCAGGGAGTCCCTAGAGAGAACATGTGGTTAATGGGGTCAATGACCTCTTTCTCCAGGGGTGTTTTGACCCCTTGCCGGCGCAGGAAGACTGTTATGCTATAGGACAAAGTATTTGTAGTGGTTATTTTTGGCCAAGTGCCCACTAGGGAAGAATGTTATTATATCAGGAAATAGTATTTGCTGTTGGCGTATGCTCGAGCTGAGAATGTCATGAGTTTCCAGAAATAGTATTTGTTGTTGTTTCATGAGGTAAATGCTATGAGTGTTCTGGAAGCAGTTAGAGCACGTGTCTCCTTCTCAGTCAACAAGAGGGCTTTTTACATATTAGCGGCGGAGTGAATATGAGGAAAGGATTTTTGCTAGAGTTTTATTAGTCTGTGAATAGAATTCAAAGGAGTGAGAAGAACAGTTTTGACTTTACTCATTTGGATATATATTTGTGTTGATGGCGATGCAAATTTAAAATGGAAGATCAATTATTTTTCGCCGCTAAAGTTGATATAGCACATGTGAATAGACTTCAATGTGCTTTAAGCGCATTAGTGAAACATATCGAACACAATAAACTCTATCACTAATTGTACATGCATAGTATTATTGATGTTATAATTATTCAATAAAATTGTTTCGAAATCGAAAATGTTGCATTTCTTTTCTGGTTAGGGCTAATGAATCTGGGTCAGTCTAGAGTCAGCAGTCAGAGTGAAAGGACTGAAAAATGAATAAATTTGAGAAAGAGAGAATTATATCAAATCTAGTGTTTATGGAAAAACATAGCATTTTGGATGATGATTTTCTCAAGTTATCTCTTCATCGCAGGATATTCATTCAAGGAACACTTGACAATAAAATGAAAACTGATTCTTCCCCCTCGGACTATTCTATGAAACTTTTAAAATGTGACTCAAATACATATACTCAATTTATTGATATATTAATTGGAACAAAGCAGAATCATATTGTAGATATACTTATGAAAACATTTCCCATGGAGTTAATGTAGAAGGCTCCTCCTTTAAAAGAGGTTACGTCACTGAACTACTCATCGTCCCGATCCTACACTTTGAATATATGCCATAAGGACGAACAGTTTCGTTTTAACTTCGAGAGAGTCAAGTGACCTCGGAAACCGAAAAATGTTCTATATATGTCCATTGTGCATGTACACTCTTGGAAGTTGGACTCAATGTGAGAATTGTACAATTATTGATGACTACAGTGAAAAGTGCAAATTATGTAATCCTTGCAAATTACATAGAGGCTATGCAGTACAAATTAAAGGATGTAATTCATGTCTTGAGGAGGTGTGTGACTCTCACCCTAGAGGGCACCTGTGCTCCAATTGTCACCATGATAAATGTAATCAGTGGGAGAATACTTACCCCGCTATGATTGGAAAGAATCCTAAACGTGATTTTAGTTTATTTCTACGAGATTGGTATCGTCGTGGATGTGAATTATTATTGGAAGAGTAATCTGGTCTAAGATTCGACTGTTGGGGTAAAAAGACAGTTTGGGTTCTACGTCATCGCTGTGATAATACGGCCTACTATGACTATAAACTAAGTGATTTTTATTTGGCAGTTACCGAATTTGATTCACCACTTGAATACACTTTATGTGATATTGCTTCAAATAGACAGATTGAAACTCGTGAATTTCATAATATGAATGCAAATAGTATCATTGACTATACAAAGAGATATGACAAGAGTGAAGTTACATTGTACTGTAGAAAATGTGACCCTGACTTTGCAGTGAATCAAGATCAATATACAGTGAATCCAAATGATTTACCAGCATTAGTGGTTCACGACAGTTGCCTATACATCGATGAAGAAATCTAAAAGTGAAGATTTAAAGACATTGTTGTATATATACATTTTATTAATAAACAAATTTACAAACATTTTTTAAGCACTTTACTCTTAGGGCACTAAAATCAATACTGTATAGGTCTGAGAGGTTTGCTCACTGTTGAATCATTCCGAGGAGATGGAATCCAGGCTTCGGCTAGATGATAAAAGAGGCTAAAAACGGTCTCGCTCGAGATAATCTAAAGGTAGTAATAATAAGAATATTATCTTTGAGTTTCTTCAGCAATACTGTAACGTTAGAGTCCCCCTATGTGAGAAGAGTAGATGGCCAAACCGATAAAAAAGTATACTTATGGTCCAGAGTGGACTGGCACTACGACACCGTTTTCACACTAGCAACCGCTCTCCACACCCCCTCCCCCAGTGAAAACAGAGAACACTGCCATTTTTTCTTTACCATTGTTAGATACCCTAAACAGTTCACCTCACAATGTTACACTATAAATACTCCAAGACATCGCCTCTCATCATCCCATCCCCCTAAAAACACTTTTCCAACATTTCTCGCTAAAAATTTTAGTTTCAAGTCATTCATTCGGGCTTTCACAAGCAATTCAGCCCACCGTGTAGCCCTATAACTACTCTAAGACATCCCGCTGCCACCAACACACCCCCACAACCACAAATGTCCCTTAGAAATAATATTTTTACCACTCCAATGTATGATAATATTACTAGTACTAACAACTCACAGCACTATTATGCCATTTAAACTCAACAAAAGTATGTTTTATCAAGCAAATATTAAAACATTTATAGATTTAATACAAATAGCTTGCAAAAACATGAAAATAGAACTACTACTTGCAACTCACTGCAACATAAGGATACCAGAGGCCAATACACCTACGTTATATCGTGAAAATATCTGAAAATGTTGAAGGTATAGTAAGAAAGGATTGCAAAAACATGAGATGCAACTAGTACTAACAGCTTATGGCACTACTAAGCTATCTGAGGTCAACAAAAGTACGTATTATCGAGAAAATATTAGAAAATTTATGGATTTTAGTACAAATAGCTTGCAAAAACATGAAATACTACTACTAATACTAGCAACTTACTGCAACATAAGGACACCTGAGGCCAATATAACTACTTTTTATCATGAAAAATATCTGAAAATGTTGAAGGTATAGTAAGAAAGGCTTGCAATATCATGATAATATTACTATTACTAACAACGTACTACTCCACTAAGCCATCTGAGGTCAACAAAAGTATGTTTTATTAAGAAAATATTAGAAAATTTAAAGATTTTAGTACAAATAGTTTGCAAAAACATGAAAATAGAGCTACTACTAGAAACTCACTACAGTATAAGGACACCTGAGGACAATACAACTGCGTTTTATCAAGACAAAATATAAAAATTTGGAAGGTTTATTAAGAAAGGCTGGCAAAAATATGATAATGCTGCTAGAACTAACCACTTATACAGAGTTCTGAAAGTGGAAGTTTATTAAATTATTAAAAAATCAATCATTTATATGAAATAGTCATATAAACAGCAAATTACATGTTTTTGATCTTATTTTAACGTAGAATTTAAATATAGGTAGAATTAACTCTTTTTTACAATCGAACTACAAGATTAAATTTTGTTGAAACAGATAAAGGTCTTTTCATATGATTTTATTTTAAAAGACACTATACTTTATAAAATTCCTTTTTTCATGTTTCGTCTCCTTAACAATTTCTGAAAGTTTCTATTAATATACCAAATCATACATGACTTCGGGCTTCATTACGGAGTTCTGAAAGTAAAAGTAAAATCTTTAGCGAGAAATAATAATAAAATTTAAACTTACATTAAGATCAGCAGCTTGCATGATAGGTTCGGACATCGCTTGACGGGGGGTTGAGGCTTGATGTGGCATTGACATGGAAGGGTAGGGATTTTCCTTATTGGCGGTCATGATAGGGACAGAATATTTGATGACTGCTCTTCTTAAAGGGCCGGCAACTTCACCGTCTTGTATGTAGAGCATATATGGGTCAGCAAATCTCCTCTGAAAGTAAAAGTTTATTAAATTATTAAGAAGGCTATTATTTCTTTGAAATATGCATTTACACTGTAATTTTCATGTCTTGATTTTATATTAATGAAGAATTTAAACATAGCTTCAATTAGCTATTTTTTACAATCAAACTATGATATTACATTTTGCTGAACCAGAGAATTAGGTTTAGACTTTTCTTAAAAGCCTAAACAAAAATTGAAATTATAAAACAGCAAAATGTCGGTAACATGAGTTAATTGATTAGGTTTAGAATTTTATCAAGAGCCTAAATGGAAAATTAAAATTATGCAAAACAAAAAAATGTCACTAGCGTCATTAAATTAGTTACCATTAACTCAGGAGCTATTCAAACGGAATCACGTGCATGAATAGTAGACATTTTGTCCCCATTCCAGATCCATCGTTCAACGTCTCTCTAAATTCAGGGGTCTTATCCCGCTACCAGAAACCAATCGTGGCAATTTTTACTGCTGCACCCAATAGTTTGAAACCAAGCCCTTAATTTGATCTCAATACGAAACCCTTATCGCTGTCTAAATTCACCAAGTGTAAATATTTTCTCGATAAAACGTACTTTTGTTGAGCTCAGATGGCCTAGTAGTGCTGTGAGTTGTTAGTACTAGTAATATTATCATGTATTGGGGTGGTAAAAATATTATTTCTAAGGGAAATTTGTGGTTGGGGGGGTGTGTTGGTGGCAGAGGGATGTCTTAGAGTAGTTATAGTGCTACACGGTGGGCTGAATTGCTTGTGAAAGCCCGAATGAATGACTTGAAACTAAAATTTTTAGCGAGAAATGTTGGAAAAGTGTTTTTAGGGGGATGGGATGATGAGAGGCGATGTCTTGGAGTATTTATAGTGTAACATTGTGAGGTGAACTGTTTAGGGTATATAACAATGGTAAAGAAAAAATGGTAGTGATCTTTGTTTTCAATGGGGGGGGTGTGTGTGGAGAGCTGGTGCTAGTGTGAAAACGGTGTCGTAGCGCCATTCCGCTCTGGACCATAGTATACTTTTTTATTTGTTTGGACATCTACTCTTCTCACATAGGGGTGCTCTGACGTTAGAGTGTTGCTGAAGAAACTCAAAGCTAATATTCTTATTATTACTACCTTTAGATTATCTCGAGCGAGACCGTTTTTAGCCTCTTTTATCATCTAGCCGAAGCCTGGATTCCATCTCCTCGGAATGATTCAACAGTGAGCAAACTTCTCAGACCTATACAGTATTGATTTCAGTGCCCTAAGAGTAAAGTGCTTAAAAAATGTTTGTGAATTTGTTTATTAATAAAATGTATATATACAACAATGTCTTTAAATCTTCACTTTTAGATTTCTTCATCGATGTATAGGCAACTGTCGTGAACCACTAATGCTGGTAAATCATTTGGTTTCACTGTATATTGATCTTGATTGACTGCAAAGTCAGGGTCACATTTTCTGCAGTACAATGTAACTTCACTCTTGTCATATCTCTTTGTATAGTCAATGATACTATTTGCATTCATATTATGAAATTCACGATTTTCAATCTGTCTATTTGAAGCAATATCAAATACAGTGTTTTCAAGTGGTGAATCACATTCGGTAACTGCCAAATAAAAATCACTTGGTTTATAGTCATAGTAGGCAGTGTCATCACAACGATGACGTAGAAACCAAATTGTCTTGTTACCCCAACAGTTGAATCGTAGACCAGATTCCTCTTCCCAGAATAATTTAAATCCACGACGATACCAATCTCGTAGAAATAAACTGAAATCACGTTTAGGATTCTTTCCAATCATAGCGGGGTAAGTATTCTCCCACTGATCACATTTATCATAGTGACAATTGGAGCACAGGTGCCCTCTAGGGTGAGAATCACACACCTCTTCAAGACATGAATTACATCCCTTAATTTGTACTGCATAGCCTCTATGTAATTTACAAGGATTACATATTTTACACTTTTCACTATAGTCATCAATAATTGTACAAGTTTGACATTGAGTGCAACTGTCAACAGTGTACAAGCACACTGTACATATATAGAACATTTTGGTTTCCAATGTCAACTCTCTCGCAGCTAAAACGGAACTGATCGTCCTCGCTCGATAAATTCAAATTAGAGGAAATGTGGGAGGAGTAACTCTGTAACGTTACCTCTTTCGAATGACGGAGTCCTTTCACTCTGACTGCTGACTCTAGACTGAGCCTGATTCGTTAGCCCTAACCAGAAAAGAAAGGGAACATTTTCGATTTCGAAACAATTTTATTGAATAATTACAACAACATCAATAATACTATGCATTTACAGTTAGCGATAGAGTTTATTGTCTTCAATATGTTTCACTAATACACTTAAAGCACATTGAAGTCTATTCACATGTGCTATATCAACTTTTGCGGCGAAACATAATTGATCTTCCATTTTAAATTTGCTCAAGGATATCACATATCTTGCATATACTGCATCCCATTCCAGACAAAGCCGCAATCCTTTCGTAATTTCCACTGTAATTTTTGGTGCTCTTGTATTATTACCATCAACTCCACTATCAAGTTCTAAGAATGTAAACATTCCACTCATTATTAAAAATATATATCCAAATGATTAAAGTCAAAACTGTTCATCTCACTCCTTTGAATTATATTCACAGACTAATAAAACTCTAGCAAAAATCCTTTACTTATATTCACTCCGCCACTGATATGTAAACAAGCCCTCTTATTGACTGAGAAGAAAACACGTGATCTAAAGGTTTCCTGGAAACTCATAACATTCGCCTCAAACAACAACAACAAATACTATTTCTGGATCATGACATTCTTCCCTAGCATACAACAACAACAAATACTATTTCCTGACATCATAACATTCGCTGAGAGCGTGCACTTACAACAACAACAACAACATTGACCTTGACATTTGCCTCGGAAACAACAACAAATACTATTTCTGGATCATAACAATCGCTGAGAGTGTGCCAAAAACACACCTGGAGAAAGAGACCATGGAGACAGAGGTCATTGACCCCATTAACCAGGTGTTCTCCCTAGGGAGGCTATGCCCATATATGGACTCCCATTTGTATCAATAGGGTCATCTCTACTTATCGCCCAATTTCCAATGATGGCCTTTACACATTTGGATCTTGGATTACCAATAAAAACTGGCTGGCCCTCAAATTAAAAAATGACATTAATTTTAAAGTCACCGAATTCCAAAATCTGATTAAAACAAAATACATAAATTCCTTCCCTGTGAAAAAAGTAAAAACATTTTCTAATGACAAACCATAGATTACTAGCCAATTGAAAAAACTAATTAGAATTAAATTGAATCTACTAAAGAGTGGTAAAACATCCGAAGTGAACTCACTGCGTAAACATATAAAAAAGAAATAGGCAAATCTGCTTCTTTATATTACAAATGCAACGTCCAGTATTTATTTTCTACAAAGCCAAAACAATGGTATAATAGAATACAGAAAGTTTTTGGGAAAACACATAATAATATAAATTTCCATTTCCAAGAAGACCCTTCAGTTACAGCCAATGATCTGAACAGGTTTCTTTCTTCCATAGCTCAGAACCTCCCTCCCCTTTCTTTTGACACTCCTTGTGATTTGTGCTCTCTCAATTTTCCAGTTATTTCGCCCTCGGATGTAGAGGCAAAAATTAAGAACATTAAAAAGTGCAGTACTCGCCCACTAGACATTCCAATTGTACTAATTAAAGCCTTTGCCGACAATCTCTCAGAACCTTTGTCCTGAATTTTTAATGAAATTACATCTACCGGTAAGTTTCCAAATTATTGGAAATTAGGTTTTATTACTCCCGTAAAAAAGAAAGGTAAAAAGCAAGATTTTGATGGTGTCCATCCCATTACTCTTACTCCAGTTTTTTCGAAGTTATATGAAAGCTTTTTAGCTGAGTGGTTGAAAGTAGAAATAATCCCAAATGTTGACTAAAGACAATTTGGAAACCTATGCTCTACATCTACTACCCACTATCTTGTTCACCTTATGGACACAATGTGCGAAACACTCGAAAAACCCAATAACTGGCTCAATTTTATTGCTGTTGACTTGCAAAAAGCTTTTGATTTAATCAACCACAATATACTATTAGAAAAGCTATCTTATGACTTTGAAGTTGACCCTAATTTAATTAGAATAATTGCGTCTTTCCTCTCTAACAGAACGCAAGTCGTGAAATACCTGAATGTATATTCTGATCCCCTTCCAATTTATAATGGTGTGCCCCAAGGAACCCTCTTAGGTCCAATTTTATTTCTTACAATGATAAATAACCTCGGTGTTTATTTCCCGGATAGATGGAAATTCGTTGATGATCTAACTGTCTTAGAGACATGTTCCGAAAATTCCAAAAGCAACCCAATGTACATCTTGGAATCGATATCAGCCGAAGCTCTTACTGATGATATGAAAGTCAACCCTTTAAAGTCAACTGTTCTTACTATTAATTTCCTTAGTACTCTCTAGTTTTTTTCTTAAATAATTTCCTCCGAAAATGCTATTACAACTGTTAAATTAATGTGTATTACTAATTCCAGCGACTTAAAATGGGATTGTTATATTAAGGACATCTCAAAGAATACACTTAACACATATTACTTCTTTAAGATCCTTAAAAAATTTAAAAATTTAATTCCCTTAATCGCACTGTTTGAGGATTTTCTTGTCATTGGTGCGCCCAACCCTTGAGTACGCCTGTCCTGTTTGGCATTCTGGCATTTCCATTGAATTGTCGGACAGAGTAGAGGCAGTACAAAAAAGGTGCTTAAGAATTATCTTCAATGGGGGGTAAAGTACCTTATATTTCCCTTCTTAGGAGAGCTAATCTTGTCACCCTTAAGGAAAGGAGAGCAAAAATTACCTTGCGTTTTGCTAACAATGCCCTTCATAACCCTCGAACAACGCCCCTTTTCCCCGATCCATATTCATTCCTTTGAGCCTACTTCCCGTGTTCTGTGTCAAAGAAAATCCTCCGTTTTACCCCCCGCCGAGATTGCCCTGCCATATATAGAATTCCTCTGATCCCTTAACTAGGTACTTCGTTCAGTTACGTATTGTAAGGAGAAATTAAACTTATTAAGGCTTCTTTAATCTGTGATTTACATAATCGCTAGGGGAAATTATTGATTCACGAAGGGGGAATTAAGAAACAAACATGGCTTCATTGTTGTTTGGCTAGCCTAGCCTGAGAACTTGATTTACATAATCGCTAGGGGAAATTATTGATTCACGAAGGGGGAATTAAGAAACATTCATGGCTTCTTTAATCTGTGATTTACATAATCGCTAGGGGAAATTATTGATTCACGATGGGGGAATTAAGAAACAAACATGGCTTCATTGTTGTTTGGTTAGCTTAACCTGAGAAATTGATTTACATAATCGGCGGGGAAATTGTTGATTCACGAAGAGGGAATTAAGAAACATTAAGGCTTCTTTAATCTTTAGGCCTGAGGGATTTATTTATTATTGTTGTTTTTGGACAAGTGCATGCCATAAACCACGTGGTGCTGTCACGAGTCAGAACACCTGTGCTGTCGACCTCAATTCACCTATCGTGAATCAATAATTCCCCTTAGAAACAACAAATTAATTTCCCTTTCTTGACAGATCAATCAATCAATGACATCATCTGTCAGACTTTAAAAATTTTCGCCTAGAAACATTTCTCCAGGAATAGATCCAGGTCATTAATGTCTTTGCCTCGGGAACAGTTCTACTGGTCGAACTCCAAAGGATATTAATAACCAAAGGCCATGGAAACAATTAGGCAAGAAACATCTTAGCGATGAATTGTTTTAGCGTGCGAGAAGGTTTCCTATTAATTTGAAATGCGTTAGCACAGAGATGCCAATAACAAAGGAACACGCTGAATTTGCGTTTAGGGATTATTTGGGCGAAACCGTTTTAGACAGGTAATGGAACTATTTCGGCGAAACAGATAGAGACATTTTAAAAGAATATTTTTGAAGAGATTTTAGAAGAGAATTTAATGGTGAAACTCTGTGGTCGTTATAATACACAAGTTTCATTTGAACAGTGTTGTGAGGTCCTCTAACCCAACCCCAAAGGGTTCCAATCCTCATACCCCAACCCCGAAGGAAGCCCCCGGTCCTCAAAGGTCCACCGGGCTCCCAAAGGCCCTCCACCGGTCCCCCAATGGCCCCCCGTCCCCCAACGGCCCCCCCGGACACTCAAAGGTCCCCCAAGCTCCCAAAGGGCCACCGGCACCCCCAAAGGCCCACCCCAGACCCTCAACGGCCATCCCCGGGCCCCCCAAAGGCCCATCGAGCTCCCAAAGGACCAACGGGGTCCCAAAGGCCATCCACCGGTCCCCAAATGTCACCCAGACACCCAAAGGCCCTCCCTGTGCCCCAAAGGCCCTCCCTGTGCCCCAAAGGCCCTCCCCCGGCCCCCTCCTCCTCCTCCCACCTCCTCCTCCTCCCTCCTCCTCCTCCTCCTCCTCCTCCTCCTCCTCCTCCCTCCTCCTCCCTCCTCCTTCCTCCTCCTCCCTCCTCCTTCTACCTCCTCCTCCCACCTCCTCCTCTCCTCCTCCTCCTCCCCTCCCATCCCCCCCCCCATTCCCTCATCATTTTTTATACTTTTTTGTGCATTGAGACACAGAACGACCCCCTGCCCCCGGCCCCTCCCCCTCCAAAGGTCTGATTTTTTCAAAGTTCATTTTGAATTTCTTTCATTGAAATGCAAGAGTTGGAATATTTCAGTAGTGTTTGGTTGTGGTTTACCTTGTCACAGTTACATTTTCTTGATTTTTCAAAGTTCATTTTGAATTTCTTTCGTTGAAATGCAAGAGTTGGAATATTTCAGTAGTGTGATGTTGTAGTTTACCATGTCACAGTTACATTCCCTTAATTTTTCAAAGTTAATTTTGAATTTCTTTCGTTGAAATGCAAGAGTTGGAATATTTCACTAGTGTGATGTTGTAGTTTACCCTGTCACAGTTACATTCCATTAATTTTTGATAGTCCATTTGGAATTTCTTTCTTTGTGATTCAAGAGTTGGAATAATTCAGTAGTTATTGGATGAGGTTTAAAATGTAAAAGTTACAGTTAATTTATTTTTCATAGTACATTATGAATTTATTTCGTTGAAATGCAAGAGTTGGAATATTTCAGTAGTGTGATGTTGTAGTTTACCATGTCACAGTTACATTCCCTTAATTTTTGATAGTTCATTTTGAATTTCTTTCGTTGAAATGAAAGAGTTGGAATATTTCACTAGTGTGATGTTGTAGTTTACACTGTCACAGTTACATTCCCTTAATTTTTGATAGTCCATTTTGAATTTCTTTCGTTGAAATGCAAGAGTTGGAATATTTCAGTAGTGTTTGGTCGTTGTTTACCTTGTCACAGTTACATTTTCTTGATTTTTCAAAGTTCATTTTGAATTTCTTTCATTGAAATGCAAGAGTTGGAATATTTCAGTAGTGTTTGGTCGTGGTTTACCTTGTCACAGTTAAATTTTCTTGATTTTTCTAAGTTCATTTGAATTTCTTTCGTTGATATTCATGAGTTGGAATATTTCACTAGTGTTTGTGTGCGGTTTACCTTGTCACAGTTACATTCCCTTAATTTTTCAAAGTTCATTTTGAATTTCTTTCGATGAAATTCTAGAGTTTGAATATTTCTCTAGTGTTTGTTGGTGGTTTACATTGTAACAGTTACATTTTCTTGATTTTTCAAAGTTCATTTTGAATTTCTTTCGTTGAACTGCAAGAGTTGGAATATTTCACTAGTGTTTGGTTGCGGTTCACCTTGTCACAGTTACATTTTCTTGATTTTTCAAAGTTCATTTTGAATTTCTTTCGATGAAATTCAAGAGTTGGAATATTTCAGTAGTGTTTGGTCGTGGTTTACCTTGTCACAGTTACATTCCCTTAATTTTTTAAAGTTCATTTGAATTTCTTTCGATGAAATGGTAGAGTTGGAATATTTAAGTAGTGTATGGTTATGGTTTACCATGTCACAGTTACAGCCCCTTAATTTTTCAAAGTTCATTTTGAATTTCTTTCGTTGAAATGCAAGAGTTGGAATATTTCAGTAGCGTTTGGTCGTGGTTTAACTTTTCACAGTTACATTTTCGGGATTCTTCATAGTTCATTTTTAATTTCTTTTAGTTGAAATGCAAGAGTTGGAATATTTCACTAGTGTTTGGTTGTGGTTTACCATGTCACAGTTACATTTTCCTTATTTTTCAAAGTTTATTTTGAATTTCTTTCATTGAAATGCAAGAGTTGGAATATTTCACTAGTGTTTGGTTGTGGTTTACCATGTCACAGTTACATTTTCTTGATTATTAAAAGTTTATTTTTAATTTCATTCATTGAAATGAAAGAGTTGGAATATTTCAGTAGTGTTTGGTTGTGGTTTACCTTGTCACAGTTACATTTTCTTGATTTTTCAAAGTTCATTTTGAATTTCTTTCATTGAAATGCAAGAGTTGGAATATTTCAGTAGTGTGATGTTGTGGTTTACCTTGTCACAGTTAAATTTTCTTGATTTTTCAAAGTTCATTTTGAATTTCTTTCGTTGAAATGCAAGAGTTGGAATATTTCAGTAGTGTTTGCTTGTGGGTTACCTTGTCACAGTTACATTTTCTTGATTTTTCAAAGTTCTTTTTGAATTTCTTTCATTGAAATACAAGAGTTGGAATATTTCAGAAGTGTTTGGGTGTGGTTTCCATTGTCACAGTTACATTTTCTTGATTTTTCAAAGTTCATTTTGAATTTCTTTCGTTGAAATGCAAGAGTTGGAATATTTCAGTAGTGTGTTCTTGTAGTTTACCCTGTCACAGTTACCTTTTCTTGATTTTTCAAAGTTCATTTTGAATTTCTTTCGTTGAAATGCAAGAGTTGGACTATTTCAGTAGTGTTTGGTCGTGGTTTACCTTGTCACAGTTACATTTTCGTGATTTTTCAAAGCTCATTTTGAATTTCTTTCTTTTAAATGCAAGAGTTGGACTATTTCAGTAGTGTTTGGTCGTGGTTTACATTGTCAAAGTTAAATTTTCTTGATTTTTCAAAGATCATTTTGAATTTCTTTCTTTGAAAAGCAAGTTTTTGCATAGGTCATGATTGTTTGGTCGATTTTTCAAGGTTACCTTTATAACGCGTGGTATTTTTTAAATTTAATTTGAAATTATGTCTAGGACTGTAACTATATGTTATAAATAAGTTTTTGGGTGGCTATGTTTTACTTGTCAAAGGAAACTTTAATGGATTTTTATTATATAATTTTTTTTTTCTTTATATGAAATGACAGAGTTGTACTATTTATTTAGTGTATGTTTGTGTTTTACCTTGTCACAGTTACATTTTCTTGATTTTTCAATGTTCATTTTGAATTTCTTTCATTGAAATGCAAGAGTTGGAATATTTCAGTAGTGTTTGGTTGTGGTTTACCTTGTCACAGTTACATTTTCTTGATTTTTCATAGTTCATTTTGAATTTCTTTCGTTGAAATGCAAGAGTTGGAATATTTCAGTAGTGTTTGGTTATGGTATACCTTGTCACAGTTACATTTTCGTTATTTTTCAATGTTCATTTTGTATTTATTTAGTTGTATTGCACGTGTTTTAATATTTCATTAGTGATTGGTTGTGGTTTACCATGTCACACTTACAATTTCTTGATTTTTCAATGTTCATTTGAATTTCTTACATTGAAATGCAAGAGTTGGAATATTTCACTAGTGTTTACTTGTGGTTTACCTTGTCACATATACATTATCATTAATTTACAATTATAATTTTTAATTTATATAATTTAAATTATAGAGTTTTAATATTTCAATAATGTGTTGTTCTGGTTTACCTTGTCACATTTACATTTTCATGTTTTTTCAAAGTTCATTTTGAATTTCTTTCGTTGAAATGCAAGAGTTGGAATATTTCAGTAGTGTATGGTTATGCTATACCTGGTCAAAGTTACATTTTCATGATTTTCCAAAGTTCATTTTGAATTTCTTTCATTGAAATGCAAGAGTTGGAATATTTCAGTAGTGTTTGGTAGTGGTTTACCTTGTCACAGTTACATTTTCTTGATTTTTCAAAGTTCATTTTGAATTTCTTTCGTTGAAATGCAAGAGTTGGAATATTTCAGTAGCGTGTGGTTGTGGTTTAACTTGTCACAGTTACATTTTCTTGATTTTTCAAAGTTCATTTTGAATTTCTTTCGTTGAAATGCAAGAGTTGGAATATTTCAGTAGTGTTTGGTTGTGGTTTAACTTGTCAAAGTTACATCTTCTTGATTTTTCAAAGTTCATTTTGAATTTCGTTCGTTGAAATGCAAGAGTTGGAATATTTCAGTAGTGGTTGGTGGTGGTTTAACTTGTCACAGGTACATTTTCTTGATTTTTAAATGTTAATTTTGAATTTCTTTCGTTGAAAAGCAAGAGTTTGAATATTTCAGTAGTGTTTACTTGTGGTTTAACGTGTCACAGTTATATTTTCTTGAGTTTTTCAATTTTAATTTGAATTTCTTTCGTTGAAATGCAAGAGTTGGAATATTTCAGTAATGTCTGGTTATGGTTTACCTTGTCACAGTTACATTTTCTTGATTTTTTCAAAGTTCATTTTGAATTTATTTCGTTGAAATGCAAGAATTGTATTATTTCAGAAGTTTATGGTTATGGTTTACCTTGTCACAGTTACATTCTCTTGATTTTTCAAAGTTCATTTTGAATTTCTTTCGTTGAAATGCAAGAGTTGGATTATTTCAGAAGTGTTTGGTCGTGATTTACCATGTCACAGTTACATTTTCTTGATTTTTCAAAGTTCATTTTGAATTTCTTTCATTGAAATGCAAGAGTTGAAATAATTCAGTAGTGTTTGGTCGTGGTTTACCTTGTCACAGTTACATTTTCTTGATTTTTCACAGATCATTTTGAATTTCTTTCGTTGAAAAGAAATAGTTGGAATATTTCAGTAGTGTTTGCTTATGGTTTACCTTGTCACAGTTAAATTTTCTTGATTTTTCAAAGATCATTTGAATTTCTTTAGTTGAAAAGCAGGAGTTGGAATATTTCAGTAGTGTTTGGTTATGGTTTACCTTGTCACAGTTACATTTTCTTGATTTTTCAAAGTTCATTTTGAATTTATTTCTTTGAATTGCAAGAGTTGGAATATTTCAGTAGTGTTTGGTTATGGTTTACATTGTCACAGTTACATTTTCTCGATTTTTCAAATTCATTTTGAATTTATATCGTTGAAATTAAAGAGTTGGAATATTTTATTAGTGTTTGGTTGTCGTTTACAGTGTCACGGTTACATTTTCTTGATTTTTCAAACTTAATTTTAAATTTCTTTCTTTGAATTGCAAGAGTTTGAATATTTCAGTAGTGTTTGGTTGTGGTTTACCTTGTCACAGTTACATTTTCTTGATTTTTCAAAGTTCATTTTTTAATTTCTTTCGTTGAAATGCACGAGTTGGAATATTTCAGTAGTGTATTGTTGTGGTTTACCTTGTCACATGTACACACATGTATACACATGTACACACATGTGCTTATCATGAGTGCTCATGATAATTTAACCTAACCTTTTCCGGTGAGTATGGTTAGGTTAGACTAGATTCATTTAGTTTAGATTAGACTAGGTTAGGTTAGCCTACGTACGCTTCACTTAGGTTAGCTTAGGTTAGGTGAGAGACATGCGAAAAGTTAGGTGTATGATTAGGTTAGGTTAGGTTAGATTAGGCTAGGTTAGGCTAAGCTAGGTTAGGCTAGGTTAGCCTACGTACGCGCGCGTACGTAGGCTAACCTAGCCTAACCTAACTTAACCTAACCTGGCCTAATCTAACCTAACCTAACCAAATACTACACCTAACTGTTCGCATGTCTCTCACCTAACCAAAGCTAACCTCTGGGAAGCGTACGTGGGCTAACCTAACCTAGTCTAATCTAACCTAACTGACTCTAGTCTAACCTAACCATACTCACCGGAAAAGGTTAGGTTAACTTATCATGAGCACTCATGATAAGCACATGTGTGTACATGTGTATACATGTTTGTACATGTGACAAGGTAAACCACAACCATACACTAGTGAAATATTCCAACTCTTGCATTTCAACGAAATAAATTCAAAAATGAACTTTGAAAAATCAAGAAAATGTAACTGTGACAAGGTAAACCATAACCAAACACTACTGAAATATTCCAACTCTTGCATTTCAAAGAAAGAAATTCAAAATAAAGTTTGAAAAATCAAGAAAATTTAACTGTGACATGGTAAACGAAAACCAAACACTACTTCAATATTCCAACTCTAGCATTTCAAATATATAAATTAAAAATTAATTTTAAAAATCTAGAAAATGTAACTGTGACAAGGTAAACCATAACCAAACACTACTTAAATAGTCCAACTCTTGCAATTCAAATAAAGAAATTCAAAATGAACTTTTAAAAATCAAGAAAATGTAACTGTGACAAGGTAAACCATAACCAAACACTACTGAAATATTCCATCTCCTGCTTTTCAACTAAAGAAATTCAAATGATCTTTGAAAAATAAAGAAAATGTAACTGTGACAAGGTAAACTATAACCAAACACTACTGAAATATTCCAACTCTTGCTTTTCAACGAAAGAAATTCAAAATGAGCTGTGAAAAATCAAGAAAATGTAACTGTGACAAGGTAAACCACGTCCAAACACTACTGAATTAGTTCAACTCTTGCATTCAATGAAATAAATTAAATATGAACTTTGAAAAATCAAGATAATGTAACTGTGACATGGTAAATCACGACCAAACACTTCTGAAATAATCCAACTCTTGCATTTCAACGAAAGAAATTCAAAATGAACTTTGAAAAATCAATACAATGTAACTGTGACAAGGTAAACCATAACCATACACTTATGAAATAATACAATTCTTGCATTTCAACGAAAGAAATTCAAAATGAACTTTTAAAAAATCAAGAAAATTTAACTTTGACAAGTTAAACCACAACCATACACTACTGAAATATTCCAACTCTTGCATTTCAATGAAAGAAATTCAAATTAAATTTGAAAAAATCAAGAAAATGTAACTGTGACAAGGTAAACCACAAGTAAACACTACTGAAATATTCCAACTCTTGCTTTTCAACGAAAAAAATTCAAAATGAACTTTGAAAAATCAAGAAAATGTAACTTTGACAATTTAAACCACCACCAAACACTACTGAAATATTCCAACTCTTGCATTTCAAAGAAAGAAATTCAAAATGAACTTTGAAAAATCAAGAAAATGTAACTTTGACAAGTTAAACCACAACCACACACTACTGAAATATTCCAACTCTTGCATTTCAACGAAAGAAATTCAAAATTAACTTTGAAAAATCAATAAAATGTAACTGTGACAATTTAAACCACAACCAACCTCTACTGAAATATTCCAACTCTTGAATTTCAACGAAAGAAATTCAAAATGAACTTTTAAAAATCAAGAAAATGTATCTGTGACAAGTTAAACCACTACCAAACACTACTGAAATATTCCAACTCTTGCATTTCAATTAAAGAAATTAAAAATGAACTTTGTAAAATCAAGAAAATGTAACTTTGACAAGGTATACCATAACCATACACTACTGAAATATTCCAACTCTTGCATTTCAACGAAAGAAATTCAAAATGAACTTTGAAAAATCATGAATATGTAACTGTGACAAGGTAAACCACTACCAAACACTACTGAAATATTCCAACTCTTGCATTTCAACGAAAGAAATTCAAAATGAACTTTGAAAAATCAAGAAAATGTAACTGTGATATGGTAAAACACTACCAAACACTACTGAAATATTCCAACTCTTGCATTTCAATGTAAGAAATTCAAAATAAACTTTGAAAAATCAAGAAAATGTAACTGTGACAAGGTAAATCACAACCAAACACTACTGAAATATTCCAACTCTTGCATTTCAATGAAAGAAATTCAAAATGAACATTGAAAAATCAAGAAAATGTAACTGTGACAAGGTATACCATAACCATACACTACTGAAATATTCCAACTCTTGCATTTCAACGAAAGAAATTCAAAATGAACTTTGAAAAATCAAGAAAATGTAACTGTGACAAGGTAAACCACAACCAAACACTACTGAAAGATTCCAACTCTTGCATTTCAACGACAGAAAAACAAAATGAAATTTTAAAAATCAATAAAAAGTAAATTTTAAATGGTAAACAACCAACAAAAACTAAATAAATATTAAAAATCTTGCATTTTAACTAAATAAATTCAAAATGAACTTTGAAAAATCAAGAAAATGTAACTGTGACAAGGTAAACCACAACCAAACACTACTTAAATATTCCAACTCTTGCATTTCAACTAAATAAATTCAAATGAACTTTAAAAAATCACTAAAATGTAACTTTGACAAGGTAAACCACGACCAAACACTACAGAAATATTCCAACTCTTTCTTTTCAAAGAAAGAAATTATAAATGATCTTTGAAAAATCAAGAAAATGTAACTTTGACAAGTTAAACCACGACCAAACACTACTGAAATAGTCCAACTCTTTCATTTCAACGAAATAAAATAAAATTTAACATTGAAAAATCAATAAAATGTATCTTTTAAAATGTAAACCACAACCACACAATACTGAAATATTCCAACTCTTTCATTTCAACGAAAGAAATTCAAAATGAACTATGAAAAATCAATAAAATGTAACTGTGATAAGGTAAACTACAGTAACACACTACTGAAATATTCCAACTCTTGTATTTCAACGAAAGAAAATCAAAATGAACATTGAAAAATCAAGAAAATGTAACTGTGACAATGTAAACCACACCCAAACACTTCTGAAATATTCCAACTCTTGTATTTCAATGAAAGAAATTCAAAAAGAACTTTGAAAAATCAAGAAAATGTAACTGTGACAAGGTAACCCACAAGCAAACACTACTGAAATATTCCAACTCTTGCTTTTCAAAGAAAGAAATTCAAAATGAACTTTTAAAAATCATGAAAATTTAACTGTGACAAGGTAAACCACAACATCACACTACTGAAATATTCCAACTCTTGCATTTCAATGAAAGAAATTCAAAATGAACTTTGAAAAATCAAGAAAATGTAACTGTGACAAGGTAAACCACAACCAAACACTACTGAAATATTCCAACTCTTGCATTTCAATGAAAGAAATTCAAAATAAACTTTGAAAAATCAGGAAAATGTAACTGTGACATGGTAAACCACAACCAAACACTAGTGAAATATTCCAACTCTTGCATTTCAATGAAATAAATTCAAAATAAACTTTGAAAAATCAGGAAAATGTAACTGTGACATGGTAAACCACAACCAAACACTAGTGAAATATTCCAACTCTTGCATTTCAACGAAAGAAATTCAAAATGAACTTAGAAAAATCATGAAAATGTAACTGTGACAAGGTAAACCTCAACCAAACGCTACTGAAATATTCCAACTCTTGCATTTCAACGAAAGAATTTAAAAATGGACTTTGATGAATTAAGTGAATGTAAATGTGACAATGTAAACCTCAACCAAACACTACTTAAATATTCCAACTCTTTCATTACAACTAAAGAAATACAAATGAACTTTGAAAAATTAAGGGAATGTAACTGTGACAATGTAAACCACGACCAAACACTACTGAAATATTCCAACTCTTGCATTTCAATGTAAGAAATTCAAAATGAACCTTGAAAAATCAAGAAAATGTAACTGTGACAAGGTGAACCGCAACCAAACACTAGTGAAATATTCCAACTCTTGCATTTCAACGAAAGAAATTCAAAATGAACTGTGAAAAAGGAAGGGACTGTAACTGTGACATGGTAAAACTAAACCAAACACTAGTGACATATTACAAATCTTGAATTTCATCGAAAGAAATTCAAAATGAACTTTGAAAAATTAAGGGAATGTAACTGTGACAAGGTAAACCGCAACCAAACACTACTTAAATATTCCAACTCTTGCATTTCAACGAAAGAAATTCAAATGAAATTTGAAAAATCAAGAAAATGTAACTGTGACAAGGTAAACCTCTACCAAACACTCCTGAAATATTCCAACTCTTGCATTTCAATGAAAGAAATTCAAAATGAACTTTGAAAAATCAAGAAAATGTAACTGTGACAAGGTAAACCGCAACCAAACACTACTGAAATATTCCAACTCTTGCATTTCAACGAAAGAAATTCGAAATGGACTATCAAAAATTAAGGGAATGTAACTGTGACAGGGTAAACTACAACATCACACTAGTGAAATATTCCAACTCTTGCATTTCAACGAAAGAAATTCAAAATGAACTTTGAAAAATTAAGGGAATGTAACTGTGACATGGTAAACTACAACATCACACTACTGAAATATTCAAACTCTTGCATTTCAACGAAAGAAATTCAAAATGAACATTGAAAAATCAAGAAAATGTAACTGTGACATGGTAAACCGCAACCAAACACTACTGAAATATTCCAACTATTTCATTTCAAAGAAAGATATTCAAAATGTACTATAAAAAATTAATTTACTTTAACTTTGACAGTTTAAACTACAACATCACACTAGTTAAATAGTCCAACTCTTGCATTTCAACGAAAGAAATTCAAAACGAACTTTGAAAAATTAAGGGAATGTAACTGTGACAAGTTAAACTACAACATCACACTACTGAAATATTCCAACTCTTGCATTTCAACGAAAGAAATTCAAAATGAACTTTGAAAAATCAACAAAATGTAACTGTGACAAGGTAAACCACAACCAAACACTACTGAAATATTCCAACTCTTGCATTTCAATGAAAGAAATTCAAAATGAACTTTGAAAAAATCAGACCTTTGGAGGGGGGAGGGGCCGGGGGCAGGGGGTCGTTCTGTGTCTCAATGCACAAAAAAGTATAAAAAATGATGAGGGAATGGGGGGAGGGGATGGGAGGAGGAGGAGGAGGAGGAAGGAGGAGGTGGGAGGAGGAGGAGGAGGAGGAGGAAGGAGGAGGAGGAGGAGGAGGAGGAGGAGGAGGAGGAGGAGGAGGAGGAGGAGGAGGAGGAGGAGGAGGAGGAGGGGCCGGGGGAGGGCCTTTGGGGCACAGGGAGGGCCTTTGGGGCACAGGGAGGGCCTTTGGGTGTCTGGGTGACATTTGGGGACCGGTGGATGGCCTTTGGGACCCCGTTGGTCCTTTGGGAGCTCGATGGGCCTTTGGGGGGCCCGGGGATGGCCGTTGAGGGTCTGGGGTGGGCCTTTGGGGGTGCCGGTGGCCCTTTGGGAGCTTGGGGGACCTTTGAGTGTCCGGGGGGCAGTTGGGGGCCTGGGGGACATTTGGGGACCGGTGGAGGGCCTTTGGGAGCCCGGGGGACCTGGGCGGCCCGGGGGCTGCCGGCGGGGGGGGGGTCTGAGGAGTGGAACCCTTTGGGGTTGGGTTAGAGGACCTCACAACACTGTTCAAATGAAACTTGTGTATTATAACGACCACAGAGTTTCACCATTAAATTCTCTTCTAAAATCTCTTCAAAAATATTCTTTTAAAATGTCTCTATCTGTTTCGCCGAAATAGTTCCATTACCTGTCTAAAACCGTTTCGCCCAAATAATCCCTAAACGCAAATTCAGCGTGTTCCTTTGTTATTGTCATCTCTGTGCTAACGCATTTCAAATTAATAGGAAACCTTCTCGCACGCTAAAACAATTCATCGCTAAGATGTTTCTTGCCTAATTGTTTCCATGGCCTTTGGTTATTAATATCCTTTGGAGTTCGACCAGTAGAACTGTTCCCGAGGCAAAGACATTAATGACCTGGATCTATTCCTGGAGAAATGTTTCTAGGCGAAAATTTTTAAAGTCTGACAGATGATGTCATTGATTGATTGATCTGTCAAGAAAGGGAAATTAATTTGTTGTTTCTAAGGGGAATTATTGATTCACGATAGGTGAATTGAGGTCGACAGCACAGGTGTTCTGACTCGTGACAGCACCACGTGGTTTATGGCATGCACTTGTCCAAAAACAACAATAATAAATAAATCCCTCAGGCCTAAAGATTAATGAAGCCATGTTTGTTTCTTAATTCCCCCATCGTGAATCAATAATTTCCCCTAGCGATTATGTAAATCACAGATTAAAGAAGCCTTAATGTTTCTTAATTCCCTCTTCGTGAATCAATAATTCCCCCTAGCGATTATGTAAATCAATTTATCAGGCCAAGCTAGCCAAACAAAACTGACGATTTTAGTTTTAAATAATTTCACCTTCTTGAATCAATAATTCCCACTAAATATTATGTAAATCAAGTTCTCAGACCAGGCTAGCCAAATAACTATGAACCCTTGTATGTTTCTTAATTTCATCTTCGTTAATAAATAAAATTCCCCTATCGATTATGTAACTAACAGATTAGATAAGCCTTAATTTTTCTTAATTCTCCCCTTCGTGAATCAATAATTAACCCTTGCGATTATGTAGATCAATTCCTCAGGATAAGCTACCCAAACAACAATGAAGCCATGTTTGTTTCATTATTCCCCATTCGTGAATCAATAATTTCCCCTAGCGATTATGTAAATCACAGATTAAAGAAGCCATGTTTGTTTATTAATTTCCCCTTCGTGAATCAATAAATTCCCCTTCGATTATGCAATCAATTTCTCGGAAATTCACTTCACCCTCGATTACGCAATCAATTTCTCGGACATTCACTTACACCTCGAGTCCTAGATCAATAACATTGCTCCCGTTAGAATTCAATGCGCATGTGCAACCTTCGCCCCGGAGTTATTACACATAGAAACATCAAATAAATCGACCTTGGAAAAAGAGGTCATTGACCCCATTAACCACGTGTTCTCCCTAATGACTCTATGCCCATATATGGTGTACTGATCGGAGATACGTTCTTTTGATAACCGAATTTTGTACTGATCGGAGTCGGACCCCCTCCTCTACTTTTAGGTCTGATTGAGCTGTGAAGATGAGAAGAGTTTCACGGGAGAATTTCTAAATACTTACCGTGAAAATGCACACGGCGATCGTTATAATGGTATTTTGCGTAGAATTCAGAACACACTCAAGAAGTGAAGTTAGGTTAATCATAATGAAATATAGCAAAATATGGTGAAAATATGATACTTTAGTAACAAAATTATGTAAACTACGACGAAGAAATTATGACAAACAGGCCACCCAGAACGCATTATATGAAATACCTAACCTAACCAAAATACAAACTTTATATATTAAGTATTGAATTAAAGTATACCTACAACATAGTTGTTCCCTTGAGCCAAAGCCAATTGTCTGCAAATATAGACAGTTACAAACCGGTTAAGATCCAACAGAGCAATTTTCTCGAGTGTGTTCTGGTTAATACGGAAGTACCCTTACAATCTATAATAGGACTCATTAAAAAAACGAATAAGGCTAAAGAAATAATACGCACCGTAGTCCGGTGTTGGATGGACAGTTTTTATTCGAAGGTAATCCCGAAAAAGGCTGACACTTCTTTCTTCAGACATTTCTCAAATGTGTAAGGTTCAAAGGTAGAAACGCAAAGCAGACCATTAAACAGACTAATGCCACTTCAGTTTCTAAAAGCTAAAAAAGAAATTGGGAAGATAAAACAAATCAATGTAAACACCTTTAGATAAACATCAGTTTATCAAATAAGATATGCAACGACATGAACTATATAAGAATGAAGAACAATAAAAAAACATGACACATCATTGATAGACTAAATTTTCTCGGTGTTTTGCAATATCACTATAAAGATTAATACTGCAACAACTTGCGAAACAAATATACTGCACGCCAAGCATACAAAGGGTTTCCCCCTTTGTATATTTTGGGAAGTCAGAACGACCTTCTCCCTAAATACCGGACTACATCGGGTACGTTGATGGATTGTTCAATCCTTCTAAGTTTTAAATAAATAAAAAACAAGTTTTCTTCGTTTGAAATTAAGGAGCAAGATTAAAACGAACAGAAATTAAAATGTATACGGGGGGTGATCGCCCCTTCCTCAAATCTTGCTCTTTACGCTTAAGTATTAAAGTTCTTTCAAGATATTTCTCATTCAAAATCAACAAACTTTCTTTTTTAGTAGTGTTTCTTAAAGAATCAAGACACAATTTCAAACTTTATTGTTTAAGAGTGAAGGTTGAGGAAGGGGTAGCTCCCTCAAATATATAATAATTTCTGGCCCTTTCAAGTTTTAATGTTGCTCCTTAGTTTCAGTTGAAAAAAAAAAACTTGTTTTCTCATTTAATTTCTGACCGTTTTTCAAATCATGCCAGGAGATCCCTTTTCCTCTCCTCCCCTACCTGTAACATTTTTCCTGGTAAATTCCTTCTGGTAACTTTCCTCTCTACGGAAAATTTTCCCTTGGAAAATCCACCTTCCCTCTCCCTGTAAAATTCTTCCCCCGCCCCCTCTCCTTAGAAAATTGTCCCTATCCAAATTCTGTTTTTTAGAGTTTCGGTTACCATTTGGCCGAGAGGATCTAGAAGTGACTATTGGAGCTCATTCGATTGGATATTGAAAATTCTAGTGCCCTTTTTAACTCAAAAGTGATTAGAGGGCAAACAGCCCCCCCATGCCAACCATTTCCCCAAACACATTGGAATCAAAATTTTGAGAATGCCATTTGGTTCAGCAAAGTTGAAAATTTGACATCCACCCTGTGAGGGGATGCCATCCCCTAAGCCCTCAGGGCAAGGGCTAAAAGTTATGGTGGTTGCCCATTTTTAATAGATGAGGTTTTTATGGAAAGGGCGGTTGTATAAACTTCAGATTGGGCTCATTTGATTGGAAATGATGTTCTAGTGCCCATTTTAAGTCAAAAGTCATTGGAAACCAACTAGCCCCCTTCCATGCCCTATTCCCCTTAAATACATCTGATCTGAACTTTGAGATTTAAAATGGTCCAAAGATAATAATGCCTCCGAGGTAGACAACCCCCCCCAGAGCCTGGGGGCAAGGGTTGTAACTTATGCCCCGTGGATATATAAGGCTTTTATGAAAGGAGTGGTCGTATAAACTTTGGAGGAAGCTCATTTGATTTAAATAAAAAGTTCTACTTCCCTTTTTAGGAGTCAAAATTGATCGGAGGGCAACTACCCCCCCCCCCACGTGCTCTTTTACCCAAATAAATCTGATAAAAATTTTCAGATAGCCGTTTTATTCAAGATAATCCAAAGATCATATAACAACACGATTGACACAACCCCCCAGAACCCGGGGGCAAAGGTTGTAAATTATGCCCCAAAGTTATATATGGCTTTCATGGAGGGGTGGTTGAATAAATTTCAGAGGAGGCTCATTTGATTGGATATCGACAGTTTTAGTTCCCTCTTTAAGATTCAAAAGTGATCGAAGGGCAACCTGCCCCCCCCCTTGCCTTTTTCCTCCAATTGGATCCAATCAAAATTTTTAGATAGCCATTTTGCTGAAAATCGTCCAAAATTAAAAAAAATATAAATCATTTGGTGTCAAATCTTCCCATCCCCTTGGGCAAGGGCTGTAACTTATGCTACTTGCCCATTGTTAACATACAGGGTTTTCTGGAGGGATTGGTGGCATAAACTTCGGAGGAGGCTCATTCGATTGGAAATTGGAAGTTCTAGTTCATTTTTTAAGAGTCCAAAGAGATCAAAGGGCAACCAGCTTCCCCCATACCCTTTTTTTTACAAATGCATCCGGTCAGAATATTAAGACAGCCATTTTTTCAAAATAGTCCAAAGGCCAAATATATATGCTTCCAGGGTTGTCCCCCCCCCGCCATCGGGGCAAAAGCTATAAGTTATGCTAGTTGGTGATTGCTAACATATAAAGTTTTTATTGAAGGGGTGGTCGGATAAAAATGAAGAAGATGAGAGCCATGGCTAATTGGAAAAGAAAAGCCAAGACAGATAGTATGAGTGAGAGGCAAAGCTGGCATTAGCTTCTTTCAGAATTATATAAAAATGATGTCATTTCACTAGTTGATAGATAGTCTATCACCCATCCATCCTAGGGCAGAACTAAGGTTGGTAGGATTGTAGTAAGGGTAATTCAAATAGTATATCAGTTCTATGAGCCATTTGAAGGCAATTTGAGATCCCCCTCCCCCAATAAAACGTTTTCAAATAGTTATAACTGACCATGTCCATAGGACGTGCTGGCAATTGTGCAACTGAAATTGTTCATATTATATGAGCTTTGCTTACTGGGAAAGCCCACTGGAATTACAATGGGGATGACCGAGATTTTTAGTGGATTCATGACAAAGAATGTCCACTGGACGGGGGACTGAATTCGCTTGGAGTCACATGCGAACAAGCGACCTAAGCCTAATAGGGTCCTCCTGTCTAGAGCCTCAGGCGGGCTACCTAGTCTTCAGTACCCTTGCTAATAGTCAAAATTGATCGAAGAACAACCACCACCACCCCCTCTAACGACCTTTCCCCCCCAAACGCATCAGATCGAAATTTTGAGATAGCAATTTTGTTCAAAATAGCTCAAAAGTCAAATAACTATGCCTCCGGGGTTGAGACACCTCTCCCCCAACCCCTGGGCAAGGGCTATTTATTATGCAATTTGCTTTTTGTTAACACATAAGGATTTTTATTAGAAAAAAAGGGCGTGTTTGATCCTCGGTCTCCAAAGAGGCTTACTTGTTTTCTGGTTGTGAAAAGTGAATATCAGGAATATCTAAAGAACGACTGAGGGTATTAAGTTCAAATCTCAAGATATGTTTAAGAGATGAAAAGAGAGATTTCAGGGTCACCAGCTCCCCTCCCCCTTCTTGATCTTTTTAGGTTCCCCCTACGCTCAACCCTGATCGAAATTCTGGAATTGTCATTTTGTTCAAATTAGTCAAAAGGTCTAATAGCTATACTTCAAGGAATGCTATACCCCCATAACCCCGGGGCAATGCTTATAAATTATGCAATTTTCCCATTGTTTATATGCAGGAATTATCATTAAGAAAAGTGGAAATAGTTGATTCTGGGTGTATCCGGAACGGCTAAGGGCATTTAGATGAAACCTTGGAGAATGCTGAGCGGTATGTTATACTAGATAAAAAAAAAAAAAACTATATGCATCCATGTTTATCAAAAAGAATGATCTGCAATATTTTAAGAACGACTGAGGGTATTGGGTTGAAACTTTCAGGACATGTTAGGGGAAATTGAATAGTGGTTAGAGGGACACCAGCTCCCTGTCATACCTTTTTATTTGCAATCCCTCAAAAAATATTTAATCATTATTTTGAAAAAGAGATCGAAATAGAGGTCAAAAGAGGTGAAAAAGAGGTCAAAATAGTCGAAAGCTCAAATAACTATGTCTATGAGGATGACATAACTCCCACAGCTTTGGAGAGAGATTCTGAACACAATAAAACAAACTGAGCGCGTTCTGATTGTCAGAAGGATGTATTATCCATATGTAAAGAACGACTGAAGGATGAAGATTTCAGCGGATGTTAAAGAGCTATCAGAGGGTAACCAGCCCCCTCTGCCCTTTATAGATGGTTCCTCCTCTCGTCATTGATCAAAATTTTGATATGGCGATTTTGTTCGAAACAGTCAAAAGGTCTAGTAGCTATACCTCCAGGGATCCAATGCCCCCTCCCACAGGGTAAGGATTGTAAATTATGTAATTTGCTTCTTTTTTTTTTACATGCACGATTTATCATTACGAAAAGGGAGGAATTTTTCATCTTATTTGTGGTCAAAAAGGCTAAGGGTATTAACTTCAGGAATGTTGAGGGGCATGTTAAACTAGATATAATAACAAGTCCCCCTCTCATTCTCTTTTTAGCTAAACTTCCTCCAAAGACATCTGACCAAAACTTTGGAATAGCCACCTCGTTCCAAATCAATAAAGTCAAATAATTGTACCTCCGGACATGACTTAACCCCCAGAGCCCCTGGGACAAGTGTTGTAAGTTATATAAGTTGCCCATTGTTTATATACAAGGTTGGCTATTGGGGAAATGTAGCATATTTGATACCGAATCTCCAAAAAGGCTAAGAATATTACGGTAAAACTTTTGAAAAATGTTGAGGGGGGTGTCAAACAAAATCAAAGCACACTTTATGCAGGAGGGTTTTCAAAAGGACACAACAGCAATATTTAAGGAACGGCTAAGGGTGTTAAGTTTGATCTTTAAAGGCAAGTTGAAAAAGAAAGGAAGGTCAGCCTTCCCCCCACCCTCTTGCCCATTTTAAATTCCTTCCTTAACACTGATAGAGATCTAAAAAAGCCATTTTGTTTGAAATAGTCACAACGTCTAATAGCCAAGCCTCTGGGGATGTCGTACTCTCAGAGCCCCCGGGGCAAGGAATGTAAATTATACAATTTGCCCTTTTTTTACATGCAGAATTTATCATTAGGAAAGGCAGTTTACGCAAAGTAAACTGCAGTAAACCAACACTATGTGTATTTCAGGGGCGGATCCAGGATTTTTTTTAGGGGGGGGGCAAAGTAGATTGATCCGATAAACTTGCGTTAGGAGCAAGTTTAGTTAACGCAAACTTAGTTAATTTAGTAAATTACACTACTTTAGACTACGTTGGGGGGAGCGCCCCCTGGATCCGCCACTTGTGTATGTAGATTACCGAAAGGGCGTATCTCTGGAATGGATTAGGATATTAAGTTGGAATTTTCAGGGAATGCTAAAAGGTGTAGATCAAATGACCAAAAGTCAATAGGCTACTTGCACGCTACTAATACTACTACGACTAGCCTACTACTACTACTTTCACTACTATTATTACAAATACTGCTTCTGTAGCGATTAATACCAAGGCTGAGGATATTGAAGCGAAAATTTGTGGAAATTTCGAGGGGAAACTTGAATACAATCAAAACATACTTTGGCAAACAGATTGTCAAAAGGGAGTATCAGCAATATTTTTGGAACGGCTCACCGTATCAAGCTGAAACATCCAGGGCATCATGAGAGGGATGTTCAACTGGCCAAAAGGCAACAGGTATCAGTTTCCTCTTGATATTTTTGAATACTTAGTACGTAATTACTGATCAATTTAAATATATATTGAAAGTAAGATGAAATTTGTAATGTTTTGACACCCAGCAATTTGCTTATAGCCAATATAGCCATTCAACCATTCAAAACACAACCACTCATATAATCATTTGAAACCACTCAAAGGCAATATAGCGCTACTTGGATTGATGAGGAATTAACTTAGAACTCAATCCGTAGTCTATTTGACGACAGTGACAAAAGGAATGTTAAAATACTTCTTGGGGTAAAAGCGTCCCAAAATATAAACTCACAAAAATACTAAAAGCTTTGGTTTATTTACTCTTCGCTTACAAGGTAACTAAAAAAAAATATATATTCAGAAATTTTATTTTTGGTATACATTTTAATTTTAATTTGGGTCGTTAGTGAAAGGTCAATATTAATTGCTCATTCAATTAGGGCCTTCGAATAAAATCATAAATTACTCAATCATTATCTTCAAGACATTTTTTTAGTTAACTTCTGTCTTGTTTATTTTTCATTTTTACCGAAATTAATTAAAAACGAAGAGATTAAACAAAAAAAACAAGCTTTTTTAAGTAAAGAGCGATACAATGAGCAGATAATAAAAACTAACAGAAATTATAATGAACAATGAACTAAAAGTTAAAGGAAACAGATATTAGATTTAGTATAAAATGAAACTGACAATGAACTTATAATGTTAATGTACCAAAAATAAAACTGATATTCAACTCAAACTCAAAACGAATAGAAATTACTAGATATATGAACTGGGAAGTCCTCCCCATTGTATTTTTTTATATTCATTTGTATTTGTTTATATTTCGTATTTGCTTGTTAAATTTGTTTCTATGCACTTTAGCAGCTTTTCCAAACAGTTAGTGGTAACGAACTGTAAGTAAGTAACGATGCGGCTCAATAGTAGCCGAAGCTCTAAGAAATAGTCTTGATAACAATAGATACATCAAAAGAATCGAATTTTGATGTTTATTCAAAATATATAAAAGTCACCAAGTATAATCTTATCCATCAACATTTACTACGAGCCTGAGAAAATTTAGCCAATTTTTCAGAAAAGAGAGAAAACAACCCAAAACATCAAGTGATTTTAATGAAAATCATCAGGGATAAACTAGTTTAGTGGGGAACATTGAAAAAAAGGGGAGGCTATTAACACTGAATTTCAAAATAGAAACAATTTTAGTATTCTCAACTCAGTTGTTGAAGCTGTGTTGTCAATTAGAAATATTGATATCCAAGTTTATTATTCAAGCGGGGCAGTCATAAACTGGTTTGTAATTTCTCTTTTAGTTCTATTTCTTCCCGCATCTGTAGCAAGAGATCCTGACAGCTTTTGTTTCTAGGTGGGTATTGGGGAGTGTTCATTTTTAAGAGGGCTAATCCTTTTTCATACTACTACTACTACTACTACTAACAACTCACCGCAGTACCAAGCCACCTGAAGCCAACACAGCAACACATGCTCATCCTCCATCCCAATCTATTCAAAGCCTCCCTGTTTACACCCTCCCAAGAAGTTCCCATTTCCTTTAAATCATTTTTTATGACATCCTCTCACCCCAACCGCGGAAGACCTACTTACCGTTTAGCGCTAGACAATTGGCCGAAAAGGACAATCTTTTGCAAAATGTCATCTTTCATCGGCAGAACGAGCCCTAGCCAACTCAGCCTTTCTCTCATTATAGCCCGAAAAAGCGGGATTGAGCCGCACTTTTCGTACAGTCTACTGTTTGAAGAGCAGTCCGTAAGCAGGGTACCCAAAGCAAATTTGCATCTTCTTTTCGGAGTGCCCATGCTTCAGAGCATGTTTGACCCCTGGCATCACTGTAGCATCGACTATTCAACTCTTGGCTCAATGTTTGGAAGAATATGACATATCTTCCTATTCTTCCAAACTTTTTTTAACTGTGAAAAAGTATAGTCCTTCTAATGAATTCTGAGAGGCCCCCGTACCAAACAGGTTTTTCTGGTAGGTAAACATGTCATTACACTCTTTGTCAAGAGGATTTACGCAATTTCAAAGTTCAGTGTCTTTTTTTAGTTGTAAACCAAAACCGATGTCTCTTTTTAGTTGCCAATTATTTTTTGTATATATTCAGGTTTCATATTAGATTTTCCATCAGTTTTGAATAGTTTTATTCGAGATAGCACTACAAGTATTTTTTGTAAGAAACATTTACATAGAAAAAATGGATAATTCTAAGCAATTTCTGGTGAGTAAAAATATTCTCATTATTATATTAAAAAGAATCGATCGGTAATTTGGGGTTAGAATAAAATGTTGATTTTTTTTTTAATGTATTAATTGTTACAAAAGCTTCCTTTTTTTTGAGTTTCGGTTTTTTCCTTACTTATAGCTCGTTATCATGTACTGCTGGAAAATGTATTTCAGTGATATTTTAGATCATAGTAGGCTAATGATGCTTTTCGTCTTTAGAAGAAGAATAAAAAACAATTTAGAATCTATGCTGCTTACGGGGATTGACTGAACCATGTTAATTAACTTTTCAACTTATTAAATTTCTATTTATGTCTACATTTGATTGAAATCTGATAGTTTAAAGAGAAAAAAAGGCTGTTATACCAAAGAGTTTTAATAATTTCTGACTAAATTGACTTTAAATTTCACAAAAAATGTTTATAACCGCATGATTAGTAACAATTTTACGCTTGCGTATACAAAGAGGAAGCTCGCTGAAGGAAGTGTCAGTGACCGGAGATCTTGAATAATAAAAACAAATCTGTTCTTATTCTAAAAAATCTAAATTTGTAACAATGAGTATTTTATTTTGATAATAAAGGAAAATAAAACTATTTTTCAGTTTTTCTCAGTAGGTAGCTTGCAAGCTTAAAGTGCTAAATATATATATATATATATAATGCATTAAAAAACCCTCACCCCCCATTTTTTTTAATGTATTAATTGTTACAAAAAGCTTCCTTTTTTTTGAGTTTCGGTTTTTTCCTTACTTATAGCTCGTTATCATGTACTGTTGGAAAATGTATTTCAGTGATATTTTAGATCATAGTAGGCTAATGATGCTTTTCGTCTTTAGAAGAAGAATCAAAACAATATATATATATATATATAATGCGTTCAAACCCTCACCCCCCCCCCCATTTACACAAAAAAAAAAAATTGTTACCGTATAACCCAATTTAAAAAATAATATTGTTAGCTTAGCTATCCTTTTTATTTGACGGGCCTTATTATCTCATGGGGGGGGGGGCAGTTTATAAAAAAGGCCCTCCATCCCACTATAAAAACCCCTGATTTTGAAATCAATATGTTTTTACAATAATTTAGATTTATAAAATAAAATTAATTATTTTCCAAAAGAAAAAAATAAAATGACTTTTTGCTAAATGCTAAATTTTTTGTCTTTTTTTTTAAATGAATAATAGTACAAATATCCCCCTTCTGAAAAAAAAAGCAAGATATGGCGAACCTTCATTAATAAAGGCCAAAAGGATGTCTGTTATCAAATTCACTGGAAAAATTACATATGATCTAGACCATCCATCGACCACCAAACTTATCGTGACAGAGACATCTGACCCCAGCGTTAGCTCCCTGGCAACTGGAAGGAAGTTGAAAAGGGAATGGACTACTTCATACAATGTCTCAGCTCAGCCTACTGAAGATTGTGAGCTTGACCTCCTTCAAGTTTTGCCAAGGAGTTCAGATATAGAAGTCCAGTCAGAATTTGTAAGTATATAAATAATTTGTTTCTATCCCTATATTCAAAAATAAGACAAAATTTCCTCAGGTACAAAGCTAAAATATGTTTAGGAAAAAACTGCCTAGTGAAAAAAAATTCCTATCTGACACTGACTCAGGAACGTTAGCTACTATTTCGGTTTGTCTTTAAAGTAAAAGTTTATTGCGAAGAGAAATTTATGGTAATTTCAAAAAAAGCCTCACAGCCCTCGAAAATGGCGTCAGATCAAAATGAAAAGTGTACCACTGGAATAAAAATTTTCAAAACCTTGTACATGGAATTTACAGTCCCCCCCAGAGCAAAAATGAAAAACACTTTCTTTGCATCGGTAGCAATGATCTGTCTCTCGTTTTCTTTTTTTTTTTTTTTTTTTTTTTTTTCAACAGGTCTAGCGGGCTACCACAACATCATACTTTTTTTCTTATTGGAAAATTCTAGAAAAAAAAAGGACCATGAAAGTTCCTTTAATGGTTTTGGTCCTTTTTTAAAAAAAAAGGACCAAAAAACAAAAGGAGCTCTAAAAAAAGGACCATCCAACATTTTAATTACACTTTAATTGTTAATATGGATGGAGAAAAAGTTCTTCTCTCTTACAAAACATTTATTTAGCCCAGGTCAACTTCTAACAAATCCACTAGAAAAAGAAACAGGAAAATACGGATTATTGAGAAAGTATCAGCACCAGTATCCGTCGACAGATGGGAGTCGTGTCCTTTAAATGAAGCCAAGGATCAAGTGCTCATACGGCATACTGCGTCAGTTGAACAATTGTCAAATTTAATTGACAGTTATAATGAAGAGGCTCAAACAATCGACTTGGACCCATATTTTGCATTTTTATTTAAAAAAATTGGAATAAAACCATTAATTTTTTCTTTTTTCTTCTTCTTTTAATTGTTCAGGTGGTGGGACAATGACTATGAGAAATTGACAAAGTTTATTAACTATAAAATAATGATTATTTTACATAAAAAAAATAAAACTTTTTTTTCTACAGATTAAAAATAAAGCACCCCCAGCGGCACCATTGAGTGATGATGCAGATATATTTACAGTACCAATTCTGTCACCACCAGCAGAGTTCAGGGATGAACCTACACTGGTTCTAGAGAATATGGAGTGGCATGAGGGATTCCTTAATGATGTTTTTGGGGAAATGGCCAGCCTGGAGGACTTAAGCTGTGATATTGACAAGCTTGAGGACCCAGAATGGACAGATAGTTCTATGCGTGAACATTTAGGTGATGCTACAAGTAAATTTGAACCGGGTCCTCATAGAGAAATTCCATCAGCAGACAACACGGGATGGCTTGATCAATTGTCCCCAAACACCATGGAATATGTACTAGGAGACCTCATGTCATATCCCTCCAATGTGATTGAACAGACTGGGAGTGGTGTTATTGAAAATTCCCTGTCACCCTCCTCCACTATTCCACTTAATAGTAGTAGTAGTAGTAGTAATACAACATCAGCTCATTTTTCCGGGGACATTTTTAATGAGAACTTTACAATTAGTGAATTGAGTCCTGAACAAACAGGGTCAGGACATGAAAATAGTGTTATGTCCCCGGAATTGCCTGATTTTTATCTGTTAGAATCTGCTCTAAGCCCTTTGCAAACATACAGGGTAGATTTTAGCCTTCCCGAGGAAAACGCTAGCTTTATTTTAAATGACCCTGTGAAAGTTCTCCATAGCTATATCGACAGAATTCGAGCACTTATTGAGATTCAGATCCAGAATTGGGGGGGTCGGGAGGGAATTAAAGCATCAGTGAATCAAAAAGTTTATTTACGAAAGGGAACATCTAGGGACAATTTTAATTTTCATTTTTTGACAGGCAACCAGACTTTCTACCCGGGTCTAAACGATATTGAAGACAACTTTTTCAACTGGGTGAATAAACTAATTTCAACTTTGGATACATTTAGCGAGAGGGGAAGTGGGTCCACCATTTTATACATTGAACGCATGGATCTGAATCTCAGTAGATTTAAAAAAAACTTTATTGTAAAGGAATAAAATGCCACCCGGATTTGAAGACTACCAAAGTAGTTCAGGCTTTCTATTTTGACACTAGATTTCAATGATATAAGTGTCTATTTTTAGCAGTGGCCCATAAGACATTAAAAGATGAGTCATCAATAAATAATCTTGACAAACTTGCAAGTAACGGTGGGAAAAATTTCTATAAAGTAAATTTTGATTGTTTAGTGGTAAATTAGCGGGTGTCATTTCAATAAATAACAAGATTCTAAAAAGAAAATTAAAAGGTGGCGTGGGGGTGGGTTGTTCTCCAGAATGACACTGAATTTGTAGGTGGGGGGAAAAAACGAATAAAAAAGGGGTTTTGTATTCAGCAAGGACACCGATGGTGGAAAATGTTAAAAATTTTGTATAGGTTATTTACGAGCCTCCTAAAGATGTAAATTCTTAGGGTAATTTTTTCCCCGTTACGGCGATAAGTCGACTCCTCTCTCAAGGCAAAAACAAAGGAGAACGTTTCTATTGCCCCCTGTGCCTTTCCTCATTTAGATCTGAGCGAACGTTTTCAGATCACATGAACCATTGCAAAATTCATGGAAATCAAAGAATTGAAATGCCGGCAGAAGGCAAAGACATTTTACGATTTAAAAATTTTCAAAATTCTCTCCTGCAATTTGATAAAGTGTCTTTGGACTGTGAAACAAGACTGGTTGAGGTATCGGACACGTCAAGGCCAAATATAGTCAAGGAACAAAAACTAGTTGCGTGTTCCTCTGCGCACGCCCGTCACGACGCTAACAATAAAATGCTGTTGGAAGAGTTTTTTTTAACTAGGGCCGAGGAGGGCAGTATGGAAAAGTTATTGGTTTCTTTAATAAAAACGACAAACAAGGCAATTTCACGATTACGTCATACTAATTATCCGATGACATTGTCGGATAAAGAGCAACTGGCGTTGGAAAAGGGAACAATTTGCTGGGTGTGTAGGAGTGCCCTTGCCCCAAAAAACGTGGTCTAGGACCACAATCATCTTATTGACCCCAATTCAACGGGAAAAAGTAATTTTTAGGGGTGGACTAACAATTCGCGTAATTTAAAAATTAAAAAACAACTTTTTCAACCGGTTTTTATACATAATTCTACCTACGATCTAAATTATGTGCTACCTGCGTTGGCACATCTTCAAAGAAATGGAACAGTGGATGATGATGCACGGGTGATAGACAGCTTTACGTACAAAATCATATCTAAATCCGCAGAAAAATTTCTTGTTTTGGAATTTATGTGGAAATTTGTTCAAGCCGACGTGAGATACACGAATAAATTTCACTTTTTAGAGTCCTAGAGTTTTTTCTCCAAATCATTAATCGAATTAATTCAAGTGCAGAAAAGCGATGACAGCAGCGATGCTTTCCCCCTTCTCAAGCAGCAATTTCCAAATGATTTATACGATTTGTTAACGGTCAAGGGCATCTATCCTTATGATTATTATTGTTCCATGTCGAGATTCACCGAGGAGACTATTTCTTGTATTGAATAATTTTACGACAGTCTTCACGATCGTAGTTGCACCCCCGAGGAATACAGTTTTGCTAAAAAAGTTTGGGTAGGGGGATGGCTTTAAAATGGGTTTGACTATTGCAAGCTGTATTTGTGGAGTGACGTATTAAGTTTGTTAGACATTATGTGTAAAAATACGGATAAAATCTATGAGGAGTTTAATCTTGATATGGGTTATTATTTTTCTTCGCCTCATCTAGTGATGGACCTCATCCTGAAAATTAGTGGGGAAAAAATTGGGCTAATCACTGACATTGATCAGCATCTGTTCATCGAGAGGTCAATGAGGGGGGGGTTTTGTTTTTCACGGAGACCGTATCTTGGAAACCGATCCAACAGGAGAGAAGACGGGGAAAAAATCGAATGCAGTTTTCCTCGATATGAATTCTCTCTACCCCTCGGCCATGCCCCATTATGCACTACCTTGCGGCAACTATAATTGGCTCAATGACTCTCAAGGTCCCCATTTCCCCAACATTAACAGTGTTGAGGAGAATGGGCCGGTTGGATGGTTTTTTGAAATTGATAGAGAGACACCAGTCGAGCTTCATGATTCAGGAAAAGATTTGGTTTTCCCATGTATCAATAGACCTGTGACTAAGGACTCTTTGAGTACTCGCAATAGGCGTTTGGTCAAGGTTGACGGATTGCATTGGGCACCTTCAAAACAAAAACTTATTGCTGACCTTCTGCCAAAAAAACACAAAGTTTTACACTAAGTAGCATTAAAATGGATTTGCAACAATGGTTTCAAAGTCACAAAGGTTCACTGAGCACTTGATTCAATTCAAAATCCCTATCTAAAAACGATTTTTGACACTTTTTTCGACAAACGTTCTGAAGCACAGACGAAAGTCAAAAAATACAATTATAAAATCATTTTAAATTTGGCTTTCGGCAAAATGTGTGAGAGTGTTCGCGATATGACTCGTTTTGACGTCGTGACCAATCCAGAACAATGTGCTCGAATTATTGCCGATCCCAATTACACTTCCTTTACAATCATCGGCCCGGACAGGGTACTTTTGAATAGGAAAAAAAGACGCATTGTCATGAATAAAAATATTGCTGCAGGCAGTGCTATCTTGGAGATCTCAAAAAAGCTCAAGTTGGAATTCTACTCCAATGTGGCTAGGGTCCGGTGGCCGGAAAATGGGCAAGTAGAGGTCTGCTACGGTGACACGGATTCTCTACTGCTCAAAGTAATAACACCAAATGAAATTGATGATTTGGCGCTCGGTGAAATTATCAGGTCACGGATGGACTACACTAATTGGGGTGGTGATCTTTACCCTGAGCTAGTAAAACGTCGGGCGCCCAATCAGCTTTTATTTTTTAAATCTGAAATGGGTAGTGACTTGATTTCCTGTGGTATATTTGTAGGTCCGAAGGTGTACTTTATACAGACATACGACGAGGAAATCAAGAAACGTTGCAAAGGAGTACCCACGCGGTTTGTGGACAAGAATTTCGACATGAACATTTATAGGAATTGTATTGTTGAAAATGCAAGTCCACGAGCCATATTGTGGTCAGCTTGTTGATTTAACTAAAGGAACTTTGCTGCAAATGTGGAGAAAATAGCTATGAACAAACGTTCAAACAGTGTCTAGGTCTGTCAAGAGGGTCTGACCATCCCCCGTCATTGTCGCTCTATAAGTTCAAAACGGATTGAATTTATTGCCCATCGGAAAGGTCTCTGCTTAAATAAAGTCTTGTAAATAATTTCCTAAAAAAACCTTTGGGGGGGGGCCGCGAGGCCCCCCCCCCAAAGGCCGCGAGGCCCCCCCCCCAAAGGTTTTTTTTAGGAAATTAGTTACAGGACTTTATTTAAACCGAGACTTTCCCTGTGGGCAATACATTCGGTCCGGTCTGAAGTTAAATAGTGTCCAAGGGGGAGGGTGGTCACACCATCTTGACAAACAAAGACCTTGTCGGAAATGGTACTCATGGCTATTTTTTCCACATTTAAAGTATAGTTCCTGTAGTTCAATGAACGAATTGCCAACAATTTGGCTCGTGGAATTGTATTTTCAACAATACAATTCCTATAAATGTTCTTGTCGAAATTCTTGTCCACAAACCACGTGGGTGCTCCTTTGCAACGTTTCTTGATTTCTTCGTCGTATGTCTGTATAAAGTATACCTTCGGACCTACAAACATACCACAGGAAATCAAGTCACTACCCATTTCAGATTTAAAAAATAAAAGTTGATTGGGGCGCCCGACGTTTTACTAGCTCAGGGTAAAGATCACCACCCCAATTAGTGTAGTCCATCCGTGAACTGATAATTTCACCGTGCGCCAAATCATCAAGTTCATTTGGTGCTTTTACTTTGAGCAGTAGAGAATCCGTGTCACTGTAGCAGACCTCTACTTGCATCTTTTCCGGCCACTGTACCCTAGCCACATTGTAGTAGAATTCCAACAAAAGCGTTTTTTGAGATCTCCAAGATAGCACTGCCTGCAGCAATATTTTTATTCAGGACAATGCGTCTTTTTTTCCTATTCAAAAGTACCATGTCCATGCCAATGATTGTAAAGGAAGTGTAATTGGGATCGGCAATAATTCGAGCACATTGTTCTGGATCGGTCATGACGTCAAAACGATTCCTATCGCGAACAATCTCACACATTTTGCCGAAAGCCAAATTTAAAATGAGTTTATAAAGTTATTTTTCGACTTTCGTCTGTTCTGCAGAACGTTTGCCGACAAAAGTTTCAAAAAATGTTTTTAGATAGGTATTGTGAATTGAATCAAGTGCTCAGTGAACCTGTGTGACGTTGAAACCATTGTTACACATCAATTTTAACTCTACTTGGTGTAAAAATATGTGTTTTTTCGGCAGAATGTCAGCAATAAGTTTTTGTTTTGAAGGTGACCAATGCAATCCGTCCACCTCGACTAAACTCCTATTGCAAAGACTCAAAGAGTACTTATTCTGAGGTCTATTGATACATGCGAAAACAAAATCCTTTACTGAATCATGAAGCTCGACTGCTATCTTTCCATCAATTTCAAAAAACCATCCAACCGGCCCATTCTCCTCAACACTGTTAAAGTTGGGGGAATGGGGAGCTTGAGGGTGATCGAGCCATTTATAGTTACCTCACGATAGCTAATACTGGGCTTTGACCAAGGCGTCGAGAGACGTTAGATCTAAGACCATTTCATTTAATTTTGTCCCTCTCTTATCTACCTGTGGATCGTTAAACATGACTTGACACTAATGAAAAACAAAACCCCCCCTTCGTGATCATTTAATGAAACTGAGATGATCCAGTTCGACAATGAGCCCAATTATGTTACACTTCATTTTCAGTATGAGATCCATCACTAGATGAGACAGAGAAAAATAATAAACCAACTCAAGATTAAATTCCTCATAGATTTTATCCGTATTTTTACACATAATGTCTAACAAGGTTAACACGTCACTCGACAAATACAGCTTGCAGTAGTCAAACCAATTTTTACACCCTCCCTCTGCCCAAACTTTTGTAGCAATACTGTATTCCTCGGGAGTGCAACTAGGATCGTGAAGACTGTCGTAAAACGATTAAATACAAGGAATAGTTTCCTCGGCGAATCTCGACATAGAACAATAAAATTCATAAGGCTAAATGCCCTGGACCGTTAACAAATCGTATAAATTATTTGGAAATTGTTGCTTGAGAAGGGGGAAAGCATTGCTGCCGTCATCGTTTTTCTGCACTTGAATTAATGCTATTAATGATTTGGGGAAAAAACTCTAGGAATCTAAAAAGTGAAATTTATTCGTGTACTCCACGCCGGCTTCAACAAATTTCCACATAAATTCCAAAACAAGCAATTTTTCCGCGGATTTAGGTATGATTTTGTACGTAAAGCTGTCTATCACCCATGCATCATCATCCACTGTTCCATTTCTTTGAAGATGTGCCAATGCAGGTAGCACATACTTCAGATCGTAGTTAGAATTATGTATAAAAACCGGTAGAAAAAGTTGTTGTTTAATTTTTAAATTACGCAAAGTGTGAGCCCACCCCCGGCAGTTACTTTTTCCCGTTGAATTGGGGTCAATAAGGTGAGTGTGGTCCTGCACCATGTTTTTTGGGGCTAAGGTCCTCCTACACACCCAGCAAATTGTTCCCTTTTCCAACGTCAGTTGCTGTTTATCCGACAATTTCATCGGATAATTGGTATGACGTAATCGTGAAATCGCCCTGTTTGCCATTTTTAATGAGTACAGCTCTCGCTGGTAAAGACGGTCAAGCTTAGCTCGCGTTAAAGACAACTTTTCAACGTTCATTTTATTGTTGACGTCGCGACGGGCGTGCGCATAGGAACACGCAACTCTTGATTTTTAAGGGAAGCGCGTTTGCTGGGATTTGTATGATGCATCAGAAAGTTTTGATTAACAGTCCAAATAGACTATCTCAGATTGTAGAAGAGAATTTTGAAAACTTTTAAATTGTAAAATGTCTTTGCCTTCTGCCGGCATTTCTATCCTTTGATTTCCATGAAGTTTGCAATGGTTCATGTGATCTGAAAACGTTCGCTCAGATCTAAATGGGGAAAGGCACCTGGGACAATAGAAACGTTCTCCTTTGTTCTTGACTTGACAGAGGAGTTGACTTATCGCAGTAACAGGGAAAAAATTACCAAAAGAATTTACATCTTTGGGAGGTTCGTAAATAACCCATACAAAATTTTTAACATTTTCCACCATCGGTGTCCTCACTGAGTACAAAACCCCTTTTTTTTGGTTTTTTCCCCCCCGCTACAAATTCAGTGTCATCCTGGAGAACACCCACCCCCCCCCCCACAATTTAATTTTCTTTTTCGAAAATGCGTATTTGTTTAAATGACACCGGAAACTTTACCACTAAACAAAAAAAATATAAATTAGGGAAATTTTTTACACCGGTAAGTGCAAGTTTGTCAAGATTTTTCATTGATGATTCATCTTTTAATGTCTTATGGGCTACTGCTAAAAACACATATTTAAAGCATTGAAGTCCAGTGTCAAAATACAAACTCTGAACTCCTTTGGTAGCCGACAAATCTGGGTGGCATTTTATTCCTTTACCCCTCCCACCCCTTAAAATAAAGTTTTTTTTAAATCTACTGAGATTCAGATCCATGCGTTCAATGTATAAAATGGTGGACCCACTCCCCCTCTCGCTAAACGTATCCAAAGTTGAAATTAGTTTATTCACCCAGTTGAAAAAGTTGTCTTCAAAATCGTTTAGACCTGGATAGAAAGTCTGGTTGCCTGTCGAAAAATGAAAATAAAAAATGTCCCCAGATGTCCCCTTTTGTAAATAAACTTTTTGGTTCACCGATGCTTTAATTCCCCCTCGACCCCCCCATTTCTGGATCTGAATATCAATAAGTGCTCGAATTCTGTGGATATAGCTATGGAGAACTTTCACGGGGTCATTTAAAATAATGCTCGCGTTTTCCTCGGGAAGGCTAAAATCTACCCTGTATGTTTGCAAATGGTTTCAAGCAGATTCTAACAGATAAAAATCAGGTAATTCCGGGGACGTTGCACTATTGTCATGTCCTGTCCTTGTTTGTTCATGACTAAATTCAGTAACAATTCAGTTCTGGTTAAGAATGCCCATATAAAAATAATCTAATGTTGTATTACTACTACTACTACTACTATTAATTGGACTGCTGGAGGAAGGCGACAGAGACTATTCGATAACACCACTCCCGGTCTATTTAATCGGATTGGGGGGATATGACATGAGGTCCCCTATTATATGTTCCAAGGTGTTTGGGGACAATTGGTCGAGCCAGCCTGTATTGTCCTCTGATGGAATTTCGTTATGAGGACCTGGTTCAGATTTACTTGTAACATCACTTAAATATTCACGCATGAAACTATCTGCCCACTCTGGGTCCTCAAGCTTGTCAATATCACAGCTTAAATCCTCCAGGCTGGCCATTTTCCCCAAAACATCATTAAGGAATCCCTCATGCCACTCCATATTCTCTAGAACCAGTGTAGGTTCATCCCTGAACTCTGCTGGTGGTGACAGAATTGGTTCTGTAAATATATTTGCTTCATCACTCAATGGTGCCACTGGGGGTGCTATATTTTTAATCTGTAGAAAAAAAAAAGTTTTATTTTTTTTATGTAAAATAATCATTATTTTATATTTAATAAACTTTGTCAATTTCTCATAGTCATTGTCCTACCACCTGAACAATTAAAAGAAGAAGAAAAAAGAAAAAATTAATGGTTTTATTACAATTTTTTTTTATATAAAACTTAAAAATATTTTTCCAATTAGAGTTTTTGAGCATCTTCATTATAACTGTCAATGAAATTTGACAATTGTTAAAATGACGCAGTATGACGTATTAACACTTGCTTCTCGGCTTCAGTTAAAGGACATGAACCCTATATGTTGACGGTTACTGGTGCTGATACTTTCTCAATAATCTGTATTTTCCTGTTTCTTTTGCTAGCGGATCTGTTTGAAGTTGACCTGGGCTAAATAAATGTTTTGTAAGAGAGAAGAACTTTTTTCTCCATCCATATCAACAATTAAAGTGTAATTAAAATGTTGGATGGTCCTTTTTTTTAGAGCTCCTTTTGTTTTTTGGTCCTTTTTTTTTGAAAAAAGGACCAAAACCATGAAAGGACCTTTCATGGTCCTTTTTTTTCTAGAATGTGCCATTAAGAATCTCTCTATGATGTTGTGGTCCCCCAATACACCTTTTTAAAAAAAAAAAAAAAAAAAAAAAAAAAACGAGAGACAGATCAGTGCTACCCATGCAAAGAAAGTGATTTTCCTTGTTGCTCAGGGAGAGGGACTGTAACTTCCCTGTACAAGGTTTTGACAATTTTGATTCCAGTGGTACACTTTTCATTTTGATCTGACGCCATTTTCGAGGGGTGTGAGGCGTTTTTCGAAATTACCATAAATTTCTTTTCGCAATAAACTTTTACTTTAAAGACAAACCGAAATAGTAGCTAACGTTCCTGAGTCAGTGTCAGATGGGAATTTTTTTTTCACTAGGCAGTTTTTTCCTAAACATGTTTTAGCTATGCGCCTGAGAAAATTTTGTCTTATTTTTGAAAATAGGGATAGAAAAAAATTATGTATATACTTATAAGGCCCGTCAAATAAAAAGGATAGCTAAGCTAACAATGTTATTTATTAAATAGGGTTATAAGGTAACAAATTTTATTTTTTGAGGAAATGGGGGGGGGGGGTGATGGTTTGAACGCATTATATATATATATATTGTTTTGATTCTTCCTCTTAAGACGAAAAGCATCATTAGCCTACTATGATCTAAAATATCACTGAAATACATTTTCCAACAGTACATGATAACGAGCTATAAGTAAGGAAAAAACCGAAACTAAAAAAAAGGAAGCTTTTTGTAACAATTAATACATTAAAAAAAATGGGGGGGGGGGGTGAGGGATTTTGAATGCATTATATATATATATATATATATATTTAGCTCTTTAAGCTTGCAAGCTACCTACTGAGAAAAACTGAAAATAGTTTTATTTTCCTTTATTATCAAAATAAAATACTCATTGTTACAAATTTAGATTTTTTAGAATAAGAACAGATTTGTTTTTATTATTCAAGATCTCCGGTCACTGACACTTCCTTCAGCGAGCTTCCGCTTTGTATACTCAAGCGTAAAATTGTTACTAATCATGCGGTTATGAACATTTTTTGTGAAACTCAAAGTCAATTTAGTCAGAAATTATTAAAACTCTTTGGTATAACAGCCTTTTTTTCTCTTTAAACTATCAGATTTCAATCAAATGTAGACATAAATAGAAATTTAAGAAGTGGAAAAGCTAATTAACATGGCTCAGTCAATCCCCGTAAGCAGCATAGATTCTAAATTGTTTTTGATTCTTCTTCTAAAGACGAAAAGCATCATTAGCCTACTATGATCTAAAATATCAATGAAATACATTTTCCAGCAGTACATGGTAACGATCTATAAGTAAGGAAAAAACCGAAACTCAAAAAAAATGAAGATTTTGTAAAAATTAATACATTAAAAAAAAAATCAACATTTTATTCTAGCCCCAAATTACCGATCGAGTCTTTTTAATATAATAATGAGAATATTTTTACTCACCAGAAATTGCTTAGAACTATCCATTTTTTCTATGTAAATGTTTTTTACAAAAAATACTTGTAGTGCTATCTCGAATAAAACTATTCAAAACTGATGGAAAATCTAATATGAAACCTGAATATATACAAAAAATAATTGGCAACTAAAAAGAGACATCGGTTTTGGTTTACCACTAAAAAAAGACACTGAACTTTGAAATTGCGTAAATCCTCTTGACAAAGAGTGTAATGACATGTTTACCTACCAGAAAAACCTGTTTGGTACGGGGGCCTCTCAGAATTCATTAGAAGGACTATACTTGAAAATACACCCTAAACCGTGGCTGTTCTACTTTTAACATCTTCACTGCTCCCACCGTCTTTACTATTATTACTACCAAGGTAAGTGAAGCTGCCCACCTGATCAATCTTTTCGTTACCCAACGTCACCTTTTCATCTTCATTTATTCCTAGACTTAGTGACTCAGTCTTCTTAACATTAATTTTTAAGCCTATTCTAGCACCAAGAACTCGCAAAACCTATAAAAGTTCATTCATTTTGTTCACACTTTCATATAGGATGCTTAAATCATCAGCATAATCCGAGTCCAGTAGAGTTTTTCTTCCCCATTTGATTCCTTTCCTGTACTCCTTAAGACAAAATCCGTCAAAATGATCCATATAAAAGGAGATAGAACACAACCCAACAAAGGGGATAGAACCTTAACCACAGCTGTGTTATTCTCGTACATAGTACTAATCACTATATGTTTGTTTAGTATACCATAAAAGGATGCGATTTTTGCTAAAGCTCTTCTATCAACATAATCGAACGCCTTCTCATAATCTATAAAATTGAAGACCAAAGGTGTTTGATAACTCAGGCACTTCTCATTTATTAATTTAAGAGTAAAAATTTGGTCGACAAATCCTCTACCTTATCTAAAACTGCACTGTTGTTCCCTTATAACTTTGTCTACAGCATCTCTCAGTCCAAAAAGTATCATATTACTAAGTAATTTGCTACCTACAGAGACCAGACTAATGCTTCAATAATTACCACACTCACTCTTATCACCTTTCTTAATTAAGGATTCCTAAAATCACTAGGTGCTTCCTCAATTTCAAAAATCATATTCATAATCTTCAGTAACTTATTTCTAACCTCAGAGCCACCATTTTTAAGAAACTCATTTACCACACTATCAGTACATGGATCCTTATTATTTTTTAATCCTTTTAGTACTCTCACTAACTATTCCACGCAAAGTAAATCTTTCTTTACATTCAAGGCGTCACAAAGTTTTTCATTTTCCTCTATATCTTATCCTGCAACTATATCCCGGTTTAGCATATTCTCAAAATGTTCTGCCGATGTCTCTTTAACTCTTTCCTTATCACTAATTATGGCCCCGTTCCAATCTTTAAGTGGGACAAGTTCGGATTGACTACTCCCTCTCAATATATTAACATGCCAGTACAATATTTTACTATTATGCCGTCTAGCTGCATCTTCCAGATCCTCGGCAATTTTATATCCAGTTCCTTTGGTAGCTCCCGGGAACACTTTCAGGGAGTGTGTAATTTGCTGCTACATGGTGTACCTAAGTGGTATTTCCTAGGGGCCTTATTTGGAACTTTCAGGGGTTGTATATATTCCCATAAATGCCCATGTTTTTTAGTGGAACCGTATGTGAGCGCCTCGTGACTTCGCATACGGACGCCTTCCTTTTTTATCCTATTTTCAAATATATTTATTTATGGCAAAGGGAGAGGATACTTTATCCTACATGCTGGAAAGCCGTTAGATTTCCCTTTTTCGTAAAATTAGCTTTATTTTCAGCTTGAGAACATTCTATTTGCGATCCCGCACAGAGACAACCTTTAAATAACTTATTTTGAGAGGCGATCGGGAATATGTTAATTCACGGAAAATTTCCGTTCTTTGAGCTATTGTGAAATCCTTTTGTTTTGCTATTCTGAGATTCCAATGAACTTGTTGTGACTTTTCGCATAGGCCTAAATTAGATACGTTCATTTTCGCCGTTCTACCGAAATTCAATCCTCGGTTTTACTAATAAGCCGTTCTTTTCACCGTTCGGTTTTACTTTGTGCTTATAGGCCGTTCTTCGAAATGCCGTTCTGGGTTCTTAGTATGTCGTTCTTTAGAACGACGAACTGAGCCTCATACCCCATTTCACTACTTTAGTTATACTTTTAAGCGCCAAGTTTTAAAATCAAAAACTAGGCGTGCTGTTATTTTTTAATCTCTTCGTAGATCTATTCATTTCGTCGAGGGACAAAGGCTCTTCTTCATTACTACCAAGTGGAATCATAGGCACAAGCCATGCAGCTCTTATGAGATCTGGGTCATGATATGGGACAACGTCGGAGTTAAGAAGGGCGGAGAAGTGACCCTTCCATCTCTCGAGTCCCATCTAGAGTTCCATCTTCCATCTGGGCTGACTCATCTGGTAATGAGGATCCACAGGGAGCAACCATGGGGCCAACTGAGGTAAGTTCCTTAGAAGTAAGTTCACGGGGATGATTTTAACCCTGTGGTCGCTGGATGGGAACAACCACACGCTCGCCCAAGATGAAGATGGTCCGACAGTCTACATCACTTTCTAAATAAGGCAAGTATAAGATCTGAAGATGCACCCACGACAGTGCAAGACCGGGTTTACTGGAGAAGGAAAGTGTCTGCTCTCTCGATGCAGGCGCCAAGTCAGCAGGAGAATTAAGTCAAGTTATATATCTGTGTTAGAATCAGTCTTGTTAAAACCGCTTTACCCGTAAATTGATTCGATGGAGACCGAGAATCAATAAAAGTTTGGGAATATATAATATGGGCTGTGTAGTCGGGATTCAGGATGAAATTCTCAGTCTAGAGGTTATTTTGTTTCTTAGCTATCTGAATGCTCCGTTCATCTAGATATTTACCAATGGGTGTATTCATCCCCACAGAAAACAGGCAAAAGGCTGTGAGAGAGCAGGGAATACATTTCATACCTCCTGTATACAATACAGGAGGGGGGAGGTTTTGTCGATGAGGAAAGGCTAAGAGGTAAAAACAAAGTTTGAGAGGCTAGTTATAATTAACAGTCAACCTAGGTGAATACCATTTTAAATCGTTAGACAATTAAAAAATACCTTTCAAAGGTCAATTAGAGACAAATGAATCATATATACAAATAGCGGAAACCAAAAAACGATGGGAAATTAAATAGACTAAATGATTGTAGCAAATATAGAAATAACAGGTAGTAATATAAATGAACAAATCTTAAAACAAGTAAAAATTAAATTGTATATTTAAGCCAAACTGGGTTTGAGTAGTGACCCCTCCCCTAACCCTAAAAGTCTAAAGCCTCATGCGTCATTTGCATTTTATTGAAAACTGTCTCTTGAAGTTCAAATTCAATCATTTTATTATTAACATATACATGTATATAATTGCCATAGGCCCATGGGGAGACAAGCTCGAAAAACTAGGCCTAGACAAAGATACAATAACAAATTACATTACAATACTAAGATAAATACGGCGGCAAACATACTATCACAAAACAATAATATGAAAGTAGCAGCTAGCCCAGGATCCATAAATAAATATATTTTTTTCAATATTATTAAATATAAATTAATACTAGAAGATAGCCGAGAGGCCCACATTCACCCAGAACAACAAACCAAACAAGTAACTTTGTCTTATTAAATAGACGCTTAATTAAAAGTAATCCTGAACTAAATTAAATTTAAGATTCCTTTTTATTAAATGAATAGAAGAAAATTTATCAATAAGATCCCTGTGAGCATCCCAGCATCGGGCTATTGACACGAACGGAGCGAATATAGATCTCCCAGTACTATCCTGCCTTGTTTGAAAGTAAGTATTTTTCAAATACTTTTAAATTAAAATAGTCGGTATTTTAAATGTGGGGAAAATTTACAGTGGTGGGGGATTTTCCGTGGAGGAAAATTTCCGCAGGGTAGGGAGTATTTTTCATGAGAAATTTGTCTGCAAAGTTTTTTCATTGAACAAGACACTTTTTTGTCATCCATTTTATAAATGGAAAAACAACCCAAAGTGCGCTTTTTGGGTGCCATCTGAGTAGCATAGCATTAATAGACGCGCCGGTAAGACCCCTGAGGCACTAAAGATTGCCTAAACTACAGCATTGACCTAATTACATAATAATACTACAAGAGATAAATCATTAGCATAATCCAACGAGCATCTTATTTTCAGATATCTGCCTGGACATGATATCTTAAATAGCCTACATGTTTTGATGATTTAATTCTATGAATAATTTTTTTATTTGGGTTGAAAGAAACTGGTCTTATCACGCGCTTGGGTATAGTAAACCGGCGAAGTTATGTTCACCAATGCATCAATTGCTATGACCTTTTTTTTAAGGGAACGTATGGTCATCCATGTTCAACCTTCAAAGGGCCAAATGTCCCCTCACCAAACTTTTTGCCCCCCTTTTTTGTTCTTAAGTTTTTTAAGCTTTTTTTAAACTGTTTTTTTACTTAGAAGTTTTTTCAACTTTTACATGTGATATAAAAATACTGGTGATATTTCTGAAACACTAATTGAAGATAATATAGATATGTTAGTAGTGATTTTTCCCATTGGAAAAATAATATTTGTAGATACTTTTTTTTCTTTTTGACATATAATTTTTGGGTTTTAAAATTTTGAAAAGTATTATTTAGTATTGGGGTATACATAAAATCAAGATTAACAAAGTGGTATTTACTTTAAGCGATGATACAACAGCTCTATGCGGGAAATGATAAAATAAAGCCTTTTA